>NW_017729033.1:59451262-59472657 GCF_001723915.1 Gavialis gangeticus | reverse complement strand
CCCCCCCCCCCCCCCCCCCCGCTTGCACGCTCCAAACAGGTGGGCAAGGCATCCTGTGGAATGTCCTGGGTGGGGTATGCTGCCACTGTGATGTAGACAAATCCTTTGCGTCTTAGCAACATACTTAGGGGAAGCCTGGCTTTGGCATAAGGAGAACAAACATCAAACTACAGCAATGTAACAACGTTTGCTTCTAAATCAATGTAAGCATGGAAAGTTTTCTCTTAGGTTTAGGAAAATAATTCCATTCATGTAAATTAAGCTGTTGCTCTGCTGTTCATTTCCTTAACATGTTGCTAGGTGTGGTTCCAAAACAACTTTAATTCTACCAGTATATCCACTTGAAAAATAATACAGCATGACACTTCAAGGTACTAAAATGCCCTCGCTCCAAGAGATGGCATAATTATGTAAGTTGTTATGCTTCTTACTAGTACTGTACATGAATACGGTGTGTATATTCTGGAAATGCAAAATATCAAAAAGCCACATATTATATAATACAAGTCATATCAGCAACCTCACTTGTTGCCAGCTGTGCTCATTTTCATAAGATTTCAATCAACTGTGCATCTGTTTAAAATCTTTAATACAAATCATGCAAAGATTTATGCATGTGCTTAACTCTATGCAGTGGGAGTACCTCCACTGAAGGCAGTGGGACTACTCAGAATGTGCAATGCTAAACAGATGTGTGAGTCTTTACAGAATCAGAACCTCAAATAATCCATTTTTCAAAGTTAACTAGGTGAAAAGGGATTTTTTCTTATACAGCAAGGGAATTAAAAGAGAGTAGTTTTAACAGATAGCATCAGAAGGCTTCCTTAAGGCAGCTGAACTGGATTAAGAAAATAGGGAATCCCTTCATGGAAAAAATAATAAAGATGTGTTCTGCAATTAATTTTGTATTTAGTATTATATGTAGGAAAGCTTACAATTAGAAGGCAAGAATATAATTTCTATTGTTATTTAATTTTTTAAAGTTTATTAATACCCATTTTCCTTCATCACTATGTCACATTAGTTCTTATCATTTGATTACATTTTATCTTGAAAGATAGTGCTTGCATGTTGATTGGGGACTGTACTTTGAAGTATATTTGTTTCACAAGGTGATACTAACTTCTATGCTCTTTCTAATGCCACACTTGCTAAAAATAGGAAGGAATCAAAACTCTAAACTGAAGTTGGAGTCAAAAGTTGGTACCACCTCAATACCTTCCAGTAAAATCAAGTGTGCAAGAAAGAAAGGCAGTTTGGGTGGAAGAAATGAGAAAAAGAGGAGAGTAATCAGGAAAAGTAGCTTTGGAGCTGGACTTCTTTTATAGTGGGATACTGGATTTGAGGCAGAGAGGGGCAGAGGGAGTGAGCTGAGCAGATCTGATTGGGAATTGTAGGAGCAACCAGTTAAATATAGGTCGAAGGCTTAAGCTGGGCTTTATTTTGTCCTGTTGCTCATTTCTTGATAATAATTGGGGAAGGGTGAATTATGGCCCACAAAGCAGTATCTCTTTTAAAGGAAAAAGTAATCCCTATGTCAACCATCTGTGTCAGGTGTTATGTGGTAAAAATAGTGCTATTTTCAAAAAAAGTTTTGATTATGCCTTTATATAGCACTAAATTCTGCTCCCAGAATCCTCCTCATTCTTGGGATGGAATCCCTGTGTTTTATATATTCAAACACAGTTTTTTATATTTAAAAATAATTGTTTAATGGTACCATTTTAAAACCATGTTCTCGCTCTAATCTGTGCCTTGATCTACACTTTAAGTATGATTACAACATTCCTACTATTGACAAATACAACAACTTAACAGACCCTTATACTATGTGATTTGTTTGAATAATTTTGAGTCTTTAAATTCTTTTATATTTTTCCTGGCTGACCAGAAATATATTTTTGTTGCTATTCCATCTGATGTTGTGTTATTTCTGATGTAGTACTGATTTCTTAGATTGTTGACTGTGAATGCATCTAAATAATTAACACTCAATATTGATTTTTCCAGTACTCTTTTGGATTGTTTTTGGTTTTCTTTGTCCCATTGTACTGAATGTATTGCTATAGGGTGTGATAATTTTAGTTTAGCCCCAGTTACTTGTAATATCTTCTTAAGTTTCTGTTTCAGGTCTTGCTTTGGATTCTTTTCATGTGTATTCATGTATATGGGTTTCCATAAATGCAAAATGAAATAAAATGAACCCAACAAACCTTTTCTCTGCCCATCTTAGTGGATAGAATAGTAGATTTCTTAGACTAGTTCTAGATCTTAGTGGATAGGTAACAGTAGTACAGATTATAAAGGCAACCTAAGAAACAAACAGAGAATTGAGTAAAGCCTTCAGTGGAACTGTTCAGCATACAAATGATTGTCCAATTTGGTAAGTACTAAATGTATTCTACTCTTGGTATACCCCACTACGAGAGGATGTGGTTGGATGGGGTAAAGACACTTAGTAGTGTTGTTGTTCCCTTTGCTGGACTTAAAAAAAGAAAATGAAAAAAAATCATAAACATAGGAAGGAAAATGTCTTTAATAAAATGAATGATGTAACACACAGTGGCTAGGGACAGAAATTACATATAAACTGGTATAAGTATTGGAAAACAGTTCAAATCGGTAACACAACAGAAATTCAGTACACGTAAACCACTTTCAAAATGGCCCAAACTGGTGATAAACCTGGATGGATGTAGTATCAGACTTAACTGATTTAACTTAAATCAGTTTATTGAACTTCTGTCCCAGATCCCCTCCAGATTCAAATTAACTCACAGTCCCCCAGCATCCCCAGACGTTTTGCACCTCCCCTGCAAACCCCTCCTTGCAGGGTGGGTGGGCTACCCTTGGCCCAATCTGTCTGATCAGATCAGCAGGAAGGTGTGCTTGACCACCCCCTGGCTTCTGGCCTGTGGCTGAATTTCCAGTATAAAAAGTGAAGGTATGTTAATTTGCTTATCAGTTCTATCTGTGCAGTTTAGACTAATCTGTGAAGATTGAATCAATTCAGCCTCAAGCTTTTTTGATGGTCTGTACTTGGCCTGTGTGATTCAGTTGTATATTCAAACATAAGAAATCCAATATGAAAAGCTTGTAAGTTCTAAAGTAAAATAGAAGAATACATTACATCAGCTGCCTTGAGGAAGACATTAGTCATGTCTCCAGATTACTAATAATTAGACCTGTCACTTTAGTGCTCCCAGATACTGTTACACTTTGACAAATGTATTTCTTTTTCAGTACATAGCCTATAGTTTGAGCAAACCAATTCAAATGCATTAAAACACGCTGAACTAATGGCAAGGTGCTTGGATAGGAACACAGCTCTTTTAAAAATTGACAGCAGTCTCAATTCAACTATTGCATCTTTCACAAGTTTACTTCCCCAATTTCCGCCATTTTTATGCTAAAGATTTTCATGCAACTCTGTATTACATTCCATTAGCTTCATTTGCCTGTTAATGTATTATCCTGAAATAATAGAGATGTAGTAGTTTTTTTTAGATTCTTTAAAATGTTGTCCTCATCCACTACTGGTCCTTTGCTGTTAATAAATTCATGCCAGATTCCTAACAAGATATCCTGTAATGTCAGCTGCTCGTAATCCTCTGAAATTTCCTCCAAATATTCTTCTTATTTCATTGTTTTTAGTTAGCTTAGCTGACCATATATTTATATAGGGCATCCCTTGTTCATAACATTCTCTCCAGTGGTAGCAGCATCTTGTCTCTTACAAAGTAATTTTAAGAAGTGCTCGTTATCAAGTCAGTGGAACTATTCATGTACAATTCAATTTCAGGTCTGAACTGAGGCCTATGAAGTCGCACTGAATTTAATGGTCAATGAAGATGCTCAGCACATCTAAAGACAAGGCCTGCCTTCACATCTACCCCTTGTGCTAGAAGTTTAGAGTTTTTTCAGTTGTGTAATGTATATAACTGAACATGTAATTTATCCGAAATTAAATGGTTAATAATATTTTTAAATGGCAAACAAGGAAATGATTATTAAAGTAAATCTGAAGTGAACTTCACTGACCTGAACATATACATTTTGTTACTTGTAGTATCAACTTGTTGTTAGTGTTTTCTTATTTCTGTCTAAACTTCAGGCCCTTTTTCTTCTACTTATTGAATGCCTTCTTGCTATTTGTGTTTTAAGTGCCCTGGGGTGTTTGCACAAATGATGTTTTGGGAATGTAAATCTGACTAATACCACACCCACCCTTGGCCTGCAACCCAGCATCATCACCTGAGAGGGAGTGATGATCTAATCCCAGGTTGTATCTCTGGCTCCAGGGAAAGTTTGGAGGGAGGGGTGACTCTACCTTCTCATACAGCACATAATAAATTTGACAATTCTGCTTAACACAGGGACTGATTCGGAATCTGCTGAAGCAAGTGAGGAAGCTTTCACTGACATCAATCAGAGAGTAGCGGGTCTTTTAAATAGGTGCATCCAACTGAACACACGTCTTCTGTACCAATCCTATCTAGCTTGTGATGTTTAGAGATCAAAACATCTAGATTTGGTACTGATCTGGCTGGATTTCCATAACAGATTTCTTTAAGAACTGATTCTAGGATTGTGCAATGTACCAGATTAGAGACTGAAATTTCTTGTTTAGCCACAAAATTTAGTTTAGATTGGTAGTAAATCAAACACAGAAATGTAGCTCCTTGCAGCTGGTTTTCCCTAGCAATGTCTCCTTCTCCCTCCAACCCTATGGCTGTTTTCAGAAAGGGAGGAGGGAAAGGGACCAGAGGGAGCTCATTCTAGGGGGTCCTCAGCCAGTGCTGGAGGGTGGGGTGGGTGAATTGAAAGCCCTTCACCTCCAATTAACTCACCCCACCCTCCAGCAGGGGCTGAAAAACCCCCAGACCAATTCCCTCCACTCTCTTTTGCCCCTCCCATTCTGAAAATAGCTTGGAGGCTGGCAGGCAGGTGGACACAAGTTACAGAAAATATTCTATTTTGAAACATCTTCATCTGAACCCTCATGCAATGAGGGTTCAGTTTTGCCCTATCAGCCATTTTTAGTCTGTAGCTGTGCGCTTGTATTTGGTAATGGCTATAGACAACTTTCTGTGGCCAGATAGGGTGAGAATTATTACTTCTGTCTGTGCTCACATTTGCCCTTTGATTACCAGATAGACATCCATTCTCATACAGAGGAAAGGTAGCAGAAGGGCTGGGAAGCCTTCTTGGCTAAATAAGGAAATCATGGTCCTCTTGAAAGAAGAAAGAGGCATACAAAAAATGGAAGCTTGGGACAGTTCCTAAAGAGGACAATACAACAATGGCACTTGTAGGGAACTGACTTGGAAGGCTAAGGTGGAAGATCCTTATTTTACTGGATCAAGGGGAAAATTATGATAGATAGGGTCCAGAATGGGCATGGTGGGAATGACTGCCTTTCTACTGTTGACATTGAACTGGTGTGTGATCAATTAAAAAAATTAGACATCTGTAAGTCAGCAAGATTTGATGAGATTCATCCAAGAGTGGTTAAGAAGCTGGCCAAAGTCATTGTGGAACCATACTTAAAGGCAGGTCTTGTCTAACTAATCTCATCTCCTTCTATGACCAGGTAACTTGCCACCTAGTTAAGAGCGAGGATGTCAACATTGGGTACCTTGACTTCCAAAAGGCCTTTCATCTGGTATCCCACGATGTTCTCATGGGAAAATTGTGGGATTGTGAGCTTAACTGCTTGAAAGTCAGGTGGGTAGGAAACTGGCTGCGGGGTAGGACCCAGGAAGTTCTAATGAACAGATCTGTGTTGATTTGGTGAAGTGGCCAGTGGTCTCTCTCAGGGGTCTGTGCTTGGTCCAGTGCTTTTCAACATCTTTATCAATGATTTGGATGTGGGGGTAAAGAGCTCACTGGCAAAGTTCACAAACAACACCAAGTTATGGGGAAGCGCAGTCACGTTTGAAGATAAGCTGCAGGTGCAGGCTGTAGCAGGACGTGACCTAAGGGTGCCATGATTTCCCCTAGCGCCCCCTACCTACCATGCCAAATCTGGTTCAACACACCCTCATTATCTCACCTGCCATGTCTTTGATGGTAAATTGTTAGAGGGAGGCTGCCTTTCTACCCTCTTTGGCACGGGGTCTTGAGAGGTCCCAGTCCGTGCTCTGCCTTCAGTGACACAGTATACTCTAACCTCTGGGGCCTGTCTCCGCGATCCCCTGCCTGCACTGGGGCCTGTCTCCGCAATCCCCTCAATCGAGGCTCAGGTAGCCATAGCCATGCCTGGCCTCCAGACCTCTTTCTTGGGTCCTACGCCCCACTGGGCTCTTCACAATCGAGGCTCAGGTGGCTGTAGCCGTGCCTGGCCTCCAGACCCCTTTCTTGGGTCCTACACCCCACTGGAATCCTCAAAATTGAGGCTCAGGTGGCCATAGCAGTGCCTGGCCTCCAGACCCCTTTCTCAAGTCCTGCGCCCACACTGGGGCTTTACCCTCCCGATACTGCCCACACTGGGGCCAGGGTCAATACACCCCAAAACACAGCACCCTCTCCAGCACCAGGAACTCCCCCCACTACTGGGGAGCTCCTATGAGGCCTCCTCCAACCCCTACAGCCTCACCCAGTCCTCCAGTCTTATCCAACAACAGAACAGAAAACTCCCACTCCTGGGCTACAACATAAATTCCAAACCAAACTGGCAAACCATAGTTCCATTCATATCCCTACCAGGGTTTTCCTCCACCCAGTATCATCGAGCAGACGCTGCTCAGGCCATCAGGCTTCTCTGCCCTGTTTATTCCAACAGAGCTCCCTCTTCCTCAGCTGCCAGAGGGGAACTGACCTCCAGCCTCAGCCTGGCTGTTTATATAGGCCAGGCCCTGCCCCCTTCCAGTCAGCTGACCAGACTGGTAGTCTCGGCAACCCACACCTGTGCTGCCCTGGTGACTGGCAGCTGAGCCCTTATTACTGTCTATCAGTAGCAGGCACCTTAGTGCCCTGCTACACAGGCGGATCTAGACAGGCTGGCAAGTTGGGTGGATTGGAACCAGATAAAGTTCAACACTGAGAAGTGTAAAGTGCTCTATCTGGGGACAAACAAACCTCACCATACTTACAGGCTCGGTGGCACCAAACTGACCAGCACCACGACTGAAAGGGACTAAAGGGTAATAATGGACCATAGTATGAATATGAGCCATCAGTGCAATGCTGTAGCCAGCAGGACGAATAATACTCTGGCATGCATCTATCAATGCATCTCAAGCAAAACCAGGGAAGTCATTCTTCCACTTTACTTCTGTTCTGTTATGGGTATAGACCAGTTTCTGATCACTTATACCAGTAAAAGTGTAATGTTTGTACCTGGCCTCAGTATTTATCTGAAACAATTATGTAGAAGGAAAGACAGGAGTTTATTCTACATAGTCACTTAGACTGCTTACAGAAGTAACAAAACCCCCAAACCACCATTTTAAATTCAGTGCACCCCCATACTGAAACCAGCATTTGCCCAGATGAAGCAGTGCATTAGTTTGACCTGGCTTGCCCAGCATCTGTATAGATCAGGAGCTTTAGCAGGGCTTTTTTGGCACTTGTATCTATTAGCTGATTGAACCTAATACCTGACTGAATGCAGATACTGCAGAGCCGGGTCAAACTAATCTGCTGCCTCCTCCAGCAAAGTGTGTCGGGTGTCCCTCCCCACCTGGTCTATCAGCAGCCTTAAACTTTCTGTTGGAAATGCTCCAGAGTTGTCAGTTAATCCTGATTATAGTAGAGTAGTATATGCAACACAAAGATTTATTTCCTGGGAACTATATTGAAATGACCAAACCCGCATGGGCTTGATTCCAGGCTCATACACAATATTGTAAATCAGGACTAATCCACGAAACCCAATATAGTTATACCTGTGTAAACCTGAGGTAGGAAAAATCAAAATTAATTTACTGCTTTTTAATGTAAAAAGTCCTAGAAACACAGGAACTGGCATAGGAATCGGGTCAGGGTACAGGTCCCTCTAGATCTCCACATTGGTCCATCTGTTCTCTTACCAACACTGGCCAGCACCAAATACTTCAGAGGAAGGTACAAGAGAACATGGAATTGGGCAATTCTGGGAGAACCTATCAGTAGCAGAATTGTTTTTAAAATTCCTACTAGCTACATGCTTTCTTATGCTATGAAGAATAACAACTTATACCCCACCTAAATGTTTTGAAAACTCATATCAGGCAATTCCTGATGTTTTTGTTCTTGTAACTAGGCTTTGTTTTAAAGCCTATTTAGCTTTTGGCATCATAGCCAAAGCTTTTGGACACTGCACCTGCAAAATATATTGCAGAAGCCAAGTGTATATGGCTGCCTCCATATTATTTGTCTCTACACTGGTATTGTGGCATCACCTGTGATATTTTGCAGAACGTGAACAACTCTCAGGGCTTGATCATGAATAAGGTGATTGATGGCTCCATAATTGGTCTTCTTTTACATACAAGTTAATTTACTTAGTTATTTTCTGATATATATTTCTTTTAGAGTTTTCACCATGACATGTTGGTCAAAATACAAAGCTTACTGTTATCAGGGCTGAGATATGATCGGTCAGGCCTAGGAGCCATTTGGGGATCAAGATTACTAGATAGAGGTACAAATCCCAGTCAGAGGGGACAAGCAAAACCTAGGGACAAGAAGATCAGGAAATCAGGAGATCACAGTGAGAGCCAAGTCTACAAGCAAGCCAGGTCAGGAAACCAGGAGATCAAAAAGTGGGCAGAGTTACCAGAGGTGCAATCAGATGCCAGGAAGAGTTGCTCTCCTCGGTCTCGTATAGGGAGGAGCTGAGTGTCAGGTGACGGGAATAAGCCACCCTGACATCAGGGAGTAGAAGGAGCCTTGGGCACTGTTGGGGCTTTAGGCAGGACCAGTCCAGCCTCTGGGAACACTGTCTTGATCAGGCCAAGGCCCTGTGCTCAAGGCTGCAGGCCTGGAAAGTGTGCTGCTGGGATGCAGGGGTTGTGGGGTATGTCACATTTATGACAGCTGCCAGAGTGATTCTGCCTGTTGAGAGCTGAGGCAGGGAGAATGAGTTTATGGATGTTGGGAGGAATATGCTTGGGTATAGCTTTAACTCTTCTTAGAGGTGTTGCGGGTATTCCCTCCAGTGCCAGTCTTAGTTGCCAGCTGGTATTCAGGAGGGGTGAGGCCCTGGTCACACCCACATCCTGCCCAGTATGTAATCCCTTAGGGTGTGTAATGATTCTGGCTATGTTAAAATAAATTTTCCCCAGTGTATTCAGGATTTACAAATATCAGCATTTTGGCTTTCCCTGTAGAAAATATTTACAAGATTGAAGAAAGAGCGTCCTTTTTCCCCCCTTCATTTGTCTTGTTTCTGATCTGCAGGGGCAACAAAAATCCAGCCCTACTTTATTTGTAGTGCTTTCTTATTTTCTGTCACATGCATATATGTGTGCGAAGGGGGTGTATGTGTGTATTATACATACCTGTGTTATGTAAGTAGTGTTACATGATCTCTAGGGCTATTTGATGAGCTAGCACAAACAGGCAAAATCTCCAGCATAAAGTCAACAGACACAAGCTCTATAAATAAAATAAGTCATCTGTTTGTTACTGGAAAAACATACAGAGGTAGCTGCTCTGCTGCTGGCATTGCTGCTACATTCATTTTGTTCTGTATTCTTAGGAGCAGCTCTACTTCCCAATTGTCACTAGTTTAATCATTTATAGAGAACTACTGGGATTACACCTGGACAATTATTTTGATTTGGAAATTTACAATTTGCATCCTTTGGTGACTTCTCTGCTCCCACTATTCTTTGTGAATCCACCACATGACTTGGGGGCATCACTCATACCCCGTGTAGCTGCAAAATACTGTGAACCTGATTTTTCCCTTGCTTATATCAAATACCTACACCAGTATAATTCCATTTACTTTGGTGTAGTTACTCCTAATTTGCATTGCTGCAAGTGAGAGGAGAAACAGGTGCTTTATTATAGATAACCTGGGAATAACACAGTAGAGACATCACTACTTTGGGGCACGGAGATGAAAAATGGCCTTTAAAGGCTCTGACCTGTGATTCTGGTGGCCTGTATTCAATTCCCAGCTCTGTCAGGCTTCCTGTATGACCTTGAATAATTTATTTAGGTTATGACACTGCACATGTACATCAATGGAAGTTTTGCTTTTGACTCCAGTGTTTGCAGGATGAGCTCTCTTAACTCTTCCCATGTGTAAAGCAGGAGTGATAATTCTTCCTTAGTCTGTCGTCTTCATTTAGACTATGACCTTTATGGAGCAAGAACTGACTCTTTGTATGGTGAGTTCATATGATGATTAAAAACCCTAGGTTCCTAAGCTTGTTGGGGCTTCTGGGCATTTCTGTAATACAGATAAATAATAGTAATGAATAATGGTAATTCCTAAAGTATTAATTTTTGGTGCCTCCTAGAACAATTTTTTGTTCACTGTTCAGTGCTGTATAAAACACTTCTGTTGGAGGATGTTAAGACTAGCAGAATGATTGTTCTATTAATGTGATAAGTCTAAAATAATTAGAAGGTCTAATAATAAACACTATTGAATCACTTATTGCAGGAATCCTGGTTGAAATGAATTTCCCTGAATAAGATCTGTTGAGTATAACATGAAAAAGGAATGGAACTAGTCATAAGACAAAAAAAATGGGATGATTCATTTTCAAAGATGCTCTGGAGTTCCATATGGATCCTCTTAAATAATTAACTGAAAAATGAAAACAGTTGTAATAGAAGAAACGATGCCATTTTGAATAAAGACAGTTCTGTAGGAGCTGGGGTTTGGCTGCTGTGCAAGGGTCTGGTGAAATGAGGTTTTGGAGGGTCATGGTCAACACTTGAGTAATCAAAGGTGCCTCTCCTCTGAAAAATGATCATATGAAAATAGCTTGTTTATTGTAATTCAGTGACTCCAGATTAATTCAGTTTGTGACATATGTCAGAGGACCTTGAACTTTTGGCAGGACAGTTTCTAAGCTCTCATTTCCAATAACTTTCCTGGGAATAATTATGATACTTCCCTCAAATTTTATTTCACAATTTCACAAGATTAATGAGACTTAACTCTACTGAAGCATGCTCACCTTGTCCTTTAAGGTGAGCTTAAGTAAGGGACTTCTTCCAAAGGTTCAAATTCCCCTGCACTGTGTAAGGGATGTATATTTCCCTTCCATATGAGCTAATGTGATATGGAGTCATTGTGTGATCATAAACATGGCACTCCACAGTGCTATTTTCATCGTCACTTTTCAGATTAGAATTAACTACCCTATCTTTAAAATTAGACATAGACATAGACATTTGGGCTGGAAGGGACCCCAGAGGATCATCAAGTCCAGCCCCCTGTCCCAGGGGCAGGAAGTCAGCAGGGATCATAGGATCCCAGCAAGATAAGAATCCAAATGTGTCTTGAAGGCTTTCAAAGTGGGTGCTTGAGCCGCCTCCGGTGGCAGTCTGTTCCAAACCCTGGGGGCTCGGACAGCGAAGAAGTTCTTTCTTATGTCCAGCCTGAATCAGTCACACTGGAGTTTGTGACCATTCGATCTTGTCATCCCTTGGGGGGCTCTGGTGAATAGACGTTCCCCCAGATCCTGATGAGCACCCCTGATAAACTTATAGGTGGCCACCAGATCACCCCTGAGCCTGCGCTTTTCCAGGCTGAAGAGTCCCATGGCTCTCAGTCTCATTATAAAATCTGTTTTCCTGACCTCTGATCATGCGTGTGGCTCTCCTCTGCACCCTCGCAAGCTTTTCCACATCCTTTTTGAATTGTGGAGCCCAAAACTGGACGCAGTACTCCAGCTGCGGCCTCACCAAGGCCAAGTACAGTGGGAGAATGACGTCCCGGGATCTGCTTGGGAAGCATCTATGGATGCAAGCCAGTGTTTTGCTCGCTTTACTAGCCACAGCATCACACTGAAGGCTCATGTTCATCTTGTCAACCATGACCCCCAAGTCCCTTTCATCTGTAGTGCTAACCAATGTAGCACTGCCGAGTCTATAAGCATGGTGCAGGTTTTTCCTCCCAAGGTGGAGAACCTTGCACTTTTCGGTGTTGAATACCATCAGGTTCTCATCTGCCCATTTCATGAGTCTGTCCAGATCCATCTGGATCACCCTCCTATCCTCAGGTGTGGATGCTTTACCCCAGAGCTTGGTGTCATCAGCAAACTTGGCCAGTCTGCTTCTGACACCAATGTCCACATCATTGATGAAGATATTAAACAGTATAGGCCCTAGGACAAAGCCTTGTGGCAAATTAAAGCAATCAGTTTTTACAGAGGATGGCACTCCCAGTGATACTGTGACTAAGGTAAAAAATTAATAGCTGTGTAGTCGATCATTTTTTCTAATATACTTATGTCTACGTACAGTCAGCAGCCAGGGATTAGTCACTTGTTTAGAAAATTTTAAGATAGATATTTTCAAATTTTTGTCCAGGGAAGCTTTTTTGGTAATAAGACAGAGCAAAGACACAGAAAGAGAGAGAGAAAATAAGAGGACTTAAGTCAGGTGCCAACATTATTTAAATTATTATTCAAATAAACTGAGGCTCTGGGAGCTGACAAACAACTTCTATTGTACATTCTGTTGTATTTTTGTTATTTATATTGCATATGTTAAGAATAGTTTTGAAGTTGTGCATACAGATTTTTGAGACAGCTTTCAGACATCCTAATGCTGTCCTCATCTTAAAGTCCCCACATCTTCTGCTTCGATAGTATATTAATGCATGATGGCATTTTGCAATGTTGCCTGAAAATCCCACAGTCAACTTTGCAACCTTACTGGAAGCAAGTAAACGTTTAGCGTCTGGATCTGTTCTGATGAAAATTCTAACATATGCATGGTTATAAAACTGAAAAGGGCCTCACCATGCATCACCAGTTTCTTTCTCTAGACTTGTTTCCAACCAACGAATTCCAACTCTTCCTTATCAATTGTTGTTGATTTGGGCAGGGGTCTTTGGTGGGTTGCTGTCCTCCTCTATCATTGTTTGGGTGATGGCAGTTTCTCTGGCACTCTCAATGGTAGATGGCAGGTCATCTCCTTCTGCCTTTTTTCTCTCTTGGAGAACTTCACATGAAGTAATTCTCTTTGTCTTTCCAATAAAATTGTCTCAGCAAATATCCCCAGGGCATTCATCTGTTTTGGATGCAGCAGAGTCTGCATCAGAACGTTCAAATGCAAGTACATAAAGTTGATCACTTAAATTCATGTTTAGGTATCTAAATAAATTGACTATTTCTCAGAGGTTGGACAGAGGATATTGTGCACTTTATTCTTATGGGCATTGCAGAACAGGATATTATGAAGGGATGTGAATGGGAGCAGTATCATTGGCGTTGCTCACCAGAACAGAGGGGGCACTCCAGGAATAGAAGGAAAATTGAAAACTTATATTAAAAGGTTGAATTACTACTAAAAGCTGACTTAGACTGGTCCTACAGTCTGAAGTTATTTGGCTTCTGCACTGGTCCACAGAATTGTCTGTGTGCAAAGATCAGATTGATGAAAAGATAACATTCCTCTTTCTAGAAACCTTGAGGGTCTGATCTACCACCTTCAGCATGAGCTGGGGACTTTTGGGGTAAAGCAAATGGATCAGACTCTTACTAGGTTATAGAGTAAAAGTTTGTTTTGCTTTACAAATCTGTATACTGGATGCTGGTTTCATGGAAAGGGTGAATCATATTAGGAGATTGTCAGCCATCAGTTTGACTTTAAAACAGAGTGCTGGAGGGCATAGCTTACTTGACATGTTGCACTGTGGATTTACAGTTTGGGTGTGGAAGGACTTGCCTTCCCTTCCTTGTAATCTACACAGGTGTGCACAGAACTTCAAAGCCAATTGTAGCAGAGCTTAGGTCTCCGAGAACCCCTTCCCCCTCCCCACCACGAAGGAAAATATGCTGGGAAACGAACTCCCTTTTCTGCAACTGCCTTCAGATCAGTTTGTAGATAGAGATTTCCATCAAATCCATTCCAAAACACAAACTATCCTCTTTTGCTGTTGTGCTGCAGTATGATTTTAGCGCTTTTCTATCATTTTTTATCTTTAAAATGCTTTTTTTACAGTTTTGGGAGGATTTGAAATTGTAGGCACAAATACATTATCTACTTTCTAGATTTTTTTCTCTCTGCTTACAGATCATTTATGAGCAGGGCCTGATTTCTACCAGTGTTTTAATGGGAACATTACAAATAGTTTTCTGATGATATTATGAGAACATATTTCAGCTTACAAGCTATTTACAAGTTTTTGACTTGTGGCCACATCAGATGAGTGCGACTTTGCAGAATGTGGCACTGCAGATCATGTCTGTGGTGCCACATATTGCATGTCCAGTTGTTCTGCAGTGCAAAGGGGTCAAAAAAACCCATGGAAAAAAAAGCAGTGTGCGCTACCCAAAGTCAGAGCCTGGCTGGCTGGAGCTGCACTCTGCTACCAGGTAGGCTCTATACGGCAAGATCACTGCTGCTACAGCCCTGGGAGGCTCCCTAGGTAAGCCTGCTGGGGCCAGCCCAGTGTTGGCCTCAGCCTCTCCTTGCCATGAACCAAAGGGCACGTGGCACAGGCGTTCTCCAGAGACAACTAGTGGTGGCACAAGGTGTCCCACTGCTAGTTGTCCCCAGGGAACCAAATGTCTACACACATCTGGATGCAGCTTGTGTATTTATTAGCAGTATGGGATTAGTCAGGTAAATCATAGTCCATATTTTCTTTAAGCCAATTGGTTGACTAAAACTTTTTAAATGAAAGAATAATGGAAACATAGTAAACAATGACAGATGAACTGTGAATGTTCTTGTTCATGCAGATTTTATGTAGATATGAGATTTTCTGTGACAGTTAAGTATTCATGCAAACAAACCCATTCAGGTAAACATTGAACCTTGAATATGGCTGAACCAAATATGCAGAATTTAGAATTCAACCAAATGTTGGAGAGTGCTTTTTGTGCATTTTTGGCCAGTTTTTGTGCTAACTGAGAATTTTCCACTTATGTCCTTACCAGAATCAGAACAACATATGCATATTATTGTACCTGCATGAAGCCCTTCTTAAGTTTGTGGTATTTCAAGTACAGCAGTCCATCAGTGAACCGTCATGGTGGGCGAATCTACATGAGATGCCATGTTGCCGTTGCGACGAGTGGCCGTGATGTACCTTGTCTCTATGGAGACATAGTGCCTGCAGGCACTAGCTGTGATGCTGCCGCTGTTGCCATAGCTCATTGCTACAGCAACATAGGGTTGGAAATCAACTGTGTGCCACTGGGACTGCGCAGTACCAACTGCACAGTCAGGGGCATGTGTAGATGCACTCAGTGAAGAATTGGGGCTTAGGTTTGTATCATTTGAATTATAATTTGTGATACAGTACCTAATGTTTAAAATGTTTTAGTCAGGCAACACGAGGGGTAGTTTAAATGTGCCATTGGCTTTTGTTCTTGGGGGTCAAAGGCCAGGCTCAGAGTACAGCTGCCTTAAAACCTTTGTTTTTTTTACCATGCAAACAATATTTTGACTTTCATGTGAAAAGACTACAAGGAAAAAAAGGAATGTGTTGATATAAAATATAGCTCACACATTTTGCTACATCTTTTGCTATCTTAGTACCTAATCGTTGCTGATTATTTTGACCTGAAATTTTGGCATTAATAATACTGAGTCATCCCATATGGAGCAGTTGTGTCCAGTGATTGTTTTTATAATCTTTCTCTACATACTTTGCCTTTTCAGTTTTCAGTATTTTTAATTTCCTGGAATGAAATGTTTCCTTACCAAGAGCTGGTTAGGAGACGGGGCTTTATCTTAGGCTGCCTGAAAAACAACATCCTTGTTTTGTTAAAAAAAAAAATGAGGTTCTGATACTTGGTTTTGTTCCAAATTATTTTGTGAAAAAAGACACAAGCAGAATTACCTGATCGATGTCTGGTAAGCCAGTGGCTGGAAAACCCATGGCAGGAATGGAAGACTTTACTGTCCCTGTTTTGCAGCACCCAAGTGCTTCTTTTGCCTGATTCAGAGCAGGGACCTACACCCCGATTTTTCAGTTCCCAAGTGGTCTAATCACTGAAGCATTAAGTCAGTCTCTCCTGTTGCTATTCAACTCTCTATTAACAATTAAATATTCATTAGTTCATAGAGTGGGAGAGAGGCAGAACTTTGAACAGATACCTACCTATGAAGTGGGCTTGAAAGCTCAGCTGTTCTAAGCCTAAGAAAATGGGTAAAATTAAAAATGTTGTGGATTTGGCTTATTTGCCTTTGCCTCTTTGGGGACGTTAGTGTATTACAAAACCCCAACTGTGCAGATGAACTAGGCAGGGAAAATCAACAGATCATGGCCACAAAAGGGTGTGGTTTGCTGCTTTTGGGAGCATGTCCAAGTTCCACTTATGTATGCTCTTATCAGTTAAGTCTGTTGCAAGTGTCAGATGACTGCTTGCTGTTTCTTTTTCAAGGAGAAGTCATATGTAAACACCCATGTGCTCTTTACTAGCAGAAACACCTGGGAGTCTCCAACCTCTCTTCTGAACTATAGAAAAAACAGTTTGTGAAAATAGACACACTGGGGAAAAATTAGAGTTAATGGCCTTTAGAGGAAATAAAGTGTGGAGTGAGGAACAGAGGGAGAGAGAAAAAGCAAGAAGCAAAAACAAATGATTTTTAGTAATTAAAATAGAACGTTTGCTCCCATAATTTTATCCAGTCATGCAAGACCTGTAGAATTAATACATTTTTGCTCAAATTGATTACATATTCTGTTGTCAGAGGTTTGCCAGATGACTTTTGGAAGGCTGCACTGGCTGAATTTCAAGCTTGTCCATGGAAATAGAGTATGGTGGGTGAAGAGATGAATGAAAGCTGTTCCAGGTGTCTGCAGCAGAGTTGAAGAGAATTTACACATTATTTCTGAGCATGGAAATATAGAGTAGGCTAGAGCTGAGGAAAGGAAATGCAGAGAGAGGAGAAGAGAAAAAAGGCTTTGAGATAGGCTGGTGAGGAAATTCCTGGAGAATCAGAAATAAGGTCACTTTTGAGCAGGTTCCTGAATTGAATAGGAGGCAGTAACATTGCTTGGAAATGAATGCAGTGAAGCTGATTTTATACCAGTATTCTACATCATATTCTACATGTACAGAGTCTAGATGTTTGGATTGGAGAAGGGAATTTCAACAGGAAAGGTGATTGCAGACGAAGAAGTGGATGGAAGATTTTGGCAGAGGCAAGGTCAAGAAAGGGAAGTGCCTGGGAAATGCTGTAGAGATGAGTCACAGGCCCCTGACAAACATTAATTTGTGATTAATATGGGAAAAGTTTTATCCTGGGTCCTGAATATCATGCATCTTGCTATGCATGATCCTTGGATCTCTCAAGCATAACTTAATAACCTTCGCTGCAGCAGGACACTGACTGCCATTGTCCCCCTGTTTTTATTAGGGTGCTGTGCCTTGTACTTGTGCAAAAGTGTTGTTTTGTGTAGTATTTAGTAATAGGTTCAACAAGGATTTGTATGGGATGGTTTGGATTGGGATAAACCTGCTGCAGGCAAGGGGTTGGGCTAGATGATCTCCAGAGGTCCCTTTTAGCCCTACTTTTCCAAGATTCTATGTCAGGGTGCATGATTTTTAAGACTGGGGACCAAGGAGAGGGTTTAGGGGATCTGGGAGGGACCCAGTCCCTGATGCAGGGCTCCCCGCCACCCTGGATGTTCAAAGGGTACTGTGAGATGTGTGGTGTTGGGGACTGCTTCCTGATGCTGTACTTTCTGAGTTGTCCACTCAACTTGCCAGTACCAAAACATCCTATCAGCTGGTGGGCTTCCCATGCACCAGCTCCTAAAGCTGATGGTGGGGGAGCTCCCTCATCCAACTGCTCACACCACCAAGTCTACGTGTGTGTGGGGTGGTGCTGCTGGCAACTGGGAATGTGGGAGCTTCCACCCCCAGGTGCCAGTGGTGGACAGCTGGGGACTGGGCAGTTGGGGATGTTTGCATTTGCATGCTAGTTGGTAAGCATAAAGCCCTGTCATGCAGCTGATATTGGGCTGCATGGCATGGCTTTACCCTGTTCCACATTCAATTTAAGGTGTGATGGAACCAGCCACAAAGGTCTTCCCAATATAATGTGGAAGATCTTTATGGCTGGTTTCTCATGGGGCCATGACATTAATTACCTGAATGTGTGGCATGCTTGCTATTTATTCATCACCATAACTACAACATCTACCAGAGCCCACTGTTAAAGGGCTATGCGTGTTTTGGATTCCCTCTGATCCTCTCTCATGCACACCTCTGGGGATGGGTTTTGGTACCTTCACTCGCTGTGGGTGGAACCATGGACTCTTCCTACTTTTAATGTGTGTTTATACTGCTGTCACAGGAGTGACTACAATGCTATGCAGACATAGCCAAGCTAGCTTTAAACTATCTAGGTCAGGTAGTGATTTAGTTGCAGCAGTACAGAGAGCAACGAAGACTACCAAACATACCTGAAAAACTGGGTACATTGTCCTGTGCTATGTTATTATGGCTACAGTGCCACCACACACAGTATGTCATCCAGTTAGTTTAAAGCTAATTAGCTTTAACCTAGAGTTATGCAGACATCTTTTTATAGTGGGTCTCTGGAGTAGAGCTCAACAACAGACCAACTCGACAGGCCTAATTGAGCTTTGTGGAACCTGAAGGTCTGATCCTGGCATGTGAGGTCCTGATCCTGTCATGCTGGGCCATGTGGGGGTGGTGTAAGGCCTGATCCAGTCCACAGAGTGGACCCGTACCTCTCATTTGGCCCATGGAGCCAAAACACTAAGTACTGCTGGTCTAGGATCACATGTAGGTTACAGACACTGGCACTGGCATGTCTGAGATTATGATGATGCAACAAATTTAAGACAGAGGCAGCAAATTTAAAATGGTTAAAGGGATATACTTTCTTATGTTGTGATTGACTGACATGAGGAACTCACTGCAGCAAGTTATTGTTAATACTAAGAGATTTGTAGCATTCAAAGGAAGAACTTCTGTATGGACGATAAGAAATCCAGATTTACTTTATCCTACCTAGCAGTTGTACGATGGAAGAAAAGCCTTATATTTCAGGGCTTAAGCCAATTGATAATAGCTAGAGGTAAACAAGAAACATACAAACAGGTCAGTCCATTCCCAAGTTTCTCTGAAGCATTTTATTGAACACATGTAAAGCCAGGAGATGGAAGGAGGGCCCCATGGTTAGGAGGGCCCCATGGTTAGGACTTAAATATCCTTGTGGGACCTTGGACACTTGGGGATAACTTCACAGAGTGTCTTATGCACTGTGGGTGCATCTACATGAAATGTTTTACTGTGCAGTAGAGCTAATTACTGCTCAGTAAGCTTCTGTGTCTACATGTGCAGATGCCTACTGTGCTGTGCTACTGTTCCTTGCCCAGCTCTGTGATCATGGAGCTAGGGAGTGAATAAGCTCTCCAACATGTTCCCTGCCTAGCTATGAGATTGTGGAGCTATGCAGGGAACAGGCTCTCCAGGACGGGGAATGGGCTCCCCAGCACCCACCCCACAATCATGGAGCGGGGGCTGGGAACTGTCTCAGTCAGGGGCAGGTCCCAGCACCATGCCCTGATTGGTGCAATTGGGGCATGTGGCTTGGAAAGAGTTCCTGGGTGGGGCAGGTCTCAGCCCCCTGCCCCATCCATCAGTGGGGGCAGCTAGTAGTAAGCCTCTGGCTGGGCAGAAAATCCCCTCACTGCTAGCTACCCCACCAGCAGATCGGGGTAGGGGCCTGAGACCTCTCCTGCAGCTCTTTCCAAGTCCCCTGGCCCTGATCAGGGAGCTGGGGCCAGGAGCTCTGTGCTGTCAGGGCAGGGGGACATTGTCCCCACCCAGTAGCAGGCACCCCCCAGGAGCAGGGAGCAATGTCCTAGCCCCATCAGGAGATAGCCGTCTCCTGGCTTGTTGCTCCCTGCCAGCCCCTGAGCTAGCACCCAGGGGGAGCCTAGAGCTCCCCCTACAGCTCCCCTTGGTAGTTGCAGGAGGCTGGTGCCGAGTCAGCAGGGGCAGGAGCAGATTGCTGCCATGAGCAGCAAATCTGCTCCTGAAACCCTGCATGTGTAGACGTCAGCCTGGGAGCATTTATTCTTGAGTAAACTGCTACCAGATCAAATATATGGGTAGACAAACCATGTGATATATAAAGTCTAGTGCCAGGTTCCCTAAGCAGAATCTACACACCTGAATTCTGTGCATAGGTTCCCAATGACAGAATTAGCTGTTTCAGAAGGGGATTTACAAAAACCTCTGCTGAGTAGAAAGCCACCTTAACTAGTCAATAGGAAAACCTGAGATCTGGTGTGTGTCCTGAAATCTTCTCCTCTGGAAATTAGGTGCCTACTTTCACTCAGGGTTCCTGGTTTAACCTTCCCCTAGAACTGAGTGTCTAAGCCTGCCTCTTCTGTCCCTGAAGCAGGTACTTAGGCTGTTGAGTCTTGTGGTTGGCAAAGTGCCAAAAAGTCAGGTATTGCAGTGTGCAGCAGTGCAAGACCGCCATTCTTTTGTGGACCTAGCCTTTTTTTTGAAATATTTCCCTTTTTTGGTTAAAAAATTTTGTTATTGAGCAAAAATATTTTAATGAAGAGTTATTTTCCATGGAAAATAGTTAAGTTCCATGCTTATGCCACCCCTCCTCCCCCACAATCTCTGCCTAAGCCTGTGACTTGTTAGGTATTCGATGAGCATGCTAATCTTTGACTGACATTTATAAATAAGCACAGAGCAGTAGCTTAGTGGTCTGAGCACTTTTACATAATGGTTCAGTGGTTTGAACACTAATTTAGGATGTAGGAAGATGTAGATCAGGGGTGGGCAATTATTTTGGCTGGAGGGCTGCTTACCAAGTTTTGACAGGTGCCCTGCCTCCTGGTCACCATCTTGTGACTGGGAGTCCTACCTCCCTAACCCCTGATCTTTGCCACCAGAAGTTACTCCCCTTCCCCCAGAAGTTCTCCTTTCAGCAAGGGGTTTTGCCATCTCGGAACCAGAAAAATACCAAATTATATTCTAAAAAGCAAACATCTACAGCATTCATTAATTTGATTTCAAAAAATATTTTTGTACTGATTTACATGTGTTTGTGTAGTGTATATAGAGGTGATTACACAATAGCTTAAAATGAAGTCTTACTCTTGTATATTGTGGGGGTGCATATAGGTGTATGGGGGACTGTGGGTGTGTGGGTATGTGGGGGAGGGTGGTTTGGGGTTTGTGGGGGGCTGTGTGTGGGGGAGGGTAGCTGGAATGTGTGAGGGGGTGAGGGAGTCTGCATGTATGGCAGCGCAAGGGGGG
>NW_017729033.1:59450175-59451217 GCF_001723915.1 Gavialis gangeticus | reverse complement strand
GCAAGGGGGGTATGGGTGCATGTGTATGGTGGGATGTGCATGTGGGACTCACCCTATGAACACACACACACGTGCACGCGCACACACACACACTCTGTCCCTGCCTGCACACACATATACCTTTGCCTGTGCATGCACACACACGCACACATATACATACCGGCACGGTTCCATGCTTCCCTGTCTGGCGATGCAGCTGGTAGCTGCGTGGTGCCGGAGCAGTGTGGGGGCAGGAAGAGAGTGAAATGGCTGGGGGTGGGGCGGGGCTGGCCTGCTTAGTCCTGCTGAGGGCTTTCCTTGGGCCCTACTGCCCCTGGCTCTTGTCAGCTTTGACAGGCAGCCAGGAGCAAATAAATAATAATTTACTAATTTTTTTAGGGGCCCCACGGGCCAGTTGGAATGGCCTGGTGGGCTGGATCCAGCCCACAGGCCATATTTTCCCTGCTCCTGATATACATTCTACAGCTGAGGCTGATCAAACCCATATATCCCATTCACTCCTGGTCAAATTCTTTACCCACCAGGCTATAAGTAAATTTGGGTGGGGAATCCCTCTACCTCTCATGTTGAAACAGAATCACTAGGCAGATAAGAATGCAGACTTCACAGAGTCAGAAGAAAAGCAGTTGCATGGAAGCAGGTCCCCCTAGCTTCAGTGAGCTCAGCACTTTCCTGAGAAGGTGTAAGTAATGGGTTTACATTCCTTTTCTCTCTGATAGCAAAAAATGGACATTCTAGCAGCTGAGTCCTTACCACCAGGGACTGACAAATCATGGCAAAGGTGAAGAAGAAGATCCCTGTTCTTTAACTATTAAGGTATTATGCTAATGGTAGGCACCACTACCAGCCATGACAAGAGTGAAACCAGAGTGCTGTGCTCTGCTTATACTCAGTGCTGCTGTCAGTGTAAGATGGGTCTCCACTGTGTATCCCAAGGTAATGGAGACATGTTAGGTTTGTAGAGCACCATGAGTTTAGGCACATGGGTTTGTTATGGACCTATCGTCTGAGGCCTCCACCCAGACGGAGCCCGAGGGGGGGC
>NW_017729033.1:59449806-59450164 GCF_001723915.1 Gavialis gangeticus | reverse complement strand
GGTCCCTTCCGACCCTTAATCTATGAATCTATGAATACACATGGCACTGTGGCATTTTAATTAGAATGGCTCTCTCAGAATTGCTCTAATTCATAGAATCATAGAAGTAGGGTCGGAAGGGACCCTAGATCCCTTGTAGATCTTCAAGTCCGACCCCCTGCCTGGGCAGGAATAAAACTGGGCTCAGATGACTCCAGGAAGGTAGGCATCAAGCCTCTTCTTAAAGACCCCCACGGTAGGAGCCAGCACCACTTCCCTTGGAAGTTGGTTCCAGATCCTAGCCGCCCTAATTGTGAAATAGTTCTTACGGATGTCTAATCTAAACCTACTCTCCAACAACTTGTGGCCGTTATTCCTT
>NW_017729033.1:59426244-59444806 GCF_001723915.1 Gavialis gangeticus | reverse complement strand
CTGCCCAAGTGCAGCACCCTGCACTTGTCAGTATTGAAACGCATCGTGTTTTTGTTAGCCCACCCCTGTAACCTATCCAGGTCTTGCTGCAGTCTTTCTCTCCCTACTAGCTTGCTCACCTCACCCCAAATTTTGGTATCATCAGCAAATTTAAACAGGTTGCTTTTCACCCTGTTGTCCAAATCGCTGATAAAGAAATTGAACAGCGCGGGCCCGAGAACTGAGCCCTGGGGGACTCTGCTGCCCCCCAGGTCGAATATGACCCATCCACCACCACCCTCTGAGTACGACCCTTGAGCCAATCTGCAATCCATCTGACTGTGTAGGCATCAATGCCACAGTCGCCTAGTTTTTTAATGAGGATGGGGTAGGAGACGGTGTCAAAGGCCTTGCCGAAGTCCAGAAAGACTACGTCCATGGCAAAACCCGCATCCAATGCTTTTGTGATCTGATCATAAAAGGCAATCAGGTTGGTCTGACATGACCTGCCTGTAATGAAACCATGCTGGTTGCCCTTGAGCATCATCCCTGAAACCGGCCCATCGCAGATGTGCTCCTTGATGATCTTCTCAAAGAGTTTCCCTAGGATTGAGGTAAGACTGACGGGCCTATAGTTGCCTGGTTCCTCCCTCCTCCCTTGATGCATACTCTGGCATGCATCAATCAATGTATCTCCAACAAAATAAAAGAAGTGATTCTCCTACTCTACTTGGTATTGGTGAGACCACAGCTGGAGTACTATGTCCAGTTCTGGGTGCTGCAGTTTAACAAGGACATGGTAAATCTTGAGAAAGACCAGAGAAGGGCTACCTGTATGATCAGACACTTGCATGGCAAGCCCCATGAGGAAAGGCTGAGGGATCTGGAACTCTTCAGCCTAAAAAAGAGAAGGCTGAGAGAGGGCTTGATAGCAGCTTACTGCTACATCAGACGTGTACATCAAGGGTTCAGTGAACTGTTAATCAGGGCACCCTTGGGGACAACTAGGAGTAATGGTCACAGACTCCTGGAAGACCATTTCAGGCCTAACATTTGGAAAAACTACTTCACAACTAGGGTGTCCAGGCTCTGGAATAAGCTCCCTCCAGAGGTGGTGTGATCGCCTACCCTGGAAATCTTCAAAAGGAGACTGGACAGTCACCTTGCTCAAGTCACCTGACTGCAGTTGTCTTTCCTGCTTGGTGCAGGAGGCTGGACCCGATGATCCTCCCAGGTCCCTTCCAGCCTTACAATCTATGAGTCTATTGTCTCCCATGAGATTGTATTAAGGCAAGCCAAAATCAAAGCTAATTTATTAATAACCTCTGCATCAATTTGCTTAATTCCTGTGGGCTTGACGTTCCACTGCCTTTCATATTGTGCACTCATTGATGTCAGTGCCCAGTAAGTGTGAAATGTTACCTTTCTAACTTGTTGGTATTTCACACCCTTTTCACACGGCTGTAAATCACTGCAGAAGGTAATGTGCTCTGAAGAATTAATCAGATCCTTAGTTGTCAGCTCCTTCTTTAATTACATGGGGGACAGAGCCCTGATTCTGATTTAAGGCTCTGGACACTTCCAAATGCAAATACTAATGTTAAATCTCTCTTAAATCTCTCTTTGAAAAAAGCTTCTTCCTTGCATTTTTCCCACATCCTTCTTTCTCTTAACCAAACACAGAATAGGTTTTTAAACTGTCTTGGTCCCTAACACATTAAAGTTTTAAATGGAAATTAGACTAGCTTACCTCTTCTCCCTATGTTTTAGTGAGTGTATAACAGCATTTCCTCCATGGCCAGGACTGGTATGGGCAAGTAATTGAAATGTGTTCTTTGATCCCTGTAAGGCACATCCTTGATTTTGCATAAATTTATTCAATGAAAAAGCTCTTTCAGGTTAGTCGTCAGCAGCTAAAAATCTGTGGAACACTGTTCCTACAAGCTTGGGACATGGGAAGTTTCCTCTGAGTTTCTAGCTAATAAAAATAGTTCACTTTTCCCATTCCTTCAACCCTGATGGGGAGAGAAATAATTCTTGAAAGCAGGGGAGAAGGAATGGAAAGAAACAGGTATAGGTAATTCAGAGAAGAAAGGCTGAAACATGTGAGGTCCCTTTAGAGCACTGGCCACAATGGTTTTGAATAGTTAACAGTGAACAATTTTACAACATGCAAATACTTAGGAGTTATGGAAAGTAAGTAGGCATCAATTAATACTGTGTGCTGATAATGTCTGCTGTTTATAGCCTGAATCCTGTATAGCTGCATACATGGGCTGTATGCAGTGCCTCACTGGACAAGCCCTGCGAGCTGGCCGGTCCAGTGCAGGCACCTCATGCAGCACACACTTTGTGCCAGCTCTGTGCATGAGCTCTGGACCAGGGCCAGCGCAAGATGCATGCAGCATACAGGGCTGGCCCAGGGTATGAACTACATGAAGTGCCAATCTTGGACCAGCCCTGCACCTTTCTGTAGGGTGCAATCCAGCCTTAGACCAGCCCCATGCCCCTCCCATGGGACTGCATGGGTTTGATACCCCAGTTCTACACATCTAGTACAATCCTTTTCATTAGTTTAATATCTCATGCACTACTTTCATCGTTTCATTTTTTTCTCCTTTCTCTCTGACAATTACTTCCTTTGCTCTGCATGGGGAGCTGCACAGCTGCATCTCTTTTTCCTTAGAGTGACTGTATTAGTATGCAGAAATAAAAAAAATGAGCAAAAGAGGAAATTACAAGAGTTAAAAGGGAGGAGGCAATTAGGAATACTTTGTGCCTGATGCTGTAGATTACCCCTTTCTCCAGGCAAAGATATGACAAGTGCCATTTTTCTGCCTTATTCTGCCTTCTCTATGAGAAGCCTGTATTGCAGTACTCAACTCTATATGCTGTAGTGTAAAGTGTAGTCTAAATCTAATAATAAAATATACACCCAAGTAAGTATTCTCATCTTTGTGGGTAAAAATTGAGTACCATTTCAACCAAATGCTATTCATAATTTGTTTTAAGTATTATATGGGGGCCTGTTTCAATGCTGCACTATTTTATGTGTATGCTACTGATTGTGCAGTTTGCACATAGGGATTTGAGGTTTCATGCAGCAATAATTTGGTCACACAGATTTTAGGAAAAGAGAAATATGACTGAGACCTTGCATATATGACATATTCATACCAGCATATACTGCTGAACTACAAATGATAATTGCCTTGGTTATCTGTCTACTCTAACCCCTGGTGTAATTTACAGATTAACAAGTTGCATGTCCAGAACCCAAGTCAACTGTAGTCTGTAATGCAGCAATACAATAGCATATTGAAATCATAACAGAGTCAAAATACTTAAATCTAAAATCAGTATCAGGTATATTATAGAAATAACAGGCAATTAAGGAAGGACCAGCTACAAGAACCTTTTGTACAATATCTTGTATTCAGTACTGCTATGGAAATAACAAAGAAAAAAAACATTAGTTGGACCATATACATGAGATGACACCATTTAGGTTAACACCACAGGAGTAAGTCTGATCATTCAGAATCTATTAAGACAATGATACAAAAGAAAATGACTTTGCTGTTTGGCTGTGTGCAATCCAGTTATCTTGCAGAGTAGAGGTAGGGTAGGAAGGAAGTTGCAGCTTTACAATGTCCTTTCACTGATGAATTTAGTGAGACACCCCAATATTCTTCTACTAAGTGGATTCCTTTCAGCTGCCTGGTTTTAGCACCTTTTGTTATGCAGGTAGTTAAACATTTCCCCAAGTGGCATCCAGACAGCCTGTGCTCTATAATTTTACTGAACTGATTTCCCATTGACTGCACTCCTCCAAATGCCACAGCCTTGTAGCATAGCTGATTTTTAATCTGTATATAAACAGATCTGTCCATTCAACACAGTGGAAGCTTGTTTCCTAACTCAGCTTGTTTGGTCACTCTAACCTTCCTAAATTCATATTTCAGAAACTCGAAGCCTCTTTTGTGACTCAGTTGTTGCAGGTGCATGAGAGCCACTCAGTCAACACTAACTCACTTCTTTCTCATTTTTTCACTCTACAGTTGTTAACTATAGATCTCACTATTGTCTTGCTCACCCTTAATGGGCACATCTACACAAGAAGCTTTACTCAAGATTATCACAAATTACTGCATAGTAAGCGTCACTGTCTACATGTGCAGACACTTACTGCACAGTAATTTCCTTTAATTGCAAGTAAATTTGCTACTTGTAAATACAAGTAATAAATTTACTCATGATTAGTTACTGCTCTGTACAGCACATGTAGATGGCTGGCTGGGAGCAAACTTGCTCCTAGTCAGTCAGGCAGCGGGGGCAGGAGATTGCTCCCTGCCCCTGGGAGCTGCCTGCTGCCAGGCCAGGCTCTGCCACTGGATCCCGGGCGGCGACAATGTCCCCCTGCCCCAGCAGCAGGGAGCTCCCAACCCCCACTCCCTTATCTCAATTATGAAGCAGGGGCTAGGAGCTTGTCCCACAGGAACAGGCTGTGAGATTGTTCTAGCTCTGTTCTGCAATTGCAATAGTGGAGTGGAGGCTGGAACCTTCTTGAATGGGGAGAGTTTCCTGCCCAGCCTGGAGCTGGTTGGGACTTGCCTCTGACCAGAACTGTTCCCAGCCAACCCCAGGCTGCATGGGGAAGTCTGCATGTGCAGTTTGGATGTGGCTGGGGACCGTCCCATTTCAGGGAGCCCCCAGTCAGCTCTGGGCTGCACATGCAGACTTCCTCATGCAGCCCGGGGCTGGTCAAGAACTATCTTGGTTAGGCGCTGGGCCCAGCCCCATGCCCTGGCTGGCAGTTGAGGCCTGGGGCTTGGGAAGAGCTGCAGGAGAGGGGCAGGTCCCAGCCCTGTGTGCCAAACTGCCAATGGGGCAGCTAGCAGTGAGCCCCCAGCTGGGTGGAGAATCCCCAGACAGCCAGGGGCTCGTTGCTAGCTGCCTCACCTGTGGATCAGGGCAGGGGCCTGGGACCTGCCTCTCTTTCCAAGCTGCCTCCCCCCATTGGGTACCAGGGCTGGGAGCTCCCTGATGCCAGGGCAAGGGGGATATTATCCCACCCTGGCTCCAGTGGCGGAGCCTGCCCTCCCAGTTGTCTCCTGGCCTTGTGCTCCCTGGCAGCTACTGGGGGGAGCTTAGAGCTCCTCTTGGCTGCTTCAGGGGGCTGATGCAGGGCTGGAGGGGGTGGGAGCAGACTGCTGCCAGGAGCAGCAAATCTGCTCCTGCATACCTGTATGGGGTTGGTTTACTCTAGAGTAACTTACTTTAGAATAAACCACACTGCAGCATTTGTACATGTAGATGCACTCATATCTTGTGCTTCTGTTTCCCTTTACAATCCTCCTCATTTCATCAGATCATTGACAATTGTCATTCTTCCCTGATCCTGACACTTGCACTATGATGTACATGTCTTTTAAATGCTTCATGTTATGCTCCCTTTTGTGTAGTCAGGATCTTCAGGACATGGATATTAAAGGTTGTGGGCTAGGGAATCCCTCGAGGAATGCATTTCCAGGCAAGAACAGACTACACATGGCTGCATATAAATTCTCTAAAATGGGACAACTGTAATAATACACTGACCTAATGGCTGACCTGAGTGGAGATTGAGTCTCAGCATTCATAGGATTGATATACATTGATATCTAAAATTTATTTTCCCCCCAGATTTTATAACTTCACAGATTAGAATGTTAATGGAAATGTGTTTGTCCCTGTTTAACTGGTAGCCACATTTTGCTCTCAGTTACAATGGATTTATTATGATGCAGTCAGTAGAAAGTAGAATTCTTTATCTTTGTCTGCAGAAATGCTTATGAATTGTACTTCATAACTGTTCCTTACAATTACTCTTTTTGTTATCTCCCTCAGTAAGGGTGAGCTCTTAAAGAGTGTCCATCAAAGTGAAAAGCAACATTGTTCAATGTCTTCATCAACGACCTGGAAGATGGCATAAAGTGCACCCTCAGCAAGTTTGTAAGCAACACCAAGCTGGGAGGAGTAGTAGCTATGCTGGGGTAGGGCTAGGATTCATAGAATCCTAGATGAATTAGGGGATTGGGCCAAAAGGAATCTCATGAGGTTCAACAAGGACAAGTGCAAAGTCCTGCACTTAGGACAGAATAATCCCATGCACCAGTACAGGCTTGGGGCTGATAGGCTGGGCAGCAGCTCTGCAGAGAAGGACCTGGGGGTTACAGTGGACAATAAGCTGAATATGAGTCAGTAATGTGCCCTTGTTGTCAAAAAGGCTAACGGCATACTAGGCTGGATTAATAAGTGTATTGCCAGAAGGTCAAGGGAAGTGATTATTCCCCTTTATTCAGCACTGGCGAGGCCACATCTGGAGTATTGTGTTCAGTTTCAGGACCCCCACTACAGAAAGGATGTGGACAAATTGGAGAGAGTCCAGTGGAGAACAACAGTTATGTTCGGGGGCTGGGGCACGTGACTTCTGAGGAGAGGCTGAGGAAATTGGGCTTATTTCATCTAGAGAAGATGAGACTGAGGGGCATTTAATAGCAGCCTTCAACTACTTGAAGTGGGGTTCAGAACAGGATGGAGCTAGATTGTTCTCAGTAGTGACAGTTGCCAGAACAAGGAGCAACCGTCTCAAGTTACAGCAAGGGAAGTTTAGTTTAGGTATTAGGAAGAATTTTCTCACTAGGAGGGTAGCAAAACACTGGAACAGGTTACCTAGACAGACTGTGGGCTCTCCACCCTTGGAGGTTTCTAAGACCCAGCTAGACAAAGCCTCAGCTGGGATGATCTAGTTGCGGATGGTCCTACTTTGAGCAGGGGGTTGGACTAGATGTCCTCCTGAGGTCCCTTCCAACCCTAATTTTCTATGAAATTCTATCTATCGATTTACTTCAGAAGTTTTTGGGGTGAGGAGGGAACAAACATTGTTGATAGTTCTTCAACTATCATGTCTGAAAAAGTGCTGGTTTCTAGTAGTGCAGTGGAACATCCCAGATCAGACGTGAGCTCACGCACTGTCTTTCAACAATTGTCAAGGGTTTCACTAAACACACTGGGCTGTCATTCACACCATTCTGCATCCTGAAGCCACTTTCATGGTTGCAATATAAATGGAAGTGGTAATTGTTTTATATAACAGAGAACATAAGATCCCTTGCTCAACTTTGCTTATTTGAGGATGTTTTGCCTCTGAATTCTAACGAGATCATGCATGCTTGTTTCAAATCCAGACAATTACTTAAGTACTTGACTTTTTAACATTTCTAGGTACTAGGTGTGTGTGGGTACCAAATTTACTAGGTATTGTAGAGATATTTGGAGAATTTCAATGTCTTTCTGAAAGGTTCTCAGTGGGCACATCTACACGTGCACTTTAATGTGCAGTAAATTATTTTACTGCACATTAAAGCATCAGGTAAAAATGGTGACATTACCCTAATGCTCAGTAAAATAGTCTCCTGCATATTAAGTGTCATTGAAAAGTGTGCAAATGTGCTACTGCACATTAGCACAGCCTAATGTGCATTAATTAAGTGCCTAACATGGGAGGTACTAAATTTAATGTGCATTAGGAAAGGTGCATTAATGCACATGTAGATGCACCGAGAATCTCCAACCATGACTGTTCAAGTCAGGCCAAGACTAAGACTTCAAGAGATCCGATGTGGGGACAGTAGATAGCAAGGGCTATGTTAGTCAGCCTGACAGTGCAAAAGTCAGAGAAAATTACAGGGTCTTTTGGTATCCAATATCTTCAGTAAATAATTTCCTTTGAAGAGAAAAGGTCCTGTTATTTCCCTAGCTTGAAGGACAATATATTCTTCACCCTTTCTGCATTCTTGCTCCACTGTTAGTATCTGATATATTTTTAGGACACCCTTTTCTAGCAACACAAACAGAAGCAGCACGTAAATGAAAGGTGACCTTTATGCACATGGAAAGAGTTCTCATGAATTGCAGGAAGTGATAGACTATATGGGAAAAGCACCTCCTGCTCTTTTTATGTACAGTACTTCCCAAGAATACCATGGCTGTAAAACAGACCCTTAAGTACTAGCCAGAAGCAGACTCCCGAGTCTTTCAGATTATCCAGCCATATATGTTCTCCTTTTGCACATTAGACAGAGGGCTGTGGTCTATTAATTCTCCCAATAAATTTATATAATGGCCACATTTGATAGACTTACTTGTGTATTTTTATATTTTATTTAGATAGGTTTACTTGTGTATTTTTATACCCAGTGCATCCACAGGTCGTGGATAGTGGAATGACCTTCAGGGAAGGTTAGCTGTGAAATATGCAGCTGATGAATAAGCAGCCATGGACCAAGCAGCGGCAGCAGGTGGTGGTGAGGTCAGCAGATGGCAACGGTTTTCCTCCTGAAAAGGCACATATCCTTTGATGGTTCTGTGACATGGCAAGTATAGGTCGCCACTATAATAAGCCTGTCCAGCCCCCAGCTATGGGTCTACAAGTCCTTAACAGCAGAGCAGGTGGAAGAAGATATTAAAATCTCAAGGCTGATGAAGGCTGCAGAACAAGATCCCCAGTTGTCTTGGTCTCCTTGCCATTGGATCAAGGTCCTATTCTGTTAAGAGCTATGTGGAAGCTGATGTGTAGCAGCTTCTCCACAATAATAGAAGTCACGTACAGGCATCTTCCATGCTAGCACATTCCATAAGCCCTTTGGCAACTAGCTAATGGTGATGGGAGCAGTATTGTGAGGTCTGGATGTTCCTAGTCATGAACTGGCACAAAGGCAGCAGTTACAAGAAGGTCATCTAGCTCTTGGACAAGACAGAAGTGCAATTTACCAGCTGTAAGTGTGTCTGAGCACCCCTCTTCAGGATCTACTCTGTTTACATGGGGAGAGGGCTAGAAAAGGTGCCCTAAACATAGCCTGTCTAATACAGTATTCAACTCCAATGGCATCCTCCTCTTGACCAAATGTGCAGAACATGAACTCACCATCACCAACACCCTGTTCTGCCAGAAACACTGGCACAAGACGTCATGGCAACACCCATGATCTAAGCATTGGCACCAGATTGACTATGTCATTGTTTATGCCTGGGATTGCAATGATGTCCACATCACCCATGCTATGCTAGGAGCTGATGTTTTCTGGACTGATCACCAACTCATTCACTCTACTATGTCACTCAAGTAGTATTTGCTGGCTCCCAAATGATGGTTGCAGCAGAAGCAATGACAACAGAAGATCAATGCTGAAAGACTCAAAGACCCAAGGAAGTGATACCTCTTCCACCAGTACCTCAATGAAAAACTGGTGAATTCCAACCAACAACAATGGGAGAATGTCAGCGGCATGTGGGGTGCCCTCAAGGCCACTATCATCAGCACCTATGAAGAAACACTTGGATCCTCTACCAGGAAACATCAAGACTAGTTTGATGAGAATGACTGGGATATCCAACGGTTGATTGATTGCAAATGCAAGGCCTTTTGTACTTGACAAAATGACGCCAACTCCAGCAAAATAAACTGAGTCTCCAACAAGCCAAGGCAGAGATCCAAAGGTGGACATGCAATATGAACAAATGGTGGGAAGACAAGGCTAAGGAGATTCAACATCTGTCTGACATTCATGATGTGTGGCTTCTTCAGTGCCACCAAAACCATCTGTGGTCTAAATGCTCAGGGACCAACCCCCTTGAGACCTAAGGATTGAGGAGACCTGATCAAGGAAAGGGGAGCCATCAATGCCCATTGGAAGGAGCATTTTGAAGACCTTCGCAATTGAGACTCTGCTGTTGATGAAAGTGTTCTAAAATCCATCCCACAACATCCAGTCAGAGATGAGGTCAGAATCCCTCCAACCCTTGATGAGGTGAGGAAAGCCATCGAGCAAGCAAAGAACAGCAAAGCATCTGGAGTGGATGGAATCCCTGCTGAAATCTTAACATAGGGAGGATAGGAGCTCAACATCACAGCTTCATGCCCTCATCTTAAGGATCTGGAATGATGAGGAAATCTTAGATGGCCTTGGGGATGCCATGATTGTGACAATATTCAAGAAAGGAGACAAATCTGACTGTGGAAACTACAGAGGGATTGTCTTTCTGTCCACCATAGGAAAGATCATTGTGATAACTCTCTGAACCATCTCCTTCTACTTGCTGAAGAGCTCCTGGAATCTCAGTGTGGGTTTAGGGCATCAAGAGGCACAACTGACATGATCTTCACAGCTCTCCAGCTGTGGGAAAAATGTTAGGAACAACACAAGCCTCTCTACATGGCCTTCTTTGACCTCACAAAAGCTTTCAACTCTGTCAGCTGTAAAATGTTCATGGAGGATCCTTCTGAAGTATAGATGCCCACTGAAATTTGTCACCATTTTCTGCCTGCTCCATGATGGTATATGAGTGGTGGTTCTCAGTAATGGATCTATCACAGATCCCTTTGAGGTTAAAATGGGAGTTTAAACAAGGCTGCAACAATCACTCCAAGACTTTTCTCAATATTCCTTGCCGTGATGTTACATCTGACCACCAACAAGCTTCCAGCCATAGTGGAGCTAAACTACTGAATGGATGGTAAGCTGTTTAACCTCACCTGACTGCAAGGCAAAACCTAGATGATCCCAAGCACAATCATTGAGCTCCAGTACATTGATGATATTGTAGTGTGCATTCATTCAGAGGCAGACTTTCAGGCAATCGTCAACATCTTTACCAAGGCATACAGAAAATGAGATGGACACTTAGCATTTGAAAGACTAAGGTCCTCCACCAGCAAGCTCCTAATGAACAGCCCCTAGCTCTGGTAATCCGGATCCATGGTGAGACTCTAGAGAACATTGAGTATTTCCCATACGTCAGAAGCCATCTCTTGCAGTAGGCTGACATTGATGAAGAAATCCAACATTGCCTCTGTAATACGGCACCCACTCTGGTGCCCAGTACAGGGAGAGAGGACACCCACTATTCAGAGAGGGAGAAGAGAAACTGACCAGTGCTGGGCCATTACATGATGGCATGGGTCAGTGGGAATGCAGGTGTTTCCTATTGAGTTCTGTCCCGACCCCAGCGGAGAAACATATGAGGGATGACCTGGTGTGGACTGGCTCCCAGGGATGGGGAGATGGAAGTTAAAAGGGGTACAGGTCCCTAGGACTAACTGCCCTGAGGAAGGCACAGCCAGAGCACTAAAGATCACATAGAGCAGTGGTGCAGAGCATGGAGCTACAGTTGGCTGGGGAACTGAAGGAATTTCTGAGAGTCCAGGTACTTACTTATCATTGGGAAGCACTGGTTAAACCTTGTTGGGGTGAAGAATGGCTTGACTGGTGAGTGAGGAATCGATGGGAAGGGCCTTCTGAGGAGAAAGAGACAGAAAAGCTGGTCACTGGGCAGAAAGGCTTGGGGTGGTTCCTCACACACCCTGAGGGACCCTGGAAAGGGGTAGACCCAGAAAAGGGGTCATGTTTAAGGCAGTGAGGATTCCTGCCAGGCAGGGCACTTGGATGCTTGGACCCTGAAGAGACAAGGGTCTGCCAACATCGACCAACAGCTGGAAACCTTGCTAGCAGTGCTGAGGCTGTGAAAAGAACAGCCTGAAGCAAACAGAGAGAGAGAACAAGAGAATACCCAGAGAAACCAGAGTGCCTGGAACATCACAGGTGTGGTCAGGACAAATGGAGGAGCCCTGTGAAGAAGCAGCTCATGGTTGCTATCCAGACAGTAATTAAGAGATATCACCTCTCAACCTCTATTTCCTATCTTTGTATAAGTTTTTCCATCAAGGCATGGCAGGTGAGTAAAGAAAGACAATGAGAGGAGAAGCCAGATAGTGACAGTAACAGCAGGGAGATAAGTATGGTTTCTACAGCCTCAAATGTGCAAGTTCAGCCTTTGGACACCTGAAGAAACAGTGTGATGGGCCATCTGGTAGTGATATGGCCCAGGGGTTTTGAAGGGGTAAAAGATGATTGGAGGGCTTGTCTCACCTTTCCTCACCAATCAGGCTCCAGAGACTCACCCTCCATGTCCCCTGATTGGCCCCTAGGGTCACCTGGAGGGGGATAAAAGGGGCAGTGCAGCTGACTCAAGGAAGATCTGTGAGGGACAATGAGGAAGGAGTTTCAAGGAGATGGCAAGACCTGGGCCAGCAGGGCAGGAGCAGTTTCCCCAGAAGAGCCGAAAGGAGCAGGACCTGCAGACAGCACAGCACAGTCAGCAGGAGAGGCTCCCTGCTGGACTCCAGGATCTCCAGCAAGAGGCTGGGGCATCACGGCGTGCAGTCAGCAGGAGGGGCTCCAGGATCCCCAGCAAGAGGCTGCAGCCAGCAGGAGAGGTCCCCCACCTGGCTCCAGCAGAAAGCTGTGCAGTGACCCAAGAGGCTCCCAGCTCCGCTTCCAGTTTCTCTAGCAAGAGGCAAGGCAGCTTGACATGAAGCAGGGGCTTCCAGAAGGTCAGAAGCTCCAGCAGCCTGGAACAGGCCCAGCAGTAGTGGCTGTGTGGTAGAGTTTCTCCCTACCATGTAGGAGATCTAAGTTCAAGTTCTGGCTGGGATGAGTGAAGCAACAGGGGAGAAGCTCTTGTTGGAGTGGAGGGCGTCACTGTGTTTTCCCCCTCCAGGTACCTATGCCCTGTATCTCTTCTTATTTGAAGTTTTGCCTTTTGTGCATTTTATATTTTGTCAGTCAGTATTGTTTATTGTGTTGTTTGTGTTTTATATTTTGTTAAACCTGTCTTTGGTTAACTAGATGAATATGTCTACAAATGTGAATGCCTAACCTTTATTGAATCCCATCCCCTTGGGATATTGTAGGGTCTCCTATACCTCCTGGTTTATATATGTTATGTTCCCACTGCTGTTCCCCTCATTAAAAGGTGTATGGTTAAGTCCCCATTGGTGATCTGGCTCTGCTCTATAGGGAAGGAGGGTCTCTACACCTCCCCCAGTGCTCGTGCACCTACTCTGATCCCTTCAACTGGAGTGGGGATACATCTTGGAGAACAACTTGGGTTACGCAGGTATTTGAAGATCACAGCATCAGATCCCAAACCAGGCTCATGGATTATCAAGGAATCATGATTCCCACCATTCTGTACAGAGCTGAGATGCAGACAATGTACAGAAGACATCTAAAGTTGTTGGAGAAGTGTTGCCCAAGAAAGATCCTCCAAATCCAGTGGGAAGAGACACCGTGAGTATTGAGGCAATGATCATTTGGCATCAACTTTGTTGTGCCTGCCAAGTCATCCAGATGTCTGAATCCAGACTCCTGAAGCACATTTTATTCTCCCAGCTTAGCCAAGGTGTACTCAAGAAGAGGGCAGAGAAAGTGCATCAGGGACGTCCTCAAGTCCAACTTATAAAAAAAAAAAGCAGCATTCATGTCAGCTCGTGGGAGACTATCACCTAGGACCACCCCAAATGGAGGAAAAATCTGTTGCAGGGATCTCAGGACCTTGAAACCTCACAATGATGAGATGGAAAAGTAGGATCAGCAAAAACACCATGTTGTGGACCAAATAAAAAAATCCAGCTTCACCCACCCCACATGGAAATACATGTCTGAGCTTCAGTAGAGTCTGTTGATCCCGTATAGGCCTGTCAACCATCACTGGATGCACAGATAAGACAATCATGGAAGACAGTCATCCTCGACTGCATGGGACTGCTGAAGAAGAAGAGAAGACAGAACACTTTCAGGAGTTATCAGAAAACCAAGTGCAGTATATACTGTTTTTTAATATTATATTATCAGGAAATGCCTACTTAAACATGGATGAAGGCGGCACAATTGACAGAATAATATTAAACGTTGCTTTTCGCATCCACTTTCTCAGTGTTCCCTTTTACTGGAGCTATGCATTATCTTTCTCAAATGACATATCAATCTGACCTGTAGGATCTCTGTTTTTTCCACAGTTTCCATGATATGCTTTAAAAACTTGTCTCCTTTTCTTCACAGTCACCTACTTCCTCATTTCAACATCATACACACATCTCTGTCTTTCTTTATTCATACATTCCCTATTCACTTGCAATCGAAAGTCTTGGACACCACCCTTATAATGGCTTTTGGCTTTGGACACATGCATTCACTCAAAGTTATTATTTTCCCTAACCCTATGATTGTTGCCTTTAGTCTGGCTCAAGCCCACCCAGCCCCACCCATCAGAATATACTTCTCATGTGTAGTGTGTCTCTTCCTTCCAGATACAGCCAAAAAAGAACTGTCAGTCAGAAATGGGCTCTAATCTATTCCTTCTGGCTACTAAGAACTGTCTCTTTTGGCTCCCAACTACTGGTCAATTATATCTTGTATCCCTCTCTTCGACTCTCCCAACAGGATCTGGAAGAACCTCAGTTTTTCTCTTTCCTCATAAGAGTGCTGTTGAGGTTACAGCTGGTCTCTGTGAGTGACTAATATTCCCTGCGTAATTAACCCAGCTTTCTGCTTGTGATCTAATCCATGCATTCATTGTTAAAACCACAAATGTTCATGGACTAGCTTGTAAAAATAAGTTTCAACAGTAGGGCTTATTCACCAGAGGGAGAGCATATGAAAGGGGTCTGTCTAGACCAGGGGAGTCAAATGCACCTGGGGCTTCGGGTCCAGTTTGGATTAGTTTGGATCATGAGGCTCCTCACAGGCTGGATCCAGCCCTAAAATTTAGAATGTTAATATTTATCTGCTCCTGGCTGCCTGTCAAAGATGACGAGCCAGTGACAGTAGGACCCAGGAGGGATCCTACCCGCACACTGCTCCAGCACCATGTGGCTCCCGGCTGTGTTGCTGGACATGGGAGAATAGGGCCGCGCCAGTATGGGGGGTGGGGGTAGGAAGGGACTCTGTGTGTGTGTGTGTGTGTGTGTGTTCATAGGGCAAATCCACCATGCACACCCACCTCCCCACACTGCCATACAGACCCTCACACCCCCCAGCCACACTCCCCCACACGCAGCCCCCCACAAACTCCATACCCAACCACATCCCACATATCCACACAGCCACGCACATGCTCCCTCACCCCACACCTATTCACCCCCACAGACACACCCTATATACCCACACACCCACAACCCCCCACCAAACCTATATCCGCTCCCCATGCCCTCAACCCCCCACAGTATACAAGAGTAAGACTTCATTTTAAGCTACTGTGCAATCACCTCTATGTACACTACACAAACACATGTAAATCAGGGCAAAAATATTATTTGAAATCAAATTAATGAATGTTGCAGACATGGGTGGAGGGAAAAAAATTTGCAGGGGGGCTGAGTGTGTGCCCCCTCCCTGCAGGAAAGTATGCAGGGGAAGGGGCACAGGAGGGGAAAGGGCCTGGGAGATGGGGGAGGGAAGTGGGCCTGGGGCTGGGCAGGGATCAGGAGAGAGCGCAGCAGAGCCAGGATCAGGACATGTGAATGGTGCCCCAGCTAGGCTGGGTCATGGGAAATTCCTCACAGTGCAGGAGAGAATGAGGCAGGGGTGAATGATTTGCCCTGCCTATATCCCACTTTCTCCTGCACTGTGGGGGGTCTCAATCTGCCCCCTCCCCCTCCAAGGCCAGGCAGTGATAAAGAAAGATTGAGAAAAACTTACGTACCTCTGGCTGAGCTGGTGGCAATTGCACAGGGTATCTGAGTGTGCCTGCCCCTCCCCCCGCTGCAGCAGCCTGCGGCCAGGCAGCTCTACAGCCCTACCTGCTGCCCTGCATTTTTTTTGTGGGGATGGGGCTGAGCCTGGTTAGCCCCTTGCCTTTCACCACCTGTGGTTGTAGATGTTTGCTTTTTAGAATATAATTTGGTATTTTCTGATTCCAAGATGGCAAAACCCCTTGCTGAACGGAGTACTCCTGGGAAGTAGGACTTCTGCTGGGAAAGGTCAGGGGGTGGGACTTCCTGTCACAAGATGGTGACCAGGGGGCAGGGAACCTGTCAAGGGGTGGGGCTACCTATGTGGCCCTTGACAGCTTGCCAAAACCTGGCAAGTGGCCCTCCACCCGAAATAAGTACCCACCTCTAAGTTAAGGGAACACCTGACTGGAAAGGAGCAGGGATTAGGGAGCATATAAGCTCAGTTCTTGAGCTAAGGGATGCAGTCTGGCCCTGGAAGTTACAAAGAAAAGAGCACCATATCAGGAAGGATGCAGAGGAGCTCCTGGCTGACATCCGTGTTACCCTGGGGAATGCAAGTAGGCTGCTGCTGACTTGCAGGGGAGTATGACTTAGGGTAGGGGGAACCGTTGTGATAAAGCCAGGGAGCTAATGTTTATGTTCAGATGCAGCATGGAGCTTGTGTTATAGCCAGAGGGCTTATTCGTTTGTTATAGGTTAAACGGGCCAGACTAGATTGGGACTATCAGGGTGGAGGAGGTTCTAGTAGTGCCTTAGCAGGGCAGAGGCAGGGCAAGGTGGGCCCAGAGCCAAAATAGGTGAGGCAAAGGCTGGAACCCAGAAGCCAGGCCCAGTACAATGGACCTGGGCTAGAGGGCCCAGCAAGAGGAAAGGGGCAGAAACATGAAGGCTGAAGTCCCAACAAGGGAGAGTGACCCATGAGGCATGGGTGTGGCTACAGGGGAGGTTAGAGGCCACAAAATAAGTCAATAAAGTGATTAGTGCCCTGGGGTACAGATGGGCTGGGAGGGTCCATCTAGTGTGAGAGCAGGATTGAGACCAGTAGAGTCTGACAGGGATATGTTGGCAACAAGATGGACTAGGGCTTGCTCGAGGACCCTTGGGCAGCCTCCATTTTCACATTCTAATAATTCCAACAAAGATAGGGCAGGAAAGGGAAGAGGGAAGGTACTTCAGAACAGGAGCTACATGGCCATTAGGGGGCATCATGGTTGCCCTTTATTATACTGCATAAATAAGTGCTTTCTCTTGTTAGTTTTAAACCCGGCTCCTGCTAATTTCAGTAGGTCCCCTCTGGTTTTAGTATTCTGGAACTTAGTGAGTAACAGTTCCCTATTCACTTTTTTTCTGCCCTTCATGATTTTGTTGACCTCTATCATATATAGTAATATACATGAACTATTGTAATGTTATATTATTACAAGATTTAAGAGAGTAGGCAGATCACTGATCAGTATGCAATCATACTAGGAGTGTGTGCACAAGGGAGAAGTTTTTATACTAGCCAGCTATTGAGAAAAGTTTCTATACCAGCTGACTTCCAGATGTATGCTAATGTTTCTTTTCCTTCTCTCTGTTTAAATCAGCTTTCTAGAGCTCTCTCAGGAACACAGGAACTCAAGACATAGGATCAGAAATGATCATCTGTGTCACCAAATCCATTCTTTTGCTATTGTAAGTAACCGTATCACATAGTTCTGTTCCTAAATATATCAAGCTTCATGTTAAAACCAAGCAGGTTTTTCATATGGGAAGGTATTTCAGAACTTAACTCCTTTGATAGTTGGAAATTTCTTTTAATTGTTGGTCTTAGCCTATTGATTTATTCGCTCATTTGTTTTTGTGCCATCATTGTCCTGCTGTATTCATCGTGGCCAATCCTCAGAATCTTGATGTTACATTTTAAAATGGGGCTTCAACTAAGATTCTAATACTGTAAAAGCTCTGTTATCTAGCATCCCCTGGGAACAGGGGATGCTAGATAACAAAATATGCTGGTTAATTGAGTGGCCCTGGCCACAGCTTCTCCTACTGCATCTGGGGTGTCCCTCTGCCCCTCCTGTGGCATTGCCACCCCTCCCACCGCATTGCCACCTTGCGGGCCCCGCAGGACAGGGAGGTGGGCCCTGCATGGCCCTGCCCAGCCTGTTATGCCCCTGGGCTGTGGGGCTCAGCAGCACAGGCTGCTTTGCCCTGGACTGTGGGGTCTTGGAGAAACCGGAAGTGCCGTGGTGGGCACTTCCAGTTTCATTTTCTTACAAGACAGCATGCTGGTTAGTGGAGCATGCTGGCTTGTAAGATGCCGGATAGCGCAGCTTTTACTATACATTAGTGCATACCATACACTGTATGCAGTTGATGTGCCTACTTCCACATGGATGGGCTTTGCCCCTTAGGAGCCCTGCAGCCAGCCCAAACAATAATCTTTGCCCAAAGCAACAAACAAGCAAAAAAACCCCAACCAAACAAACCTTCTTCTTTCTGGCCTTTTTCCAGGTGGCAGGAGAGGGTCCTTCAGCCTGGCCTGTCTGGGTTTCAGACTGCCTCCAGGTCAGAAACTTCTCCTTCTCCAGCTCAAGCCACTTGATCTCTCTCCGCTTGGGCTTTTAACTGCCAGCTAATCACCTACAGCTGGACTCTGACACCAGGGCTGTCTACCCCACTTAAGGGGCCAAAACATCTGTTGCACACATGTAATATTGAAAGCCCATGCTTTTCTGAAAAAGTATTATCATATTTACTCACATACTCCACACACCTTTCTTAAGCAAAAGAGAGATTTTCACCAGAAGAGAAGCATAGAGGAATAGAAGTATGAAGACACTGTGCTTCAAAATGATAGCCAGTTTCTCTCTCTGCCAATAAGGAGGAGGGGTACAATTCACTGTTAACTTTTTCATAGCCCTCAATAAAAACTGCTTCAATCTGTTGCATAAATTGCTGATTTTATCCCCTGGAGGTTAGTCC
>NW_017729033.1:59422844-59426232 GCF_001723915.1 Gavialis gangeticus | reverse complement strand
ACAAAGAAACATAGAGAAAAGTATCTATTTTCGCTACAAATCTGAGAGTGGCTGTGAAAGGGTTAACTCTGGATTTTCCTCCTCCTGTTTACAGACAAGGAGAGAAAAGCTGGCAGCCATTTTGAAGCCTTTATTTAAAAGCCAGTTCTAGGCCTTGACTTTGGAATAATTCTCCCCCCCTCCCCCCCCATACATTCTGCCCTTCAAAAACAGGGTGTGTGTCTTATTTGGAGGCATTTAAGAAAATATGGCAGATTTTCATGACCAAATTATTGCCAGCACAAAACCTCAGATCCCTATGTGCAAACTGCACAATTAATGGCATATACCTAGAAGAATAAGGCCCAATGGAGTAAATAATTAGACCCAATAATGCAGTAATGAATCAGGCCCACAAAGTTTAAGAAATCAGAATCAGACCTATGATCATGAAAAATTTTGGGAAAGAGATTACAGTGTCCAAAACTGTCTGAAATTTTTGTACTAGTTGATGTTCTTTTGGCTTGGGTTATACAAAAAGCCTAACAAAATTATCATAATAATCTTTTCTGAGCTTAAAAATTACTAGCTTTTGAAGGCATTTTCTAAAAGATCTATGCTGCCACTTTACTTCATACTTCTAAGTAACATCGATTCATAAAAATGTTGTAGTGAGAGATGGAAGACTGAAGACATTTTATCAACATGCTTTTTAAAAAACAAATGTTGCCAATGCCACCATTATTTTATAAAGTTTGCCATCTTCATAATCCAGGATCATGATTTTGTCTCCATTTATTTTGTGAGCCTATCACAAAGCCATAAATTACCACAACTCAGTTGAAGGCCTGGTCTTTGGGGGATGAGATGTGTTGGCAGGAGGCCCAGCAGACAGATCATTGTTGCATGGTTGTTTTGATAGTGTGCACCTGCAGTTTTACCACACTGTACATTTCAGTTTGTAATCCCATTTTTCAGATTGTCTCCCTCTGCGTGAAGAATTAGCTCTCCAGAGACTGTGTAGTGGGGCTGTCAACTTATCTGAGTACAACTGTTTCAGTCTTGCCCATGTCTAAATAGTGGTCTATTTCCTTTATCTCATTCTGTTCAGGTTTTGCAAAAAGATAATCTTATTGTTTATTGGAATCCTGCAATCATCTTGCATTTTATGGTAGTGACAGGGCACAAGGTAGTTTGCTTTATTTGCTTTTCAGCACAATTTTACTGCTTTGCGAGCAAGACAGGTGCCTCCAACTACTGCCTAATATTATATAGACAATCAGGTACAAACAACAAGATCCCCAATAGTTAGTCTGAACAACAACTGAGGCTCTAGAAAGAGCCAGACTAAAATTCTGGGCACCGTATTTATTCTGTAGTAAATGTTGTTTTTGTGTCTAAAATAATATGGCGACTTCCCAAAAGCAATAAACACTCCAAATCATTCCTTTTCTTCCAGATTATATTGTTAATATACACATTTGTTTGTCTGAATGTGGGGGGTAAATCTCATCTCACCTCCACTTTTACACTGGCACTCCTCTGTTGTTGTCTCTGAAGCTGCTTCTAATTTACACTATTATCAGTGAGATTTAGAATCAGGTCCATAGGGAGATATCTATATCTGTTCAGACCTTTTAAAATGTATACCATTTTCAATATGAGCTTGAAAGATAGCCTAGACTTAACAGAAGACTTGCTCTAGCCCCCTAACAGACATTAATATAATTGTGTAATAGGAATTTTATCCCAGATCCCAAAAATTGTGTCTTGCCATGCCACTCGTGCAAGATGTGGCATGGTAGGATGCATCTGCCAGGATATAACGGGCTGCACAAAAACCAGGGTGCAGGGATCTGTTCACTGAAGAGTTCCCTGACCATAACCTGCATGCAGCTGGCTAAGCACATGCTAGCATGTGGACACCTATGAATTAGGGACTTCCCTGATCCCCGGTTGCCCACATGGTGAACCTTGAAACTGTGTGTGCAGCTAGCTGCACATGTACCAGGGCACAGGGATCTATTAACTGGGGAGTTCCCTGACCCACTAGTCTCATGCAGCTGGTTACATATACTCCAGGGCACAGCTGCCTGGGGATTGGATTGAAGATGTATTGTGCAATAAATGCAACATTGCCAGGGGCTTTAATTATGCATTTCCCATAATTCCAACCCAGCTCATTATTCTTAAGAGCTTAATTTCAAGATGCTAGATTAATTTCAAATCAGAATTAAAAGATATGGAACTGCTTTACCCAGCACAAGACAAACTAAACATTCAGTGAACTTTTTCTGCACCAGAATGTCTTAAGATTTCTTCAGCTCTAACAATAAACTGTTTTACCCTGGGGAAAATGAAAGAAAAGAAAAAAAAACAAACAAACCCAAGAAGGATGTGAACAGATTGGAGAGTCGAATGCAGAGCAACAAAAGTGATTTGGGACTTGGGAAGCAAGGTTCCTGAGGAAAGCCTGAAAGAGCTAGGATTTAGTCTAGGGAAGAGAAGACTGCAGGAGATTTGATAACAGTTTTTAAATACTTGTAGGGCAATTACAAATAGGATGGAGATGAGCTTTTCTCTGTGGTTATAGGGGTCAGGACTAGAAGCAATGGCCTTGAACTGAAGCTGAGGAAGTTTATGTTGGAGATTAGAAGGAGTTTCCGACTATGAGGGTGGTCAAGGCTCCTTAGAGAAGTGGTAGAATCTCCATTGTTGGATATTTTCAAGAGCAGATTGGATGGACACTTGGCTAGGATGGTTTAGTCAGGGATGATCCCACCTTGGCTGGGACTAGATGACCTTCTGAGGTCTCTTCCAGTACTGCTTTCCAACTATCCTAACCTCCAGATCAAAAGTTTTTTCAACAGCAACAAATCAAACCATAATTAGTTTTTAGTGTCTGAAAGTTATCAACAATGTATGGCGAAGTACAGCAACCTATTTGGGTGCCTTTTTTTGCACAATCCTTTTTTGAAAAAACATAATTAGGTGATACTGAACTATTTATGTATATTTGGCTGAAGCCTTTATTTTAAAGAATATTCTAAAGCATTTAAATGTTTTACTTCAATGTTTCCTTTTATTTTTTAAAAACTTGAAATGGTTTACCTGGTGAAAACGAAGATACTTTGTTTTCATTTGTCAGAACAAAACATTGTTTCAATCTAATTGTAACAAAGGTCTGCCCCAGAGGTGGCCATGATGTCCCCTGGTGACCCCCTAACCTCTGTTCCACCATGTTCTTGAGGCCACATCCCCCTCTGCTTTCTTGTCATACCTTGATGTAAATATGTATTTAGAAACCAAAGGCTGCCCTGAGCAAGATCTCATCCACTCACAAGCTACAGTCTGATTGCTCATCACCTTAAGGGCTAATTTCATGGTTTCCTCATTTCCCTTTATAGCC
>NW_017729033.1:59414989-59417844 GCF_001723915.1 Gavialis gangeticus | reverse complement strand
TGTCATACCTTGATGTAAATATGTATTTAGAAACCAAAGGCTGCCCTGAGCAAGATCTCATCCACTCACAAGCTACAGTCTGATTGCTCATCACCTTAAGGGCTAATTTCATGGTTTCCTCATTTCCCTTTCTAGCCATACTCAAGCCTCACAGATATTACCAATAAGTCAGTTTGCCCCCTACTGCCCTGCTCCCACGTGCAATCAATTCAATGGGCTCTCTAGCCCTGCCTCTGCCCCTCTCTGGGCACTGGGATCTCTGTGGCCCTGTCTCTAATTCTTCCTCTGCCCTACTCCTAGGCTCTGGCTTTATCTCTGGAGCTATTACTTCTCTGGCTTGTTCCCAGGCTCTTTTCCTGCTTCTGGGCCTGCTAGAACCTCTAACCTTCCCTACTACTTCCAACCCCAAACCATCAGTGTTCTTCAGGCAAGTTCTACTTGCCCGCTCTGCTCCCAGGCTCAAGTGTATCCCTGGTGTGAGACAAGAGCTCCTCTGCAGCCTTCCTGCTCAGCAGCTCTTTCTACCATGGTCTCCAGCACCAAACTGGCTGCCCCAGCTCAGGCTCTGGGCTTATATACCCTCTAAGCCCAACCCCTTCTGGTCAGGTGCCTTCCCTTCCATATAACCTGAGCCCTGTATGCAGCCTTTCTCCTCTTAAAGAAACAGGAGTACTAGCTCCCTGATACACTAATATTTTTTTCATTTTTCAATTTGAAAAAAAAAAGTTTTATTCCAAGCTGATTTTTCTTAACTTTTTGAAATTGCAGATGAACTCATTTATTCCCCTAGTTCTATGACAAGGTGTTTTCATTGTAACAGTTACAAGTCATATGAATGAAAAGGCTTCAGAAACCCCCTCAGTAATGGGCTAATTATTTTTTTCTTGTGATTTGTGCTTTACTAGATTCACTGCTCCTCTATTTGTTAGTCTAACATTAGCTCTGATCTGCAAGGATGAGTTCTAAGAGCAGTTCCTAAAGACAGGGAGTTAGTAGAAAACAAACATCTGGAAGATGCTTTCAGACCCAATGGAGATGTTGGACTTCCTGCAATGATTCAAGAGCTAAGACAAAGGAAGGGGGCTTTGGCAGAAGCATCTGAAGACAAGGGAACAGAACACAGCCTCTGGTGGTACTGCTTCTTCCTAATTATACTGTGAGGAACTGGATTGCTTGTTTGCAAACAATGAGATGACTACATTTGAGAAGGATATAGCTAATACCAGCCACCCATTACCACATGGTGCAGTGCTGGGCAGCTCTTTGCCTGCTCAGCATGTAAACCACACCCCACTGCATGCTCAAACTGGCATCTTCAGCATGGATTTAAGGCTTTATAGTTTCCCTCCTGAATCAAAGTCCACAACTATGGGCCACATTGCTACTTTCAAGCTCCCCTGGCCAACCTGCTTCCTGCTTGTTTCCTTCCCTCTGTCAACCTGATCCCCTTCCCTTACTCCTGCTCAAGATGTCAACACCATGAAGGTAAACAATATTAGATTAAATGAATGGTAGGCATATTTCTTGTAGTCAAAGCTATAGAAAGAGAAAAAGCAATAGAATAAGTGTACTGGCTAAATTCAACAGTGTATTCAGCTTTTAGTAAAGTTGTGATTTCATGAGGTCAGACTGCAGACACATTTCAAAATGCATAGATATTTTAAGTCAATGGAGGCATTTGGCTTTGGAACAGTCAACTTGATAATTCTATTAATTTACTTTATAATGATACGTGGGTGTAAGGGAATGTCAGACAAACATAGTGCTTTGTTTTGGCATGCACAGCTCTCCCAAGATCACTGATATAGCTTAGTGTTTCCCTTCCACTCCTACACTAGCTGTGAGGGGAGAAGGAGAGATGACCATCTTGGTCAGAACCAATGGTGTATATCTTTCTGATTCATCCACTTTCTTTTTGAGCAAAACTCATGTGTCCTGCAGGATAATCACATAAGATACTCCATAGTAAGTATAGCTAGTAAGGATGCATATGGAATTATCATCTTGCCAGTTGCAGCCTTTATCCCACAGGCCTCTACCAAATCCCAATGCTGCATAGACCCTCAAATACCCACTTACCTTCCAGTTCTTCCATCCATTTAGATCAAGCACAGTCACCCAAATAGATACTCCTTATTACAGGGAGGTTAAAGTAGAGCAAATTATTTTTCAAAATGTCTTATCATCTCTGAGAGAACTGAAGGATAGGAAAAAGATGGAAATTGTACTCCATAACTTTGGTAAAATAAAAACTTTGCTAAACTTAAAATGATCCTTTCTGGTACAGAGCTACAACAAGATAGGGACAGTAAATATTTTTACTTCTGATCAAACTTAGCATCTATTATGCCAAAGGTTTTGTTTTTCATATTCATTACCCACTCATAGTACATATTACTAGGCCTGTGCGAAGCAGCTAGTATTCGCTTCAGATTCAGATTTGGCCAATCCAGAGGACAGTGATTTGACTTGGTGATTCAAATCACTGTCCTGATTCGATTCATCCAAATCTGATTTGGAGATTCTGCTGCTGCCGAATCGCTGAATCTCCAAATCAGCCAGTCCAGGCCCATCCTCCACTCCTCTCCCAGCCTGGCAATGGCTGCACTAGCTCCTGGCACTTGGGAAAAAAGAGCCCTGGCTCAGTGGGTGCTGCCCCCCGGCTGTCCCCCACTGCCCCATGCCATGTGTGTGGGGGGGCTCTGCATTAGCCCCCCAAATCCCCCCCTCACTCCCCCAGCCCCTCCACGGGTGCCCTGCCTGGGCCAGCTCCGGCTCTTTAAGAAAAAAAGAAAAGAAAAAAACCCTAGACTCACCGCTCCTGCTAGCAGAGGTGATCCCCGCTGCCCCCCACT
>NW_017729033.1:59404640-59404872 GCF_001723915.1 Gavialis gangeticus | reverse complement strand
GGTCACTGCAGGAGCAGTGAGTCTCAGGCCTTTTCTCAGTTTTTTTTTCTTAAAGGGCTGGAGCTGGCCTGGGGGGGCACCCGTGGGGAGGAGCAAGGGGGGGGCTCATGGCAGAGCCTCCCATGCAGCATGGGGCAGTGGGGAGCAGGGGGATCACCCTCCTGCCTGGTAGCACCTAGTGAGCACTGGGGCTCTTTTTTAAAGTACTGGGAGCTGGGGTGGGGGGGCAGCC
>NW_017729033.1:59402394-59403904 GCF_001723915.1 Gavialis gangeticus | reverse complement strand
AGATTCAGAGATTTGGCCACCAAATCAGGCCGAATCTCTTCCAAATCGAATCAGCAACTGAAGCTTCGCACAGCCCTACATATTATCTGCCCCTGTTTTCTTGATCACTTGGGGCATTTTACTGAAGCTCCCCCTTGCTTTCTATAATATTAAGAAAGTCTCTTTACCTCCATAGCAGATATTTATCACAGAAGATCCGTAAGGATGAGAAACTTCAGGTTTTTTCAAAGGCACAAACACCTATCTTTCAGTTTTCCAAAATCATGCTTCATGGAACTCCAAAATTACTCAGGCTAAACTTAAAATGATCCTTTTTGTAGTCCAACAATACATTGAAATACTTCATAAGCCAGGAAATCTGAGTGTAAACTGGTTCTCTCAGCATGACATAAGGAGTCCTAACTCCAGTAATGTCCACAGTGGAGTGGTCTGGGAAACAAATATTCCCTTGCTCATCCCAGCAACCATACTGGTAAGATAGATTTAGAAATTTCACATTCATATGCCATAGCTATCAACCAGGCTTTGCAACACCATGAAGTATTGTTTTCTGTTGATAAAATATTTTGTCTGGTGAAGTGGGTGAGAAATAGGTAAGTGTGCACCATCCATGGCTCCTACACAATCTGGGAAAGGCATTAATGGAAAGCTTTTAAATAGCTGATTAAAAATTTCTAAAAGTAATTGGATTTCACTTTACGGCCCCTTAGGAGCTGCATTATATGCCTATCAAAGCTAGTCATGTACCAAAAGAAACCCCCCCCCCAGGAGTGTACACACAATGGTCTCCTCTGAAGTTAAATATTTTTGCTTTGCTGGGTCAGGCATTGATGCATAAAACTGGATACTTTTTTTCCAGACAAGTAATTTAGTCACCAAACAAATTTTGGGTCAGTTCAAATTATTGGCAAATTTGAACTAAATTCCATTAGTAGTTCTAGTAATTAATGGATTTTTCTTTTTAAAGTTAAATATTTCATTTTGAATTTTCACAAAAATCAGTTGTGATTCTTCATTCCCAAATGACTTTACAAGACTAAATTTAGCTAAATTTAAATTTCAAATAAGATTAAAAACAACTGGACATAAAACAAATTTAATTTCTGGTTGAATGAAGTGTTGGTTAACCAAGAATGAAATTTTAGAGATTTTAATTTTGTTAATAAATAACAAAAAAAAGCAAATCAACTATTCACAGAAATCTCACCTAGGAAGCAAAAGCCTTTTTCTATCTAACTGGAAGATCACACAGATGCAGCCTATATTCTGGTCTGAGAATTTGGAATCTGGAATAAATCTGTTGAAGCTGATGGAGATATTTCAGTTTTATTTTAGTATTAATGAAATCAAAATTCAATCCTGCATGATTGTTTCATCTATATTCCTTCTTTGAATAGTGTAGAAAAAAAATTCCTTTGCTATTCCTGCCAGCAGTGGGAAGGCACTCCAAATAGGGCATAAAAACATTTCAATACTGTACTGTTTATATCACTCCATTCCTCTCATTTTC
>NW_017729033.1:59398314-59402383 GCF_001723915.1 Gavialis gangeticus | reverse complement strand
ACACACACACACACACACACACACACACACACACTACTGTACAGTCAAGCCTTGAGAATGCTAACAAGTATTTCCCTCCTTTTTAGGATATAAACGTCCTTATTTTTTTTCCATAGTTTGAATTTATAGGATCAAATCCTCAATTGGTCCAAATTGACATACCCATATTTAAAAAAGACAACATCTCTGTTTTAACAGACTTCTGCTAAGATCAAGGCATAAACACTAAAATGAATAAAGGTAATAGGAAAGGAAGGAATTGGTCAGTGTTTAGGGCACTGCCTTAGGACTCTGATATCTTTACTCAGTTCTCTTCTCTGTCACAGACTTCTTATATGACCTCAGACAGGTCATGAAGTCTTTCTGTGTCTATGGTTTTTTAAATTTTGATTATTCTGTACTAGTGCATGAGAGAGTTTCTTGCAACTGCTTTTCCTGCATCTGACACTGGCTTCTGTTTAAGAGAGGCTACTGCACTAGATGTACCACTGTTTTATTGCTCAAAACTGGTATGGTGACTCCTTCATTTTGGAATAATATTATTCTCTTGATGGTATGCAAAGGAGTTGGAGGATGATTTTTGGCTGTGACTAAACAGTGATGGTAACTTATAATGAGAAAAGTACCAAAATGTATTTTAATACTCCTGAGGTAAATGGTCTCTATTTTTCCTTATAGGAAATATAAGTACTATTCAGTGGGCATGTCTACACAAGGCACCTTAAAGTGCAGTAGCCTAGTTTACTGCGCAGTAAGTGCACATGCCTACACATGTGCATACTTATTGTGCAGTGAAAACCCTTAATTGCCTGGGTTAGGCTCCATGCATGGTTGATATAAGGGCAATAGAACTTGTTCTTGTGAGCTGTGTGTGCGGTGAGTGTGGTTAACCTCCATGAGTGCTCAGGTGAAGAGAGATCTCAAGGATGGTTCCCCAACACGGTGCTCCACTGACTGACTAAACACATTGGTAGTCTTTTGGCTGATGGAGCACAAAGACTCTCTTGAGAATTGAGAAGGAAATGGAGGCGAGTGGGTGGTACGCAGGTGATCAGAAGCTCTGATCTCGCCAAGATTAGCACATGAGCAGCATTCTAAATTTCCAGCTACAGTGTCTCCCAGTGTCCACACAAAAGTAATGCACCTCTACATCACTTCAAACAAGAATCCTTGGCTGTGTATCTCAATATACCCTTAGTCAGCAAAACTGAACTGGAAATCTTGTAATAACAGGCTCTCTCAAACAATTCCAATATTTCCTGCTTAGAGTTGGATTTCCTGTATTTTCTGCTTCTGGCTGGTCCAGAAAGACCACATGAACTTTTTTTCCTTTCTGTCTAGTTTAATCACTTTTGCTTCTACTGCCAGCAAAAATCAAAAGAATGGGATAAAAAATTACCCATACTTTTCTCCAACTCCCCATGCCAAAAAAAAAAGAGAAAGTGATTTCAGTTTAGGTTTACCTTTTATTCCTTTACTCCCAGATTTGTCCTCACATCCCTACAAAGAGGAACCTTATTTGTTGTATATTGTTGTTCTGCCAGTTTGTGAACTTTTTTCCTTTCTTCTCCATGCACCTATTGTTTTGTTGCTGGTTTTGTCACGAGTCCAGCACTCTGATTATTTATTACGTAAATCTAAGGCTTTGGTCAGCAGCCTGTAAAGGTGTTTGATTTGTTTCTTTCATTTTAGAATTTGGAAAACTTCTCACTTGGTCCCTGAATGTAGATGCAACTGTAAAGGGCCTTTCAAAATTAACTGCAAAGCTTTGCAGATCTCCTGCACCATTAACTGATAACATATGTTGCAATCCCAGTTGCTATTTTAAAGTCAGGTAAACTGAGTCCTAAAAGCTCCACTTGAACCGGGGTGAGCAGAAGCAATCAATAATTAACATCATTCACATCTTCCAACTTCAAATTCCTGCATATGTAATATCTAAGTCCCCTTGGGTACATCAGTTTCTTCATTTTAATTTATCTTAATCGTGAAGAATTAACCAGAGAATTTCAGGTCTGATTCTGCAGATTTAATTATACTGGGTGCATCTACACAAGACATTTACTGCAAAGATGACTAATTAGCTCTGCCATAAACATCACGCATCTACATGTCTGCCCCTATTAGGTTAGAGTAAACTAATAATATCTGCAGCAGGAGTTAATACAAGTACAATCCTGCTGCAGATTAAAGACAAGAACTAACTTGCTGCAGAGTTTTTTACTATGCAGCAGCACACATGTAGACACTTCTCTGGCTGGCTGGGGCACAAGGGTACTTCAGTGTGGGGGGCTGCCTGCCAGCTGGCTCCACACTGGAGCACACTTGTGTCCCAGCCAGCCCCTCCACAGCACATTGAACTGGCGGGGCAGCAGCCCCCAGCTAGCAGGCTGACCCCCAGGGCTCCCTGTCTGCTGGAGCTGCTCTGACGTGGCTCAGCATGCTGCAGTCCTGGGTGCACATTCAAACGGCGCACCTAGAAGCAATAAAGTCAAGAACAATAATTGCCAGATTTTATTGCTTTGCATTAATTGCATGTGTAGACATGTCCACTAAGTAACATCTGCTCATGTCACATGGGTCCCCTGGAACTCTAAAGGCCTAAATCACACCAAGGAGTACTATTCAGTGCAGAACTGAGCTGTTAAAAAGTTCTTCTGGATACTTATTTTTAATGTGTATGTTTATTATTCAAACATCAATTCATCAGTGGTCAAGGAAAGGTTATTATTTGTAGCGGGAAAAGTTAAGTTACTTTGTGCATATAGAAGACAAAAGATGGGAGGCCATGAAACTGCCTTTTGATGGAGAAGAGAGGTACAGTCTGACAAGCTTTGGCAGAAGCTTTCCCACACCACTATCAATTATGTCTGTCCTGAATTGAAGGAACCATTCTGTCTAGGGCTGTAAGGTATTTCAGTTACCCTCGGTCCTGGGCCTCTCCTGACCAGACAAATGTACATAAATTACACGTGGTGGCTTTGCAACATGGATCTCTGCCAGCGGGGAACTGAGCTGAACCTTCCATGCTTGGTGTGCTGGGGGTCTCAAGAGGGACTTTTACCTCAGCCCCATGGTAAAAGGTGAGTGCTTTATTCTCTCAGTCACACTGCTCCTAATCTCTTGCAGTTTTATGTTTTTTGCTTCTTTGTTCTTGTTCTTTTGCCAGCAGGGCAGACAGTGCAAACAGTCAAGAAGCAGCTGCCTGATGAAGCTCTGAAGTTCACGTCACGCGGCAGAACTGTGGGAGGAGAGAGAAGGGGGGAGATTAGGTGAAACATTAGCCACGTCCTCTTGGCTTCCCTCCAGAGTCTTTCAGTGTTTCTCTATGTGCTTTGCTGCTGTGCTTATTTGCTATTCACCAAGAATGCTCTTTGAGGATTTCACAACAATCTGCCGTTTTTCAGATCAAAATAAATGGGAACTAATCACTAGTGCAAATTTATGTCTCTGTATTCCCCTTTGTCCCTGCACCCTTAGAGTTCATGGCAAAAGTTATGCCAGGCAAATCAATCATAAGGATTCAGTAATGCTCTAAAAATAATACAAGTTATTATGGTCTAGAGGCTGTAGCTCATGCTGGGGTTTGAACATTTAAGTATCAGATTATACCAATTATTGTAGTAGCTGGACCACTGTAGTCTACACTGAAAACAAAGGGCCAAACTCTTTGCTGATTAATGTGATGTACAACCCATTTACTTCAATATACTCGGGCAGAGTGTAAATCAGTGGTCCTCAAGCTTTTGGGTAACAGAAAATATGTTCGTAGCAGCTCTTTGAAGGCAGAATTTGACCTGTAATGAAAATATTAATTTACCTGGCAGGCTAAGATCATTTTCTGCAGTACCCAATGAAGTCAATAGAGTTGCATACTGCAGCAATGTTGATGACTTGCTTAGTATGCAAAAGATAGTGGAGATATCTTCCATTTGGAGTGGAAATGATAAGTGGGAAAGTACAGGAAAACTTGCACTATAGTTTATGACTGCGGTGTATCCACCCCTAAAATGAACAGAGTAGTAAGGAGAGTTCCCTGAATTCTTTTCAAAGTCTACATAAGCATCAT
>NW_017729033.1:59396343-59398303 GCF_001723915.1 Gavialis gangeticus | reverse complement strand
AGTTCCCTGAATTCTTTTCAAAGTCTACATAAGCATCATGGGACTGTATTTTAACTTTGCATGGGAATTTATATCATTGTTCCTAGGAGAGGTTATGCATTTAAAATGCGTCTGACTGAAATGTTTTTCCTTAAAGTAACAATTGAGATTACAGCACTCATGCTTAATCTAAACCAGCTTCTTGACAATCTATTTTTGTCCAGTGATGTGTTGTTGCTGACACTATATTAACAGTGAAAAAATGGCCCTGGAAATTTGTACTAATTTTAAAGGAATGAGGTGTTTTATGATTTATTTATTAGCAATGTTTTTGAATTATTTTCTCTTTAGCATCTCCTGACAGAAACCTTGAACAGAGTAGTTTGAGAAGGAATAAGTGCTTGCATCAACCTGCCAAGAGATGTTGTTGTGGCACCATCAGTGGAAACATTCACAAAGAGATGAGATGACATACTCAGAATAGTAGTGTGGGGATTAACCATTACCGGATGGGAAGCTGAAAGCATTCAAGGGCATTCTTATTATTTTGCCAACCCCAAAAGTCACAAATTAGAACCCTAAAATGAAAAGATTTGATCTGAAAATAATAAGGCTTATTTTCCAAAGATATTATTTTGGGGTCTAACTTGACTTCTGAACTCCTTCTGCCTGTCCACAGCATGTGGGTGCATTCATGCACAAGAGAAAGAAAATTCTCCCAAATTAATTGAACAAGTTGACTGTGATCCTCACACTTCAGGTCTTTTGTTTTTGTGCTGGTAGGGAGTTTCTCGTCATTAAACCCTGTATTTGAATTAAATATGTGTCTCCACACACAATATGCCCACCTCAACAGTTATTCATACAATTCCCCAAATCTTTAGTCCATTCTCCAGCTCCCACACTACTTCCAGCTCTGTAATAGGAAACCAGTTATTTTAAGAGAGGAAAGCAGCAGGCTAGAGTATTCTGCAGGAGAGAGCTGAGCTAAAGCCAGCTGCATTTTGCATAAGTAACCAGAAGAAAGCCCAGAAGGGTTATGGGGATGCCTATAACAACTTAGGAGCTAGCTGCACTGTAATAAGCAGTAAAGAGGCAAAACTCCAGGAAACCAGGGAGAAAAAGCTGCAAGTAGCTGGGTTTGACTGTAGCAAAAGAGGGCAGACTGACCATTGAACAAAGGTGCTTATGCTTGGCTAGGAAGCCACATGACCAGAAGGGGTGGTGCTTTGAAGCATATAAACCAAGTGCCTCAAGCAAAGGGGGCAGTCTATGCCTTCTGGCTGCCTGAGAAAAAGGAAGAGGTGCCTTGTGGGTTGGGGAGCCAGACACTTCTTAGCGTAGGAGTGTGGCAACTGGTAGAGGCCTAAGGTGGGGGTTTAGATATAAGTTACAAGCAGATGGTTTATTGTTTGTGTTATAGTTGTTTTTCCCTTTTCAGTTTGCTTTAACTGGAGGGCTAGGTTTGGCTACAGGGGAGGCTTTGAGCCCACGTAGCAGGGAACACTCTACATATTGAGACCTACTCTAGGCAGGAATGTGAAAGACAAACCCAGGAGCTAGTGTCTGCAGCAGTGGACATGCGCTGAGAGTCTCAGCCAGAGAAAAAGGGCCAAAGCCAAGAAGGCTGAAGTCCAAACAAGGGTTGGAGGCCTGAGGGGCCAAGTCTGTTGGTTTAGGGTTAGGGCTTTCCCTCTGAATGGTGACTGAGTCAAACCTGTGAGATATGGGCCTTGCTATGGAGGAGGCAGCTGGAGGCCAGGAGTCCATGAGGGACTGTCTCAAAGGGGAAGCATACCTAGAGAAGCATAGAGATCCGGGACTGAGTTTAGGGGTGAGGAATCCACAAGGATGGAGCCAAGAGTTAGGCGTACCAAAGCAACTATTGCCAGCTTCTAGAAGCAGCTTCCTCCAGGATATCACTGGTAACATCAAAGACATGGCAGGAAAGGCAAGAGACAAGAGGGGAGGGAGACCAGAG
>NW_017729033.1:59386906-59391343 GCF_001723915.1 Gavialis gangeticus | reverse complement strand
TAGAGAAGCATAGAGATCCGGGACTGAGTTTAGGGGTGAGGAATCCACAAGGATGGAGCCAAGAGTTAGGCGTACCAAAGCAACTATTGCCAGCTTCTAGAAGCAGCTTCCTCCAGGATATCACTGGTAACATCAAAGACATGGCAGGAAAGGCAAGAGACAAGAGGGGAGGGAGACCAGAGAGTGTAGTAGGTGAGTCTGACCAACAGGGGTCATCAGATGCTGGGGCAGGGGAGGAGGGGAGGGTGCATAGACCGCTGAGCCTGGTACAGGCCACCAACCTCAACTCTATATCTCCTTGGGTTCCTCATGGGGGAGGAAGTTGCAGGGGTTGAGCCCTTTCTTCTCCTTCCTATCCCTGGTGAGGGTCAGCTCATGGGTTTTTCACCTTTTCCCCTTTTCTAGGTCTGGTACTGCAAGGGTGGAGAAGAGAAGCAGGCTGATTCGGTTTTCACTGACTCTGACCATAACAAACTAGAATGGACTGTTGTGAATGTCAAGCTTGATTCTTATATAATGCAGGCCAAAGGACTGCCCTGAATGAATTCCTGTCTGTACGACTACAGGTCTTTCAGGAAAAAGAATTCCAATCTTGATTAATATATTTATATACATAGATAATCCACCAGAATGTCTAACTTATTGGCTCCAGTAGCTAACTTTCTGTGCCTTTTTACTTTCTGAGTTTTTCTGTTACAACTGCCTTATCTAGCCTGGGTTCTTCTAGTTTTACCTTCTGCTGCATTTTGTTATATATATCTTTACTTGTTGGATTGAAGAGCCTATTATTCAAATTTGTTCCACTATAGGTAACTAGATTATGTCAGTTACTCCTGAACCTTGTTTTTAATAAATTAAGCTCTTGGACCCAAATTCATCTGACTTAAAATGGAAAGGTCCCTGGAGTCTAGTCCTGGCTTCTACCTAATTGAGTTGGAGCTGTTGCACTGCTGTCTATCCATTTAATCCAATGATTATTTAATATAAAAATGCTATAAGGACCAGAGTCCCCTTTTTCTTGGTAGTGCACTCTTGTTGATTTGCATTACCTTTGGCTTGCTCTCTTCCTGGCCGTGCATGCTCCATTCTTGGCTTCCCAGTGGGCCAGCTTCAGGAAGTGGTGGGTAGGGAAGCTCTTAACAGGACTTCACCCAGTGGTTATGGCACTCTGCTGGAAATTAGAAGACACACATCTTCCACTGTCTAGCAACTTTCCTAGCTACTAGGCTAGAGGGAGAAGGACCCTTTGCCTCTGTTTCTTCATTATATATTACATGCCATCCCAGGGGGAGCAGGATCTAAAATCTATGTAAATATTCTGAAATGGCACTTTTATCTCTAAGTAACAATGTAACTTCTGCTTGCACAGACTTCACAGCCATCCTCCATTTCTTGAGTGATTGCTTTTACTTGAGTTGTATCCTGTTGTTTAACTTACCGTGTCTTCTTTCTCAGACCTGAAGAAGGGTGCTCCGTGACTGAAAGCTTGTCAAAATTGCCAATTAAATAGTAGGTCCAAAAAAATAAAAATCACAAAAAACCTTGCCTCTTGTATGTTTCTTGGACCATGGAAGCTTCAATAGCATTCCAACCACACTGCTACTTTTCTGCTGTTTAAAGGTGGAGTTGAATGGGGGCCTATTACTCTGGGCTGCATCTGCAGTATGGTGTAGATCACAGAATAAGATAGTTATTTCTCCAAAGCAGTCTAGCTGTGTCTAACAGTAGACTGCGACCCCTTCTGCTTGGAGTCATGGACTTCCCACTTTTTACTGTCATGCTTGGATTTTTCTGGTGAGGAGGTGGAAGCCTTGATACCAAATGACGCTTCATATAAGCTTGATCAGAGAGCTGTTTTCCAGCAAACCACTCCCCAATTCATGGACTGCTTCTGTATTCTACATTAAATGATGAATGGATAAAATACATTTCAGAAATCGAAATCCAGAATGCATTCTTTCCCCTTCCCCTTTTCCCTGCTTTTCCCCGGGTTACTGCTCTAGCCCAGTGGTTCTCAAACTTTTTTTGTACTAGGAACTATTTGTAAACATCAGTGGCCAGTCCTGACCCAGTACCCCCCACCCCCAGGCACCAGCCCACCAGTGTGTGGAGCAGGGAAGGAGTATGGGGGAGGGCAGACCCAAGGGGCCCCAAGCAGCCCCTCGCAGGCTGGCAATCTGCTAGCTTCCAAGGAAAAAGCCATGGTTTCACAAGTTTTTTCCTTAAAAGGAGAATCTGTATTTACAGTCTGATCCATTTTTAAAGTTTTTCTGTGACCCTTTCATATATTCTTGTGGGTTGTAATCCACGAGTTGAGAGACACTGGTCTAGCCAGTAGGTACACTGGCTTGTTCCTTCTCACTTTATTTAACCGAAGAAATCTTGGATTCTTTGCTGTACGGAGGAATAGTTTCAGTAGGAGCTTCCTCAGATTAGTTTAGAACTTGGTGGTCGGGGCGTTCTCCTGGGAAGTGGCAGAGGTTGGTTTGAATGTCCTCAGGCTGAGGAGGCTGCAAAACGCATGTGACCAACTTCCTATCAAGGACTCTTACCACTAAACTATTGTATTAAAAACGGCTGTTGCTGCTGAAGGAAATGACCATATCTGCATTGTATGAGGAGTCCAATCCTATGCTGTGCATTGGTTGTACTCTGAGGGTTTGGACATGGGAACACTTGGAGCCCTTTCAAAAAGGAACTTGCAGAAGGGCAGCAGCTAATGTATTCTAATTGTTAGGTGAGAACAAGCTGAAAACAATTCAAATGCAGCAAACCCACCCCAATTTTAACCCTCTTTCATCCAGGGTTGAAGTTGGAGTGGTTTGCTGCATTGGAATTGCTCTCTGCTCATTCAAGCATGCCAATAAAGCCTACTGATTGCCTTTTGGAAACATTCCCCTTTTGAAAGGGTTTTAAGTATTCACGGGCCCACATTCTGAAAATCCTTCCTGGACTCAGTTCCTCAAAGATATTAGTGACAGGTCCTGAGCCCTGAATGAGCTTAGGCAGGAGGAAGACAGGCACCAAGAAACAGAAGCAGATCTCCAGGCACCAAGAGAACTAAAGTCTAAGATCAAGCAGCCACCTAGGGAATTTTAAGCTGCCTAGTGGGATTAGATGCCTCCAATCAGACAGCAGCTGAAAGGGGTTTTTACTGCACCACAATTTGTATTAGCCAGAACTGGGTCCTTAAGTCTTGCTTTAAGCAGTAAGCCCTTCCTTGAGCCTAGCCCCAATCTCTTTGCCTGCAAAGTCCTTATCACTTTTCAATCCATTACTGCCCTCTTTTAGCACAGTGCTGGCACCATACATCCCATTTTAGTTGCATTCCATCACCACAGCCTTTTCCATCACAGAAACTTTCTCTGCCCGAGTTTATTCTGATGTAAATTTGAGCTCATTTATCTCATTGTACTCAGCACATTGGCTCTGGATTTGCACTGATGCCAGTGTGAGCGGAACCTGTCCCAGTTAATTTGGCCTGCTGTATTCTGTTCTGTTTGTTAAGTGCTAGCGATGTAATTGACTCTGTACAGAAGGACATAGTGACTTATGCATAATAGAAATCTGTCACCTTCCAGAGGCTACTTTCCTGACTATTTACATACAGTGCTAAAACTGGGAATAACCTCCTCCTACACAGCTCCTGTATTGGCTTGGACAGTGCATAGATCATTGTTTTTAAAACCACTAAATCCCTTAGTTGTATTTCTGCCTTGGGTACAATCAGATTTAAATGTCAACACAATGTTAATATTTAACATGTGATAACTGTATCATCAGGAGCTTACAGAACCTGCTCATTAAAAACAAGACCAAAAACCCTAAACAGGCTGCCTGGATATTCCTATATCCCAATTGTCAATTTGAAACAGATTCAATAGATGTTGCCGGCGCTAACCTTTATCAGTTATCACCTGCAGTAGCAGCTGGCACAGAAGTGCTGTAAAATGTGCTTTGCCCCATACACTTTCCAAATTTCTCCATTTGTATTCTCCTCATGAAGCCAGGAGAGCTTGTAGCATTGTGTGAGGCAAGAAATGCAAGAATGCGACCTGAGAGGAAGAATAGTCTGAATGATTTAATTTCTGTTTTAATTCCAACAATACATGGGGCCACTGATATTTCCAAACACAAATGCTTTCTCTTCAGCACTAAGAGGATATATTTTAAATAGTAATATTAATGGAATTATATGTTGCTACTGGATAATAGTCTGCTGCAGGGAGATAATTGTTGAGGAAAAGCTGAGGTATTTAACGGAGATAAACTTCTTGGCTTTGTCTCAATGTTTTGTTTTTTCAAAACTGGATAGCATAATCCAGTCACAGTACATAATGCTATTAGCATTATTACTAATGTACCGAAGGCCTGAGCCTGTTCCCATGGAAGGTTGTAGCAAACCCTGCTGACTTTGTTATAAGCACAACTGGGCCA
>NW_017729033.1:59385049-59386895 GCF_001723915.1 Gavialis gangeticus | reverse complement strand
TTTGTTATAAGCACAACTGGGCCACAAATGTTTTTGAAAAACAAACCTGCTTGGAGTTTTACTGGCACTGAGCAGCCTTTGTGGCTTGTTGCTGAAGGTTTCCCGTGGAATATAAATAGGCTGCACCTTCTAGCTGATATCACCTTTCTGTATCTCAAATTACTGATATTACATTGTTTTAGGATCTTGGCAGTTCATTGGATAAAGCTGATACACAGCATTTGGAAGGCTTCTGGTGAGTCAGGAGTAGAACCTGACACCCCCACTTTCTCAGAAGAAGGGCGTGTTTCACCCGTCCTCCTGGACTCTCATACCTTCCGTTCCGGCTTTCCAGTAGGCCACTTTCAAGAGAGTAGCTGAAAAGTACATCATATGGTATCATCATGCCTGTGGCCTGGTGATTATAGTACTTTGCTAGGAAGAAGGTAAATAATCCAGGTTTAAATCCCTTGGTTTCCTGCTTCTTGGGCAAGTGCTATACCTACTGGATTTTTGGTCTAAAAGTTGGAGGGGTCTGGCTTTCTTTCCTTGTGTGTTAAGAATCCTGGCTTGCTTCCCACACCCAAGTCATACCACTGTCTCAAGAAAAGCTTCCACACTAATTTGATAAGCCTATTTCTACTGGTGTGATTATTATGCATACCCTGTAGGTATAAATCCATGTGGATTTTTCCAAGGATATTCACACTAGGGGAGTATGAAAGAAGGACAGCCACAAACAAGTATAGGGAACATACTGTGATCCATTGTAATACATTGAGAGCTATGAGGTGGGGTGTGCCTCACTGTTTTCTTCTGCATTAGTAAACTCCCTTAGAACTGTAAAAGATAGGGCTGGAAGGGGTGTCAAAAGGTCATCTATTCCAATCCCCAGCTCAAGGCAGCATATCATACTTGTCTAAACAACCTCATTCAAGTGTTTGTCTAATCTGTGTTTAAGATTTTGCAAGGACAGAGACTCCACAACCTCTCTAAATAATCTGGTTCCAGTGTTTAAACCTTTTGGATTTTATTTGTTTCCTTGAGGCAAACACTTCTGACATATTGGTGTATTATTCCAGTTCTTAAAAAGCCTATCAAGATCATGGCCCCATTGTGCTAGGCATACACAACTCCAGGCTCAGCCCCAGGAGTTGCCAATTTAAATAAGTGGGAGAGCAAAGTATTGGAGAAGGGAATCATAGAATAGTAGGGTTGGTAGGGACCTCAGGAGGTCATCTACTCCAATCCCCTGCTCAAGGCAGGATTGTCTCTGACTGGCTGTTAAAAGCATTCAGGGATGGAGATTTCATAACCTCCCAGGGTAAACTTAAACATCTTCATATTGAGAAAGCTCTTCCTAATATGCAACTTAAATTTTGCTTGATGTAATCTAAGACCATCGCTCCTTGTCCAGTCTCCTATGGCCACAGAGAACATTCCACAGTATCTCCATCCTTATACTACCATCCTTCCTATGTTTGAAGACTGTCATTAAATTCCTGCTCAGTCTTTTCTTCTCCAGACTTATAAACCTAGTCCTTGTAAGTCATGTTTATCAGGCCTCTAACAATTTTTTGTTGCTAGAATCTTTCTAATTTGGCTACATTTTCCTTGAAGTGAGCGGCCCCAAACCAGGCACAGTACCCCAGGTGAAGCCTCATCAATGCCAGATAGAGCAGGAGAATGGCTTCCCTTGATTTGCAAGCAACATTCCTACTAATACAGCCTAGTATGCTCTTGGCCCTTTTTGTAACAAGACCACAACCTCATATTCAGTAGGCCTGTGTGAATCAATGGCCTCCCCACCAGGCCCCAGCTCCCAGCTCGTAAAAAAAAAAAAAAAAAAAAAAAAAAAAAAAAAAAA
>NW_017729033.1:59378326-59384599 GCF_001723915.1 Gavialis gangeticus | reverse complement strand
GCCCCCCCACCCCCTACTTACTAGCACGGAGTCTGGGTCTAGCTTTCTGCGGCAGCGAGTGGGGACTGCTAGAAACTCTGAAGCTCTCCGAAGCTCTCCAAAACTTTTCTGTATTAATTCAGCACCTGAAGCTTCACACAGCCCTAATATTCAGCTTATGGTCTACTGTGACCTCTAGGTCCTTTTCTGCAAGATTGTAGCCTAGCCAGTCATTCACCGATCTGTATTTGTACATGTGATTGTTCTGTCCAAACATCAGACTTTGCACTTGAATTTCATCTGATTGATTTTTGGGCCATTTTACCAGTTCATCAAGGTTATTCTGGATTCTAGTCTTACTTTCCACAGTGTCTGCAGTGCCACCTAAGGTTATAAGCTTACGTGCAGAGCAAAAAGTGATCATTTGGGAGTGTCAAGTTAGTACCTTGGATTTTTTAAATATTTTGTTAAAAAATGTCTATAGTGATTTGTTAATGAAGAGTAAAGAGAAGAAGGTGACAAGTGCAGGAGGACAGAAAATGAAAGAAACCTAGCAAATATGATTATATATTATATATAAACATACATTATATACATGAATGTGTACACCAGTGAGGCTGTGTGTGTGAGCATTTGCTTATATTACAAACATATGTATATGTAGGTGTGAACACACTTACACTAGTCTCTCAATGTTGAATTGTTCAGCTCAGCTATATAAATAGCTGAGACACTAACTGTTGTCACATTCAACTTTGCATTTGCTTCAAAGGCCAGCTAGTTGGTCCAGTGTCCAAACTGGCATAAGGGTAGCTAGGCACTGTGGATTTGCTTTCAGAGATGCTTATATTTGGTGTTGTTTTCCAGATGGTGTCAAAAGTTAAGCTGCATAATATTTAGTACATGAATCTGCTCCATAAGCACTTATTCTCTGGGTGACTAACTGGCTGTAGACCCAAAGTTCCCATGTACATCATTAGACCTCAAAGCAACCTGAACTCTGCAGCTGTAGCCATGGGCAGATCTAGGATTTTGAAAAGGAGGAGGAGGGGGTGCAGATGGTGTGATGAATCATCAAATATAACACAACAGATATTTAGCTCTAGTTAAAAAGAAACTAGAAGCTTTACTAATATGCTAGAGGCCTAGGGCTATATTATTCAGTTTATGATTGAAGCAAAAACAAATATAATTGTATTAGAATGTGCATTAATTTACTATGTCATATATTATGTATAAAAACACAATGAACGATGCAAAGATAATCAAAACATGTTGTTTCTTTAGTTCTGCTGTCATTAGAATTGAATGTACATTAGATTCATAAAACAAAATCTAGCCTTCATGAGCATCTTAATTGTGCACCCAGTGCTTCACTTAAAGTTATTTCCACACTGTAGCAGGGCACTAAGGTGCCTGCTACTTGAAGAGTAGGAATGGTCACCCAGGTGCCGGGTGCCGGGGCAACCAGGAGGAGCTAGGGGCTCACACCTGTTGAGTCAGCTGACTGGAAGGGGCAGGCCTGGCTCCTATATAACTCTTAGGCTGAGGCCAGGCAAAGAGGCTGCCTGTGACAAAAGGAGAAGGAGCTCTGCCCTGAGTGAGAAAAGGGAAAAGTTTGAAGGTGGGTGCAGCTAGTGATACAGGGGAGAGACGGAGCACTTGTGGGGTGGCTCAGAAGATGTTTTAGCCGTGAGGCCTGGATTTAAGTTACAGTGCGGAGGCTTGTGTTTTGTGTTTGTTGTTTAATCCAGAGGACCGGGAGAGTCTATAAGGGGATGGAGGAGGCCTCATAGGGGGCCCCCGGCAGTGTGGCAACCCCAGCCCCAGAGAGAGGGACAGCAAGAAAGATGCCCAAGTAGGCACAGCATTTGGGGTGCGCAGACCTCAGCCTTAGAGCAAAAGGGCCAAGCAGGGCTACAGCCACCTGAGCCCACCTGCAGGGGGGCTCGAGACACTGAGGAGGAGAATGAGGGCCAGGCACGGCTATGGCCACCTGAGCCCCAAGGCTGCGATTACCCCAGAGTAAAGCGGGCAGCACGGAAAAGGCTGTGGAAAGTCAGAGCGCCTGTGGGGCGTGATTCCGAGACAAGGGCGGAGGACATCCGGTCCATCAGTGAGGCTTGGGGTGTGGTACAGGGGTGGTTGGAGCCACGCATAGCCCATAAGGCTGGGGTGCCCAGGAACACCCATTAGCAGAGCTGGGCTAATGTACAGGAGGATAACTGTGTCCAGGGAACCGAAGAGGCAGCCTCCCTAATTACATAATTGACATCAAAGACATGGTGGGCGAGACTGAGGGTGCATCATAGACCGACCTGGAAGGGTAGGGGTGCTAGGGGAGAGCACGGCAACCCTAGGACATTTTTCCCCCCTCCTGGTACACACACTTGAACTGATGTTCATTTGAATTGATGTTTCCACATCTGAGCTGATGTTTTTAGCTACAGTTTAACAGCAGTCTGCAGGGCTCTGAAACAGGAGCTACATTAAGAGGTACAGCTAATAGCAACATTGTATAAGAAAGAATAGCTTCATTAAGGGAACATCAAGAAAGGGAGAGAGACATTAACACTTGTGGGATGAAGAATTTAGAAGGAATCGGTTAGATTCAATAAGCTATAAAGTCAAGTGAATCCCATACTGCTTCCTGAATAGAAATTCTGCTGCTGTTGTCAGGCAATTGGTTTTAAATTCTGGGTAGACCAGGAATCAAAGGGCAGGTAGCTGTATGACTGCATTCTCCCCTCCCTTCCCCCCCCCCCCGCACCTTGGATCCACTTTTGGTTGTGGCTAGGAGCTTTCATTTTCCTAACTTGGCTTTGTAATAATTAATACCCCTTTTATAATTTTGCTAAATAAACAAGTTTTCAGCAAATATAGGGGGAAAAGCAGCTTTTGAACACATTTTTGCTAGTTCTTCCATTAGTTTTTCTTTTTCATGACATCTGTTTTTTCCCCCAAACATTACATATGTGATATATATTTACTAGTGCTAAAATAAGCCAAGTGGAATTCCTGGGGGATGGGACAGGACTGGATGTGGTATGCATTATTAAGAGAGCAGAACCATGTGCATTTAACATTGATACAATGAAACTCAGTTAAGGCTCATACTGAATTCACATGCTGATTTGAAATTTAGAAGTTTTCATTAGCCTGTTTGTATCACAAAATACATTTGCAAATAAGCACATTGGTCACTGGCATCCAGGAGCAGCTTAATTTCTGCTGCTTCAGTGGCTTCCACTTCAATAAGTCTGAACAGGAAAATGATATTTTATTTGTATTATTTGGCACAATACTGTACAATATTAGAGAACAGGTGATGGTCTAAATATGGGAATAAGTGTTAAGAACCTCTGACTTCCCATCCCAGCTTCTACACTGATTTCTGTAGCTTCAAGCAAGTCATTTGGGCCAATATTTTCAAAACTGGATCTCTAGATCAGGCAGCTGAATACACATTGAGGCACTTACACTGAATTTACATTTAGCTGAATCTTCCCTAACTCAGTATCTCAATCAGTAAATATGTATAACAATACTTAGCCCCACCTGTGTAGCCAACATAAACAAGATTAACAACAGCTGTTCAAATTGGCTAACTGACCCACATTATAACACAGAGTGGTCCAACCTGTTGAAATATTGCAATTTTTTAAATCAAAAACACAGTTTTAGCAAAAGTAGAAATGTGGTGCAATGTTTTTCAATCTTTTCTCAGCCAATAATGATTTCCATGATGAAGAACAGAATAGGGAGCACAGCAGCAGTATTATGAGGACTAGGTGTGTATGACGAGAACAATACAACAGTTTTCATTCTCAAAGCCTTGTTGATTTCAAAAAGGGGGGTTGCAAACTTATTGAACAATTCTGAGCATGCCGGTATCAGCACGTGCATCCTGGATTTTCCTGCAACTCCTTCTGCTTTATATGGTGGTGTAGCAGGGCACTAAGGTGCCTGCTACTGATAATGGTAACATGGGCTTAGCTGCCACTCAATAGGGCAGCACAGGTATGAGTTGCTAAAGCAACTGATTGTGTCAGCTGACTGGAAGGGGGCAGGGCCTGGCTTTTATAAACAGAGGATGTTGAGACCAGAGGTCAGTTCCCCTCTGGCAGCCTAAGGAGCAGGAGCCCTGCTAGAGCAAGCAGGGCAGTGTTGTGCGTTGGCATGCAGATACAGGGTGGAGAGGACCCTGACAGGGATGAGGGAAGATTAGCCAGGTTGGCCTAAGATTTACGTTGTAGCCGAGGGGCTTTGTGTTTCGGTTTTAGTTGTAATTTAAAAACTGGAGGACTGGGCGAGGCTGTAGGGGTGGAGAAGGCCTCATTAGGAGCTCCCCAGTGGAGGGGGGGTTCCTAGCACCGTAGGGGACGCTGCGTTTGGGGTGTCCTGCCCCCGCCCCCACTGTGGGCGATATCAGGATGAGCCCAGTGGGCGCAAGACCCAGGAAAGGGGTCTGGGGGCCAGGTAAGGCTAAGGCCTCCTGAGCCCCAATCGGGAGAAGCCCGAGTCGGGCATAGGACCCTAGAAGGGGTCTGGGGCCAGGTAAGGCCAAGGCCACCTGAGTCCCGAGCGCGAGGAGTGAAAGCACAGGCCCAAGTGCGGGCGAGGAGCGCGAGGAGTGCAAGCACAGGCCTGAGTGTGGGCGGGCACAAGCACGGGGAGACGGGCCCAGTGGGGCACTGTTGGTGAGGGAAAATCCCTGGAAGCGGGTGAGCGGTTTGAGAAGCCCGGGAGGGGGCGCGTACCCAGGGAAGCCCCGGTGAAGGCGAGTGTGCAGTGAGCCCCAGGAGAGGGCATGTATGCAGTAAGCTCCAGGGCGGGCGAACAGACCGAGCAGACCCGAGGGGGGAGCGAGCACGTCAGATAGAGACCCGGTATAGCAAGGCAGGCCCCGTGCCAAGGAGGGCAGGAAGGCAGCCTCCCATTAATAATATAACAACAAGACGTGGCGGGCGAGATAGAGGGTGCATTCAAGACCCCAATTTGGCACGGTAGGTGGGGGCGCTACGGGAGGTCACGGCACCCCTAGGTCATCCTGCCACAGGTGGTCATTAATATCTGAGCACCTTCCAGGGGTGTGCTCTGCAATACATCTGTAGTTGTATATGAGATATACCATATTTACACAAATAGTATGACTCTGATTATGAGACAATCCCCCAATAATTAGATCCTATATGTGGAAAATGTATAAATTGGCTATAATTTTCCAGGTATAGAATCTAATTTTTGGAGGTTTGCCTTGAATTTGTCCTCCTTTCACTGCTACAGCAGAGAAAATAAATCTGGGGGGTCAGGTAGCCCCTTTGCTCTCTGCTTCCTGTCAGCTTCTTCCTCTGGCATTCCCTTCCCCCTCTTCTTACCACCACACTCTACTTTCCCTGAGCACATAGAAATGAAAATTTGGAAATAATAACCTTGAAATTAAACATGGCTATAGCAATTTGCATATAGCACCCATGCATTTAGTTTATTAGGAATTGATTAATGTTACCTTTTTTTTGGAACTGCTGCAAGTTTTAGCACAGGTACTCCATAAACACACTTTTGAGCAGTACTTTGGCACCTACTTATATTTGGTACATACTAGGCACATCTACACATTAATTAATGCACCTTAGGTACTGCACATTTAGCTTAGTACTTGCTTAATAAAGTACTAACTAAATGTGCAGTAACTGGAGTTACTGCACAGTAGCACTGGAGCATGGGTTCTTTTCATGATACTTACTGCACATTAGCCTAATAACATTGTAGGCTATTAGCATGGTTTTTAACCACCATGCTACTGCATAGTATTATTAGGCCCAAGTGCAGTAAGCATCTTGTATAGACACACCCACTGTGTTTGACATTAGTTCAAAGCCAAAGGTTCATGATTTACCACATAGTTCATTGGGCTGGGCCCCACCAAAGTCTAAATCATGGTGACACCACCAGTCAGTGCTACTCATTATCTGCAGGTACTCCAGATACACCCCCACAAGGATCCATTAGGTCCCCCACCCATGACTAGGACTGACTGTTCTTGTTTTGAGTCTTGGGATCCTCCAAAAATGTATATGCAGATAAGGTGCAGGGCAACCTAGTCTGGCAGGGCCATACTAATCATAAGTGCCAAGGTGAGAGAGGGGGGTGACAGAGGGATTTTGAGTGAACTATTTGGGGCCCCATTTGGTGATATTTGCCAGACATTTAAAGATGGCATATAAATAGGAATAATTGGAAATGGAAAAGAAGAGTTGCATCTGACATTGGCAGACTTAACAACGGTGTTTG
>NW_017729033.1:59369913-59373326 GCF_001723915.1 Gavialis gangeticus | reverse complement strand
AAGGGTGCAGCTTAGTTGTGGGGGTGAAGAGGAAGCTGAGATGTATGCAATGTCATAGCTCACCATGACTTTGTAGAAGAGTTGGTGGTGAAAGGGACTGCATTTACTGGATACTACCATATGTTTATTCAGATGAGTTGCAGTGAACTATTGTTGTGGTAGGTTCCTTTTAGCTAAGATCATATGTAGTGTTTTTGGCACCAGAGGGATGGAGTCAGAGCTGGCTCTGGCCTTCCCAGTGTGGCTTTGTATTGCAGTACCTCCAGGCCTGGTGACAGTTCCCTGTGGAGGAAATACCCACCAGTGTTTTTAGGGCCACAGAAAAACCCAACATTTCCCTCAGCATGTTTGCCCAATATGGGCCACATATTTTATAATCATGTTCAATGTTGGCTGCATTTAATCAACTTCCTAGTTGGTTTCCATTGCTAGGCACATGCTGCTTTTAGCAGCAGTTTAATGATGTGGGTACATCTACGTGAGGCCGCTGACTAATTAGCTGTGCAGTAAATGTCTCAGTGTCTACATGTGTACCCCTATTAGGCTGGAGTAAATTAATTTACTCCACAGCAGGATAGTACTAGTAAAAATCTCTGCACCAGCGCATGTGTAGATGCTGACCTGGCTGCCTGGGGCATGGGGGTGCTTCAGTGCAGGGGGCTGCCTGCTGGCTAGCCCCACACTGGAGCAGGGAGGGAGGGGCAAGCTCATGCTCTAAAGTGTTTTGTTGTGGTTGGTTTTCAGTTTATTTGTTTTAAGTATACTTGTTTCTCTGTATCTATTAGAGAAATTAAGGTCAAGGAAATGTTGTCAAGTGTGATGGGCCTGAGGTCGTAGGAGAGTTCACTCCATAGTATTAGACAAGAACCTGAGAAAGGGCTAACTTCTTCATAAGGATTCACTGCATCAAACAAGCACTATAATCAATGTAGGGTTTTTTTCTGAAGACTTTAGCAGACTTTTTTAGAATTTTGTGCTGGGGCCATAAAACAAAGCCATGAAATAAGGATGAAGGCCTTGAAGATAGGGACCAAGGCTTTGAACTTCATTTGAAAGTCTATGGAATGTCAATGTACAGAAGAGACAAAAGGTCTCATGTGTTCATGATAACCTGTGTGGCTGAAGTGATGTGTTGCAGCTTTCTGTTGTAGCTGGAGTTCTGCAAGTGCTGAGGGTTTCATGCTCAGGAATAATCACACTGCTATCGAATCACAGAAAATTAAGGTTAGAAGGGACCTCAGGAGGACTTCTAGTCTAACCCCCTTCTCAAAGCAGGACCATCCCCAACTAGATCACCCCAGCCAAGTCTATCTAGCCAGGTCTTCAAAACCTCCAAGGTGGAGAGTCCACAACCTCTCTGGGTAACCTGTTTCAGTGTTTTCCTACCCTCCCAGTAAGAAAATTCTTCTTAGTTTCTATCCTAAACTTCCCTTGCTGCAGATTAAGATCATTGCTCTTTGTTCTGTCATCTGCCACTGCTAAGAACAATGTAGTTCCATTTTCTTTTGAACCTCCACGCAGGTAGTTTAAGGCTGCTATGAAATGTCCCCTCAGTCTTCTCTTCTCTAGAATAAATAAGCTAAGCTCCCTCAGCGTCTCCTAAGAAGTCATATGGCCCAGCCCCCTCACCATTTCCGTTGCACTCCACTGGACTCTCAACAATTTGTCCACATCCTTTCTGTAGTGGGGGGCCCAAAACTGAACACAGTACTCCAGATGTGGCCTCACCAGTGCTGAATATAGAGGGGAATAATTACTTCCCAATCGCTTCCCTTGACCTGCTGACAATGCAGCCCAGTATGCTGTTAGCTTTTTTGGCAACAAGGACACACTGTTGGCTCATATTCAGCTTATTGTCCACTGTAATCCCCAGGTCCTTTTTTGTAGAGTTGCTGCCTAGTCAATCAGTCCCTAGCCTGTACTGGTGCATGGGATTGTTTTGTCTTAAGTGCAGGACTTTGCACTTATCCTTGTCAAGAGATTTCTTTTGGCCCAATTCTCGAATTTGTCTAGGTCATTCTGAAACCTAGCTCTACCCTCCAGCATATCTACTACACCCCCCAACTTGGTGTCATCTGCAACCTTAATGAGGGTGCACTTTATTCTATTTTCCAGGTTGTTGATGACATAGTTCAATCAAAAAGATATAATCAATAGTGGATGCGCGTCTTCAACCAAAGGCGACTGTGCTGGATCTGTCAGCCCTTCAAAATGCTTTTCTTTCCCTCATTGGCACCATTTCTCTTTTGCTGTGGTTCAATTTCAGGCAGCTGTTCTCATGACAGGGTCCGGAGGAGGGCTCCTTGGATGGTTAGGGACCTGCAGGTAAGGTCCTACAAGAAGAGATTGAGGGACCTTGATCTCTTCTGCCTCCACAAGAGAAGGCTGAGAGGGGATCTAGTGGCCATCTACAAATTCATCTGGGGGCGGGGGGAGGAGGACAGCAAGGAATAGGAGATGCTCTGTTTACCAGGGTACCCATTGGAGTTACTAGAAACAATGGCCACAAACTGATGGAGAGCAGATTTAGGTTAGACATCAGGAAGAACTTCTTTATGGTAAGGGTTGGAATCTGGAATAGGCTTCCAAAGGAGGTGGTGCTCTCCCCTACCTTGGAGGTCTTTAAGAGGAGATTGGACAAGCACCTGGCTGGGGTCACCTGACCCCAGCACTCTTTCCTCCCCAGGGTAGGGGGTCAGACTCGATGGTCTACTGAGGTCTCTTCTGACCCTAAACATTTATGAAATCTATATAGAGGCTGAACCAGCTGACCATTTCTGAAGTCAGTGGGAACTTGCCATTGGCTTCCGTAAGTGCAGGATAAAGCTCCCATCTTATTGCTGTTTTGCTTCCCATTGTCAGAAGTTCTCAAAGTGGGAAAGGTGACCACACTTGCTGTTTTTGAAAAATGTCTATTAGCTACGTGAAATACTGTGGCTGCCCCTGACATCCAGGCTAGGGACAGACATTACACACAAACCAGTTTAAGTGATCAGAAACTGGTTGAAACCTGTCACAGAACAGATATTCAGTGCCCATAAACCAGTTTGAAAATGGCTGAAACCGGTTTGAGATGAATCTCATAGATTTCATAGACATTAGGGCTGGAAGGGACCTCAGAAGATCAAGTCCAGTCGCCCGCCCAAAGGGCAGGAAGTCAGCTGGGGTCATAGGATCCCAGCAAGACAAGCATCCAATTTCCTCTTGAAGGTGTTCAATGTAGGTGCTTGAACCACCTCAGATGGCAGGCTGTTCCAGACGTTGGGGGCTCAGACAGTAAAGGAATTCTTCCTTATGTCCAGCCTGAAATGGTCTTGTAGTAGTTTATGACCATTTGACTTCGTCATTCCTTGGGGCGCTCTGGTGAACAAACGTTCCCCCAGACACTGGGGTCACCCTGAAACTTATAGGTG
>NW_017729033.1:59357139-59364913 GCF_001723915.1 Gavialis gangeticus | reverse complement strand
CCCAAGGCCACAATTGGCCAGTTTCGCCAAAAGTTTATCATGGGATACCAGATTGATGTCATATATCTTGACTTCAAAAAAGCCTTCAATCTCTTCTCCCTTGTCCAAGTGATAGGTCACCTGACTGTAGAAGGAAATGAGATTGGCCAAGCAAGACCTACCCATAAGAAACCCGTGCTGGCTATCCCTTAGGAAGTTGGCATCGGCCAGTCCATTAAGAATGGCCTCTTTAATAAACTTTTCTGAGATCTTGCCCAGGATAGAAGTCAGGCTGATGGGCCTCTAGTTAGCCGGATCCACTCTCCTCCCTTTCCTGAAGATAGGCACCACATTGGCCTTTTTCCAGTCTTCAGGCACTTCACCAGAGGGCCAGGAGTACTCAAAGATCTGTGCCAAGGAGCTGGCAAGCATCATAGCCCAGCCTTTGAGTACCCTGGGGTGTAGATTGTCAGGGCCAGTTGACTTGAAGGTATCCAGCTTCTCAAGGTGTTCCTTCACGAGGTCAGCATTAATGGAGGGCAGGGGGATCTCCCTCACCCGGACCTCCATGTCCCGTAGTGGGCATGGGCGTCCCATGGGACTGATGAAAGGCCGATGCAAAGTACCCATTTAATAGGTTGGCTTTTTCCTGGGCATCAGTTGTCAGTTGTCCCATCTGGTTCAGCAGGGATCCAAAGTTGCCCTTGCTTTTCCTCTGGCTCCCCACATATCTGAAAAAGGACTTGATACTCAAAGTTAGTTGGAGTTCAGTTGCAGCCTTGGCTTTCCTGGTTTGCTCCCTGCAGGACTGGACCAGAGCAGAATAATCCTCCTTGGAGGTTAATCCCATCCTCCATCCTTTGTAGGCTTTTCTTCTTAGCCTCAGGAGGTCTGCTAGGTCCCTGCAGAGCCAGGGGGGCTGCTGGAATGGTGGAATGTGGTTTCAGACTTAACTGATTTGGGTCCAACCAGTTTATGCAATGTCTCTCCCAGACCTCTTGCTGGTTTAAGTTAAACCAGACTCCCCCCGTATCTAGCATGCTCCCTCTCTGGGCTGGGTGGGGCCGTCTGCTCCATAGCAGGAAAAGCCCCTCCCCTCTGCTCCATGGCTGGAGCTCCAGTACAGACTGTAGGCATCTGCCTGGCTTCCTTCTGCTCCCCACACCTACTCTCACTACTTCCTGCTAGCAGGGATCCCCTGATCCCTCTACGTTACACAGACGCCTCTCCGCATTAGCTAGCGGACCACATGCTGGCTACTGTCCATGCTGTGGCAGACAGGACAAAAGCAGCATCAACAGGCATCTGGTAATGTCCCTCTGTTTTCTTAATGGGGTGATAAATATTGAGTTAAGTGTAATAAACACTGCTATCAGTTCCCTGCTGGGCTGGTCAGGAAGGGGAAGGGGAGAAGAACCCCTCCCTAATTAGAGTGTCCTGCTGGGGCTTGACCATGCCCCACTCACCTCAGCACTATGGAAAGGAAGGGAAGGCTATTTTACTGCCCCCTGGCTTCTAGCCTGAGCCATTGCAGTTGTGTACCTGCATTTCTGGGATGCCTTTACAGTTACAAGCTGACTAACCTGCAAAGATTGAATCCATTCAGGCTCAGGTTTTTTGAATGTCTGTCCCTAGCTCAAAAGGAAAAGAGGATGCTCACATTCGCACTGGGACTGTACAGGGCCAACCCAGTTATCTGTGAACTGCAGTATACACAGGTATGGTTTTAGTCTATATCCTTTTAATATTTTACACATAGACACACACACACCACTCCCCACATTTACTTGAATCTCAGACCACCTTGGATTCAAGACAGCCTCCCCGGTAATTGGATTGCATACATGGAAAATGTATACATTTGTTATAATTTTCCATGTACAGAATCTAATTATTGGAGGGTCATCTTTAATTCATCCATCTTTAATTCTCACTGCTGCAGGGGGGGCAAGCAGTGGGAAGGGGGTCAAGTAGCTTGCCCCTTGCTTGTGCCTGCCTCTTATCATTTCTGCTTCCTATCTCCCCAGCCTCTGCTCCCCACTCCACTCTTTCTCTGCATTGGCAGGCTTTGTTGCTGTTCTAGCCTGGGACACAGAGCATAGCCCCAGCCCAGCCCCCATAGTAGCCTTGAGGGCTACACAGTGCTGCTATAGTGCCAGGCCAGGGCCATGGTCCAGGCTTCAGAATAGATGGAACCTGCTAGCTTAGACCAAGGGTAAGGAGAGGAGTGAGGGGTAGGTGGGAGAGCAGAAGATGTGTGGGGGAGGAGATGGGTGGGGAGTGAAGCAGACTGTAGCTTCTGACCCAGGGTCAGGGCTGGATCCTGAGCCACAGTAGCCATCTGCCCCTCCCCCACTGCCCTTGTATTTGATTCTAAGATGGGGGAAGCATCTACCAAGTTAAATAGGGGGGAAACCTCATCTTAAAATTGAGTGACTACAGGATGCACAATATAATTAAGCCATTACAAATCTGCCATGTTCCTCACCTGCATTCATGACCATCTCACTGTTTAAAAATTAATTAATAGCTAAAGATTCTTCATTTTTTTTTTGGTTCAGCTGACCATATTCACAGAGACATACTAAAGAGAAGGAATGGCCGCATCAGTTATGTGTAGAAACAATACAGCACAAAGGGCTTTTATATGTTGATTTGAATCAAGTTGTTTGGATCCAAAGCATTTTGTTTTTACCCACCACAAGAACAACAAACATCTTTAATACAACCACAAACATATTTAATTATTTACAGGCAGTCCTCAGACTTACAAAGCAATTGGTTCCTGAAAACTGTGTCTTAAATCAAAATGTTGTAAGTAAGAACCAATTTTCCCATAAGAACAATGCTATAAATGGAGGATTGGTTCCTTTATGATGCTCGATACAGCTGTGTCCAGCTGGTAAGTCTGTTGTTGTGGGGAGGGGGTGGGAAAGGGCATGTTGGGGCACATCAATGCCCCTGCAGCAAGGGAAGAATTGGGGCTGGGGGCAAGCACTGCCCATCTGGGGTGGGCGATGGGGGCATGGGGGGCAGCTCCTGCTGCTGCACACCGTGGGTCCAGAAGCTGCTCATCTGGTGGCTTGTCCAATGGCTTTCACTGCTGTTCCCTCCATTGGTCCAGGAGGGAATGGGGGGGTGGGCATGTGCCCCCAGATCTACATGGGGCAGGCAGGACTGGATGAGTGGCAGCAGCAGCAGGGCATGGGGGGGGTGTGAGCCCCCAGAGTGGGGTGGGGTGGGTAGGACTGGGGCTGCACCGGATTGCACTCTGAGCAGGTGGTAGAGGTTAAGGGGGGGCTACAGTAAATTTTAGAGTGGCTGTAGCTTCCCCATAGCCCCTGCTCCACCACCTGCCCCACCCTGATCCGGGGGTAGATGCGCCTCCCCCCATGCCCTGCTGCTGCTGCCACCACTTGTCCAGCTGGGGCAGGGGGGCATAGGACGAAGCCATGGAGGCATGGGGAGGCCAAAGTGACTCCCTCTGCAGTGCACTGCTTGTCTGGAGGCAACACAGCAGCTCTGTTCAGTGCCTGCCCTGCCCCAGCTGAGTGGGATTAGCCCTTGGCCCTGGCTCTGTCCACCCTGCACAGATCTGGGGGCCCTCACCCCGCCATGTCCTCCCAGACCAGTGACAGGAGCAGCACGCAACCCCTCCCTGTGCCCTCCCCCACTGGGCAGCACTTGCCCCAGCCCTGTCCCAACCCCAGCCCCGATCCCTCCGTCATTGCAGAAGCATTGATCTGCCCCTCCATGCCCCTTCTATCCCCCCTCTCTCCCACCAAAACCGACTTACCAGCTGGAGGCAGCTGTGTCAAGCATAGTAAATTCAAAACCCATGATGGAACCTTGAAACAGGGTGTAAATTTATAAAGGTCATAAGTGCTGTTCATTGTAACTCAAAGTTGTAAGTCCAGGACTGCCTGTATTCCCAACAAAGAGTGACTTATAATAAGAGATAAAATATTTATGTTTCTGTAAAGTGCCTGGAGATCCTCTAAAAATAAAGCAAAAATCTAGAACTCTTGGTTCAGAGATGGTGCCTTTTATTAGACCAACTGAGAAATTGTGTATAAAAAAAAAATGTGCAAAAATGAAGTTTATTTCCTACAATGGGGACTTTTTACCATTTTTAACTTTCCTTGAGCCTGATGAAGGGTGTGTGAGTCAAAAGCAGGAAAGTGTGTGTGTATGTGTATATGTATACACACACTTTTGCAGTTTCTCAGTTGCTCTAATAAAAGGTATCATCTCTGAACCAAGAGTTCTAGATTTTTGCATATTTCTTCTTTTTGTTTGTCAGACCAACACGACTACTAAATACATCCTTGAGATCCTCTAAGGCATTATTTAAATGGGAGGAAAAATTATTTTATAGTGAAGTTACAAATTAAGTAATCTAGGATTGAAGTCCAAATTCTGCCACCGATCTGAATTACTTGGTTCTTTCTGTGCCTCAGTTCCCTATATGCTGAGGACTCTAAGTCTTCTTGCCTTTTCCTTTGTGGTATGCTGTTTGTCCTTTGTGTGTAAATGTATACTTAAAGGTATAGCCCCATCTGTATTTTATTTTTGCTTCTCTGAGACAGGCCATGATCACTTTCAGCTCTTGTCTTTTTTTCTCAAAAATGGAGGGTGGTATATCTTGGGAAAATCTGTATTTTTGTGCCCATCTATATCTTCTCATAATCTGTTCCTTTTTTATTTGAAGTAATGTATTTTTAGAATTACGTCTCTAGGTCTTTGTTTTGGGGGGAGCATAGAGAGTAGTCTATCTATGGATAATATGTTTGTCTCCAATTTTAAAAAGGTATGTAGTGCTGCTTCTAAAAATTTAGTAAGAATCCCTTTTTCCACCGCTTCAGGGACACCTCTGTCTCTTACATTGTTTTTTCATGGTCCCAGTTTCTGCTATCTCTGCTTTAAGTTTATCAAAGTGTACTCCTATGAAGGATTCGAGATGCTTGAATTCTGAGAACAGTGTGTGGTAACAAGAGCTGCTCTGGTGTTCTGCTTTATCTTCAGCTCCAACAATCATCTTTGATTCCACTGGCTCTACTTTCTGCTTCAGTTTCTTCTTCTTTTGAGTTCCCTGGGAGGAAAATCTCCTATCAGTTTCCATATGTGTCCCTGCCATTTACCATTTAGGGGAAAAATGTTTCTTCCCTAAGTGATGTCTTTAAATTATGCCAGATTCCCCCTGGAGCTCTGGCTGCAGGCCACCATTTCCCCCTGCAACATCACATAATCTCCTCCCACACCCTTAATCAAGGCTTTTTAGTACAGGTCAAGGCACAATCATGTTTTATTTATACAAACATTACATGAATCTTTGACAGTGTTGATGAGCTTGGTTATATAATAAACAATCTAGCCTATAAATAATTAATGGCAGTTTTGCATTAACCATTAGATGCATTCCTTTTAGTAACTGTTACTGGGGAATGGACAAATCCAGTAGCCAAAGTTAAAAAAAAAAAGGAATTTTGGCACATTCCTGCCTTTAGATGCTGCTCGACCTCAGAACAGAAGCAGGAAGCCAAATGAAAGGCAGCATCTTTTGACTCGGATTGGTTTAGTCAGGAATGATGATCCTGCTTTGAGCAGGGTGGGGCTGGACTAGGTGACCTTGTGAGGTCCCTTCCAACTCTACTTGCCTATGATCTCTTAAAATATGGAGCTTGTTGAAAATCCTGCTCTTCGCTTTTTAATAGTCCTCCAAATACGATCCAGGAACATTGCTTAATTTCTGATGCAGGCTCATTGTACTTTCTACAAGTAAAAGTATTGCCTGGGTCTTTCTAGTATTATATTATATTAGGTGAATCCTCTTAAGCAATTTCAGTTGGTGGCAATAACAATATTCTTGGAGGGTTATGTAAAATATACACTAAATTATCCAATTCTTTCTTATTTGTCTATTGCACAATTTATTTGTTGATACTTGTTGCTCTTCCTCCCTCCCACTTTCTTTCCCTGAGGCTACCAAACAAAGCTGTCTAACCTTATACTCATCCATCAACCCTGAGTTAAGACAATAGCTGTAGAGTATTTGGAAGTGGATGGGATACAATTCTGGCTGTATTTCAAGAGCACAAAGTTGATGCTATAAAACTCTGCAAGATGGTAATTTTTTTTCCTACTGGTTGCTCTTTACTCTGCTGAGACCTGCTAGTAAAAGGGTTGTTGAATTAAGAAACTTTTGCCATACAATTTTAATCATATCAGACCTTGCATAAAGTCTTGCTCTATCTTAATAAAATTCTTCTTTTCCAACACTTTTCCACAGAAGCTAATTCAGAGTCTGATGAAGAAAAGGAAATAAATCTTGTGCATATGCTAGCTAACTGAGTACAGGAGAACAAAAAAGATTTTGTATAAAGAAGGATTGGGATGAGTGCAGATCTCTGAGAATTTGAGATACTTGACTTTTTCAAATTAAGCTAAAAATCATTGTAGCAATGCAGATGTTAAGGGATTGTAAGTATCATTATGTGTATCAAAAAGGAATCAAAATAAAATGGATAATACTAAAGGTTACTCTTCTTGATGATTAAAGAATAGAGGTTGTGACAGATGGACAGCTGTAATATAATAACTAAAGAATACTGATATGTAACTTGGTTACTGAGATTGACATTGTACTTATATTGGGATAGTAAAACTTTTTTATATGCCTATATTATTTAATTTCATAGGAACAATAAAAAGAACAGGCAAGAAGGCAACACAGTGACTCCCAAGATAAGGACATCCCATTGCTCATTTCAAAGACCACTATCCTTGAGGCTCCTATGTCTTAGTCTCTATGATGTAAGTCTCATTTGCCAGTTTGGGAGCCTGGGCTGCTTGTACACACCATGGGGGTTTACTTTAGTTTAATTCTCTCTAAATTGAAGCAGTGGGTTTCTAAAAACACCACTTCAAATTTAACTGAAGTAAACCCCCATGGCATGTACACAAGGGTAGGGCCCAATCCTTACCTGCCTCTCCGGTGGCAAGGGTGAATTGCTGTCAGGCTGAGAGGTCCCTGAGCTTGGCCGGGGGGAGAGGGGGTGCTTCCTTCCATGGCAGCGGTGGTGCTCCCCAGGCAGCACCCACGCATAGGAACCTGGCCCGGGCAGTCCTGGGGGCACCACAGCCACAGAGAAGCACCAGGTCCCCACACAGCTCAGGCAAGCAGGCAGGCTCCGGGGAGGGAAAAAAAAAAGATGATGCTCACTCTTGGTTTTTTTTTCTTTAGTGGAGCCTTAAGCTGCTTTAAAGGCCAATTTTTTGTGGAGTCTACAAACCCCCCTGGAGATCAAAAGATCAGCAACCAGTCTTAAAAAATGGAGGAAGTTAATCAGCAGAAGCTGCTAAGGAAAACTAGATGATGCAAAAGAAGGGAACAGCAATCCTTAGGGAGAGGCAGACTGGCATTCATACAGACTGCTTTATTCTATTTTCTCTGTACTGCTTTTGTTCTAAATACATGGTATTTGGCTTTAAAGTGGCAGTTTGGCTACTGGCTATTAGTGTCAACGTTTCTGAAGGAACTAGAAGTGAGGCCTGCTAAGGTTATTATGGTTAGTAGGGTCGGAAAGGACCTGACCAGATCATCAAGTCCGACCCCCTGCCATGGCAGGAAAGAATACTGGGGTCAAACGACCCCAGCAAGGTGTTCGTCTAGCTTTGTCTTAAAGACCCCCAGGGTAGGAGCCAGCGCCACTTTTCTCTTGGAAGTTGGTTCCAGATCCTAGCCGCCCTGACAGTGGAGTAGTGCCTCCTGATGTCTAATCTGAATTTAACCTCT
>NW_017729033.1:59352139-59355143 GCF_001723915.1 Gavialis gangeticus | reverse complement strand
TAATGTAGAGTGCCACACCCCCGCCTTTCCTCCCTGTCCCATCCCTCCTGTACAGCCTCGACATGAATCGGACAGTGCAAAAAACCACAATTCCATTCTAAGTGAGAAGTGGTGACTGAGAAAGAAAAAAGCTCAAGAGTACAGTTAGCTTAATCATGTGAAAGAGGTTATGTAAAGGTACCCTGTTTACAGGTCACTTGGGTAGTGGAGGCAGGGCTCCAGGTTCTTTAACCTCAGCATGAGACAGAGGTGATGTGGTCAGCACCACATGAGAAAGAGATCATGTGCTTCCAGTTTTCAATTTTTTTAGCATAGGATCAGGAATTAGTCACAAATACATATTTTACAAACGATAGTAATACTAATTAATGAGCAGTATACAAGCCTTTGCATACTAATGAGCAGTATACAAGCCTTTGCAAGATACAATTGCTAAAATAGTTTAAAATGGCTCATGCCAGAGTGTGTTAAGGGAACAGTCCTTGACACTACACTGGTCCTCGCTCTCAATCTCCCATGTTGCAGCTAATGATAAACTTCCTTCAAAAGTCTGCAATGCACTGTATTTTTGTCAAATCTATGCTCAAGTTTCACCTCTACTGTGATTGACTAAGAACACTCCCATGGGGCTGACAGTGGCTAGAAAGGTATTTGATGATATTCTTGCCGTACTGTTACCTCATCCTCCCTTCCACTCCCATCTCCCACTTGCTTCTTCTGCCTGTTGTGTCTTGTCATACCTAAATTGTGAGTGCTCCAGAAAAGGATTGTATTTTTATGTGTATTTCTACAGCACTTAACAAAGTTTTGAATTCATGTCCATATGAGCACCAACAATAGTATCTACATGTCAAAATAAATCTATGAATCATAAATGACTTCCAGGATCTCCAATGTTGACCAAAAGCTATGAACACAGAAAGTGGTTGCGTATAAGGTATATGGATTCAAAGTTATATCCTAAAATGAATGAATTCAAAATAATACCCTAAATGGACCAGGAGGCCATATCCATCTTACCTAATCTAATACTACAATGTTTAGAAAGTGCCTACCATTATAGTAGCCAAGTGCCATGCAGAACAAATCAAGTAGAACAACAATGTTAAAAACTGGCCTCATCTCCCTGAACTAAGGTTTTTCTAGGTTTAACCTTTCTTTTTCTGTTTGTTTTTTTTTCCTCTAGATCTTTCTTTCCTTTACTCTCACTTGAATTCATAGGCTTGAAGCTGCTACAAGTTCTGCTGGCCAAGAATGAGGGAAACATAAGAGATGCCTTTGAACCTTTCCTCTTAAATTGCATGCTATGGGTTTTTGGCCATTGCTAAGACTTGGTACTAATGATCTTTCCTCTGAAATGCTGAACAGATCATAAAGCTTCCAGACCAGTACAATATATGTGATTTTTTTTTATCTCTGTTCTCCACACATTCTCTCAGCCTCTTCTCATCACCATGCCTGAAACATGTGAAAACATGCCATAGACCTCACAGTGTGATGGGATCTAAAGCAGATCATTCAGCCTTCAATCTCCTATCTAGGTCTTCTAGCTCTGAGTTATTTCAGCTAATGAGTTCAAGATGAATCTTCAAGCCACAAAGAAAAAAAAATAAACTGCAATCATGGTGTTTTCTCCATGAATGGAATTCCTAGGAGTATTCATTCCTAGGAGACGGTGAGAATAGGGGTTTATTTGTCTTTGTATGGTGTTCTATAGGAATTCCATAACAAACAGGAATGATTTCAAGTAGGTCCTAGAGGTCAAGTGAAGCTCCATGCATATAGTATGCTTCCCTAGTAAAAACAGAATAGGCTGTAATGTGTCCCAAATACTGTAGCATTTCTGGTACCCTAACAAGATAACTTTGATTCAGAGGAGTAGTAGCATAGCTCTGAGCCTGGGGTAGCACTAGCTCTTGCTGTGCCAGCTGTGGCAGCATGCCTGGCCACTGCTGCAGCAATGGCTGCTTTTATGCCCCTCAACAAAGGTGGTGCCCAGGGCTGTTGCTCTGATTGCCCCACCTCAGTTACACTACTGCTTTGACCCGTTGTAGTTCAGGAAATGCAGGGAGTTTGCATATCACAGCATATCACTTAAGTTTTTTGGCCATTGTGCTCCTGAGCAGGAACTCCATTTTGTTGAATAAGTTTGCCGATGGGTGAAGGATTAATTGAGTAATTTTTGGAGGTTTAAATAGTTTAGGAAAACAGCTATCTTTGTTCCATTTCCATAAAGCCTAAAATGATGTCATCTTGCCATGCACTGATATTCTGCCGTAATGTTTCAAAGAGAAATATTCATCTAGAAGCAGGGATTGAATTACAGAGAAGCTCGGGGGAGCTGAGCTGTCTCTTCATAAGAGACGAGAGCCCCCCTGTAAGATCTGAAAATCAACCTGGAGGATCACGATAGGCAACCCAGTTTTTTTTTGCAGGCCCCAAGACTCAAAGTGTAATTCAAACCCTGTTTAGAAGTAATAGAAAGGAAGTGGAAACTGACTTTCTTTGTTAGAAGTTGTATAAAAAGTATTAAAGCATTACCTGTGTTATATAGTCAAAGGCATGAAATTCCATATAGTTTGGAACCTAACTTTTTCTTACCAAAGTTGTTGGTATTTTTTTCAGGTAGTTAAAAATATAATCACCCCTCTTCCCATCCAAGTTACTTCTAGAAACAAGCTTACATCAAGTAAAGATGGGTCTTAACTCACTGCAAATCAAAACATTTTTCTTGTATTCAAGACTATGTCATACAAATACTGAAAAATATATAGGCTTGAGACGACTATAACTTTCCTTTTCAAGTCATTCCAATTCACGCTTGGGATATTATTACTCTGCTCTTTATGAGCAGAGAGAGGTAGCTAGTCGTGTTAGCCTGAAGTCATAGTACTGCTTTGTCATAGCATCTGACAAAGTAAGCTGTTGCCTACAAAAGCTTATACCTCTCTGAACCAGTAAGTCTCTAAGGTGCTACCCTACCCTCGTTCTGTTTGTTGCTCTT
>NW_017729033.1:59339567-59347139 GCF_001723915.1 Gavialis gangeticus | reverse complement strand
AAACACAAATATCTGGTACTTTATTATATGCCCCATAATTAACTGCACACAAAAAAAATAGACCAGACAAGCCAGTGCAACAGCATAGATTTAATAAAAATCACTGAAGTCAGCCAAACTCATCACTAAAATACCCATCACTTTCTCTAGCAATAGTTTTTAGGAAGTAGGGACTAGGGAGGGAGACTATAGGCATGCTGCATCTTTTTCACAGTAATGTATTTATTAAATCACAGAGTGCAATCTTGACCCCAATTAAATGACTTTATGGGCTTTGGATCAGAGTCAAAAGCCCTATGTTGTAAGGTTTCTGTAGGTTAGTCACTAGTCACAGAAAAAATGTAACTTAAAATGTTAATTCAAAGATCAGTTGTAAACCAAGACTGCAAACTGCTATGTAGTACAACACTAAACTGAATAAAGTTTATTAACACATCACAATTGTGATAACCCATTATTCATTTAGAATTTGGTTACACTTAGTTGCATATAATTACACATGTTGTATTCTAGATGTTGCATAAATTACTGCAAGAAACTGGTTAAAACAGCTATGTTTTTGGCTGGGGACATGCATTACGCACAAACTGGTTCAAGTGATCAGAAACTGCTTAAACCTGTATCAGAACAGATATTCAGTGCACATAAACCAGTCTGAAAATGGCTGAAGCTGGTTTGAGATAAACCTGGTTGAATGTAGTATCAGAGTTAACTGATTTGGCTCAAACCGTTTTATGCAATGTCTGTCCCAGACCTCTTGCTGGTTTATTCATAGAGTCATAGATTCTTAGGGGCCTTGCAGATCATTGGGTCCAGTGCCACCCCCTGGCTTTAGGCAGGAAGACAACTGGGGTTAGGTGACCCCAGTGAGGTGACTGTCCAGTCTTCTCTTGAAAACCTGCAGGGTAGGTGACTGCACCACCTCTGGAGGGAGTTTATTCCACAGTCTGGACACCCTGACTGTGAAGGAGTTTTTCCTGATATTAAGCTTGAAGCAGCCTTCCAAGAGTTTGTATCTCATTTAAAATAAAATCCCAGCATGCTGGCACTTCCAGACGTGCTGCTGCCATTTCCGCGTCAACACAATTGGCTGCAGGGGAACCTGCCCTGCCCCCCCCCCCCCAGTCAGGGGGACCCTCCCACCAGTCAGCATGATTCCCCATGGTTCTCCTATGACCATCACTTCTACTGGTGCCCCCACTCCACAGCTGGTGCTGTCAGGGTGGGCACCAGCGCTCTCTCCTGCCCCCACCCCCGCCTGTTGCCTAAGCAGAGCATGCTGGTTGTCAGGGGGTGCATGTGCACCCTCCATGCATCGCCACTGGCTCCAGGGCTGGGAAAGCCCAGCTGCTTACCCCAGCCCTGAAACTGTACACTTCCTGCCCCACCAACCCTGAGTGGGCTATCTTTAGGCCCTTAATTTTCACCTCCACCTCCCACAGGAATCCATCACCATTCCCCCCCACCATAAATTACCTAGATCAGGTTACTAGTAGAGCTCCTGCCACCAGCAAATATAAGTACAAGCTACTCCCAATCTATGATCACATGGCTTAAAGCAAGTTGTGTGATCATAGATCAGGTGCAGTGAATGTCTGCACAAAGCTTACACAGTTAGTGGGGAGCATAAAGCACCTCTGAACCATAATTCAGAGAGTCTAGATGGTGACTGGGAAGCTGCCTAGACCTAGCCAATAGGAAATACTGAGCATGGGTGCCTGAGTCAAAAAGCAAATCAGGCACTTTGCCAATTCTGAATCCTCAGCACTGATGAGTATTCTAAGGTAAGGTGGTGGCATAGAACACATAGTTTACATAGTAGTGGCTAGAGCACTTACCCAGGAAATCAGAGACCATCAATCTACACCCCACCTAGGCCTATAGGAATTCAGCCCCCTCTCTCCTCAGAAAAACTGTGCCAAAAAGATCTTTCCTTTGGTTCTGACGATAGACTGATGTATAGCAGGGATTGGTGACCTACAGCCTGCAGGCTGGATCTGATGCACGGAGATATTTGATCTGGGTGTGAGGCATTAGCAGCATTCAATAGTAGTAGGCTTTGGCAGTGGTCCCTCTCCCCATTCCACCATGGGGAGAAATGGCAGCTGCAGGACCTCTTCCCAGGCTGCTGTGGGAAGAAATGGTAGCAGCAGTGGCCAAGTCCTAGCACCTGCCTATCTCTGACCTGAGCTGGGTCATTCTGACCCACAACCTGAGAAGTTGCCAACTGCTGACCTAAAATGTTTTTCAGCTTTGCAGAATTATGGTTCCACAGCAGTTGCTTAGTCTTTGAGTAGGCTCCATTCCCACATATCTCATAACTACCATTGACTATTACATAGTACCTGAGGATAAAGATATGCAAGATAAAGAAAGAAGGATGGTTTTAAAAAGCACTGAGGTTGCTCAATGGGTGCTTTGAAGATTATGATTCATTCAAAGTTTACAGGGAGCTAGTATAATGAACTGGGACTCTTGTTTCTCAGCAACTGGAGTGCTGTGTATTGCATATTTCTTCAGTGTCTAGATTTCACTCCCAACTGAATCCATTTCAGTGCCTGGGTTGAAAGATGTGATAGGACTGGATGTTGTGGATAAACCTTTATTTTATTACCAATGGAAGGTTGGGAAAGGCATGTAGCATTGTAGCTTCTGTTTGAATAACTACTAACAAAAGGGAATCCAGAAGGCCTCTAAGGCTATACATCATTTTGATGTTACAACAAAGGCTTTCTAAAGTGTTACTTCTGCATTCAAGGATGAGGAGTTGTGATTTTCCAGTGATGGTCAATGTACCAGAGAAGAGATTTAGAATAGGTAAGGAATAAGCATAGGAAACAGAAACCCAATGTGGAATAGGTAAGATGATGCACATCATTCTGTCCTGTTGCCTAGGCATACTGGGTTTGTTCCTTCTCTTTGAAACCTATAATATTTACTTCAATAGGAGAAAAAGAAGAGCCCAACCCTGGGGCCGTGGTGAGCAGCTGGGCTTTCCCAGCCCTGGGGCTGTGCTGTGATCATGTATAGATGTTCAATAGATTGGATTAACCCATTCTGGATCTAAGTTCACCTCCTCAGACAGACTAACTTATTTTGGGCTGTCCATTTTTTGGACAATTTAACACCCCGCCTCAAATGCCTGCACAGATAGGCATTTAGATCCACTTAACCCTAGTTAAGTCAACCCAGATGGAAAATATATTTATTTCTAGCCTTTTCCACTTTCAAATATCCTATACCTTTGTGCTACTAGATGCTAATAACAAGGTATCCAAGGTACTGGAGTGGACACTGATAGATTATACTCTATGTAATCATCACATGGATGAATATATTGCAGCAAAATCTAATGCTATTTCTGTGGAAGCAGCTTTAGGTTTAGACCATTAACAAAAATTGCTGTAATCTCTTAGACACAGGTGATGTTATACATACCTCAGATGCTTTTAAAGTTTGATTAAAGGAATTAAAACCATAAAATAAATTCAAGGAAACTACTGGTCACTGTTGAAAGTAGGAAACCAGATTACATGGATCAATATTTTGACTGAGAAAATTGTCTCATGTTTTGATCCCATGCCTTGGCAAATGACTTTCTAGGGAAGAACATGGATTTACTGCATATGTATGACCGTCAACCTGACATGAAGTCAGATCAACAATCTGTAAAGCAACAGGTTAAAAGGATTAATTTTCCACTTCATTATAGATTGCTGGGCAAATGGTATAGTACCTGTATAACTTATTGAAATATATATAACCAATAAACCACAATTGTTCATAAAAAGCTAGTATGTCTTTGTATACAATTGGAAAAGAAATACCTTTATTGAAATGTAGTAAAATCTGGGGAACAATACTAGAATAATTGTCAGCCAACTCAGACCAGGGAAAGCAACAAAATGAAACTGGAATCAAAATGTCATATTTCTCACTTCCCCTCAGATCACTGAAGCATCCCAAGGTGCAACTTTAGGGAAGGTCTTTTTGGCATAGTTTTTCCAAGGAGTTGGAAGATTGAATTCCTTTAGACCTAGATGGGCTGTAGATTGATAGTCTCTGATTACCTGAGTGAGTGCTCTAACCACTAGGTTACTATGTAAAGGTGACTTGAGAGGAGCAGTAGCTAGTCAGAGGAAGATGCACAAGGTACATGTTTTATATTGTATCGTGTCCTAACAGGCCACCCATGGAAATCCCCACAGATGTTAGTGCTGACAGCTTCAGGTAGTGGCATGTTTTTTAAGGGACAGGGGTCAGGGCAGCAGTGATAAGTAGCACCATGACTCCTCAAAGAACTGTTTTGTTAGGGAGAGCAGAGGGCCCAAGAAACAGTGTGGAAGAGGCTGCACAGGGTACAAATACCCAGAGATCCACAGGATTTCCCGACCAAGACAGAGCAATTCCCAAACCTAGAAGCCTGCTTTTACTCCTATAGGATACAGTGTGCAAGCAATCCTAATTATTTAGTGTCAGTAAAGACCCTCTGCAACTCTTTTAAAGAAGAGATGTGTTAACATTAGCATCCAAACCAAACCATGAGCTAGAAAGTTGCACTCCTCTGTCTAAATTGTTTCTGAAATCTCAGCTGGATACTGCCCAGCCTTAACCTCTTGTGTACTGTAGCTCTGTATTTTTTAAAATATTCCAGCTGCACTTTAGTGGTTGGAATTAAAAACAGACACATCAACATTTTTAAAACCAAATGTGTGTTTGAAAATGTATTCAAAAGATGTGGAAAACATGTAGAAGTCCAGTTTTACTTATATGTGGTCCCCCTGATTTATACTGGACTAGTCGCATCATCAAGCATGTGTAGGTTAGACCCTAAGTTTGTAAAGTGCAATAGGATCCTTTAAAGAAGGGTAAAATGGAAATGGACCATACAGCACAAACAAAACATTTGCAGATGCCAAATTTAGTCTAAAAATGGCATTTTCAAATCTCCTGAACTTGTTACAGCCTTTGCCAAGGACCCTCTGCTGGACACAGGGCCAGATGAACGCATAGGCCTAGGGCCTTGAGCTGCAGGGGAACCAGTCCTTCCCTCTGCAGTGGCAGCAGGAATGGCCCCGTCCACCTCCATTCCCTTCCCCATAAGCAGATGAACAGATGGGCCAGCTGGGGCCACTACCAATCAGGGCCCCAGGTCCTCATCAGCAGGGAAGCAAAAGCCATGGTTTTAAACCTGGTGCTGTTTTTGTCTCCCTGCCCCACAGCCAATCAGCATCAGGGAGACAAAAATGGCACCACTGAGATGGGAGAAGGGGCAGGGCCAGAGCTGGGCCAGGCCAGGAGCGCCACGTTGGGCCTCTGTGGGCGGGCAGCAGTGCTGGGATGGTTGGCTATGGTGGTGCTAAGCTGAATTCTGGAGGGGCTATAGCCCTCCAACCCCCGCTTCCCCACCGCCAGGGTGGCCTCAGAGTGATTGAGGGTGGGGGAGGGGGGAATTGTAAGGGAAAAGTGTGTCTGTGTGTCTGGAGCTGCAGAGAGGGGCCAGGCCAGCCCAGAGAGCTCCTGTGTGGGAGGGGGCCTCCAACTTTCTCCTTGCCCAGGGCCCCAAAAATCTCTAACCTGCCTCTGCCCTTCTGCTCCCCTCCACCAGTTCCACCACCACCGTGGCTTCAGCTTCACCACCTAGCAGTGTCTTCGAGCCCCGCTCCTGCAGGTGGTAGGTCTAAAGTGTGTGTGTGTGTGGGGGGTCTCAACCAGCCCAGGGCCCACGGGTTTGTTGCCTAGGGCCCACTAAAGGGTTAATCTAGCCCTGTCTGGATATGCACTGCGTGGCTGTGTTTGGACCCACTCGCTGAGCATGTGTGTTGCTTTCAACTCCCCTGTCACTGACACATGTTATCTGTGACTCCAAAGTCTGACACAATTTCTGGGCAGAGACTCTTCATCTGATTGCCCTTCCCAGAAATGAGATCACATAGTTCAGCTGCCCTAAACTCCCAGGACCAGTAAGTAATGACTCCATCACCCACTTCCAGACTGCAATAATTTAAGCATGCCTTCTCAGGCACCCAGATTACAGTGTGCTGCCTCACAGACATGTGATATAATTGAAGCAGATACACACAGAGAGAACAGCACAAGAGCTAATTTAAAGAACCATGCAAAATGAAATGATAATAAATAATAAAATCCTATCTGTAGGATTCTTTGAGCTATGGTCAGAAACTTCTCCTTGGACTTTACTCCTCTGCCATGTGCTTCTCTAATGTTCTGGTTGGTGAGAGAAAGTTGCTTTGAATAGACCCAGTCCATTTATAACTTTTGTTCAGTCCCGTTTGTCACATGACTCCTCCTGTCATCTTTGACTCACTCCTTCCAGTGTGCATCTACACCAGATGTTTACCATGCTGTTGGCTAATTACCTCCACAGTAAATGTCTTGGTGTCTACATGTGCATCCCCATTAGGCTGGAGCAAAATTACTCCACAACAGGATAATACTTGTAAAACACAGCACTATCCTACTGTATTTACAAGTGTTATCCTACTGCAGAGTAAAAAACTCCACAGCAGCACACATGTAGATGCTGCCTGCCTGGCTGGGGCACAAGGGTACTTCAGTGCAGGGGCTACCTGCTGGCTGGTTCTGCTCTGAATTTCCCTCATGCCCCAGCTAGCCTCTCTGCAGCACGTTGAGCCAGGTGGAGCAGCCCCTGGCTGGCAGGTTAACTCCCGAGGCCCCCTGTCATCTGGGGCTGGTTTGCCTGGGTTCCATGTGCTACGCTTGAATAAACTGCAGAGCTTATTGAACAGGTGCATGTTCAAACAATGTGCCTAGGAGCAATTACTTTGGAGCAATAAACTCCACAGTTTATTCAGGCTCTGTAATTGCATGTGTAGCCACACCCCCAGTCAAGTGATTAACTACACTAGTATCTGTCCACCTATTCAAATGCATTCTTCTGGAAGATAACCAGCTCATTGGTGTAAGGTGTCTCCATTTGAATATAAGATTATGGCTATGCACGATTATCCCTGTATTACTACACCATAGAATTCCAATCCACAATTCCAATCCATGATGTCAATGAAAATATAAGCCACATATCAGACTTACAGAATATATAGTTTGGTATAAACACAGAGGGTTAGTATCAACCAGCAGAAGACATTAATTATTGTTTCTAGATCAGTGGTTCTTAACTGGGGTGAAGCTGCACTCCGGGGTGCTGCAAGCCCTTTCCAAGGGTGATGTGACATGGCTGCCACAACAGCCAGGTTGAAATGCCCCACATGCCTCCTGTCAAGGCAGACTGGCAAGCAGCTGCAGCTGGAGCCTGTGCTCTTCCTGCAACCTACCTGGTCCTCCCAGAAGCAGAGGCATGCCTGGCAGGTGTGACTGTCCTGTTCCCTCTGTCTTCAGGAAGAGTACCCAGGGTTGAATCAAGAAGGACTATAGCAAGAGCATGGACCACAGCCCTTTACATTGCCTTTGCACAGCTTTATGCTAGAGGGATCAGGCTGAGCTGGAACAGCACTTTCCACTGCGTGGCTGGAGAAGCTAGGTGTGGGGACACCCAGGACACCCTCCCTCCCTCTCTGCCCCCCCCCCCCC
>NW_017729033.1:59322475-59339197 GCF_001723915.1 Gavialis gangeticus | reverse complement strand
CCCCCCCCCCCTCCCTAGCCACCAGCACAGAGTTTTGCCTAGGGCATGAACCTCATTTGTTATGCCTCTGTTCCTGCCTGCTTTAGGCTTACCAGGAAACCCTAATACAAGCCAGAGCATGTAATAGCACCCTAGTTGAGAGCCACTGAGCTAGGCAAGAGGCAGTGCAACAGTGGTTCTCAACTGGGGTGATGCCAAATTTAGAAAAGTTGTAGAAGGGTGCCCTGGCTCTAAAAAGGTTGAGAATGCCCTACATGTTAGACAATAAATGAAACAAACTCAAAGAACATTGAAGATAGAGTAGAAAATATAGCAGCAAACTAGACTTCCCCTTAATTTAAATGTTTTCCCTTTGTTGGGATGTTTAACATTATTTAAAGCTTGTCTATGAATTAATGTGCATGTACATATTTTACTGTGTATCGCTTTAAAAAAATCTTATGACTTGAGACAAATGCAAATAGGTTCTTTAGGCATTTCTACTTATGTGTCTAACACTTGGGTGCCTGGCATCAGGAGGATGATTCCAAGAAGTAAGGTTTGGTACCTAGGCTATTATAGTCAAAGAAAGCAAGCAAGCACTTTTGTAGGACAATTCAGAGAGTCCAGATGCTGAGCACCTCTGTTCTGCTGGCAGCCAAAGCACCATGTCCTCTCCTGAGGATAGGTCCTGACTGACCAGTCATGGTGCCCACTTTCAACTAAAAGAACATCAAATCAGGAAGTAAAAGATGCATCATTTAGACCCTCTTTATCTGGTGTGGAGGGGGTCAAACCCACATCTCTATTTTCCCAGAAGCATGATCCAGCCATGAGTCTACCGAAGAGTACAGGTGAATAACCTTCTCTCTTCCTGTTCAAGAACAGCCACTGTGAAGTCCAGAATGTAACAGTTGTGGGGGCAGAAGGAAATAAGGAAGAGGCAGCCTAATTCTATGGCCTAGTGGGTACAGCAGTAAGTTGAGAGGTAGGAGAGCTAGATTCTGGTTCTTCCCCTCTGGACTGTTTGTGTATTTTACATTAAGCAGTCACTGGATGAATAACATGAAGCAACCCAGCTGGGTGGTATTTGAAGGTAAGAGGTAGTCTAGATAGCATTTTGTGCCTAAATTCCACTTAAGATCTGGTTATGCACTTAGCTGACCTAACTTGTCCTGCCCTAAGCAACAACAAAATATTCTTATAGAGCTCCTCAACTGATATAAAATAATATAGCTTTATTAATTTACAATAGCTGAATCTCATTGACTAATTCTATGTGATAGATGTTGCTGGATTATCCGTATACTAAGTATGGTGTTATATGTTGTAAGTATTATATGTACTAAGTAGGACCACTAAGGATTTGGGGACTCACAGACAAGTCAGTCTGACATTGATACCTGGAAAGATGATGGAACAGGTCCTCTGGAATTTATTTTGAAGCACCTAGAAGAGAACAAGGTGATCAGGACCTGCCAGCATGGATTTAATAAGAAGTCATGCCTGACCAACCTGATTTTCTTCTATAATAAAGTGATGGGCTCTGTGGATTGGGGGAGAGTAGTAGATTTCATATACCTTGACTTTTGCAAGGCTTTTGACACTGTCTTCCACAACATTTTCATGAACAAACTAAGGAAATCAGGCATTTATATACGTACATTTTTTAGCTCTGATGCGCTGGATCTCCAAATAATCGAGTCTGCTCCACACATGAGCTGATGAGAACTGCGCTGCATTGCATGCAGTTGTATAAGTGGCAAAATGAGCATCAGCATGCAGATAGTGGTAGTGGTGGTGCATTTTTGAACTAAAACACCTTCTATGTACTGGAAGAGGGATACATAATTGTCTTATCAACTGGATCATCTTGCTCATGAGTCATCATCAATGGCTCTGTGTCTAGTTGGGAGGAGGTATCAAATGGAATACCCTAGGTATGTGTCCTTGGTCTGGTACTGTTTAACATCTTAATTAATGATTTGAACAATGGGGTTGAGTGCATGTTTAGAAAATTTGTGGATAAAACCAGTGAGTGGATTTGCACTCTGGAGGGTAGAGCTAGGATTCAGAATGACTTAGACTGGAAAAATGGCCCACAATTGATCAGATGAAATACAGCATTTACACATGAAAAGTCCTGAAATTGGGATGGAGTAATTACAAAGACAAACACAAACTGGGGAATGACTGCTGGCTAGGCTGCAATGCTGCACAGAAGGACCGGGGGGTGGGGGGCTTACAGCATACCATAAGCTGAATGAGGCAACAGCGTATTCTTGTTGCAAAAAACTCCCCAACAAACAAACAAAAAGGCAAAAGGATACTGTGTTATATTAACAGAAGTATCTCTTCAGGAAAGTAAATCTTCTGCTATATTCAGCACTGGTGAGGCCTCACCTGGAGCACCGTGTCCAGTTTTAGTTTTAGTCCATGGACCTCAAGAAGGATATGGCTGGAAAGGCTGGAAGAGCTAGGGTTATTTAGTCTGGAGGAGAAAGGATGGAGGGAGGATTTGATAACACTCTTCAAATACCTGAAGGGCGATTATAAAGAGGAGAGAGATGGGCTTTTGTCGATGGCAGCAGGGGACAGGACTAAAAGCAATGGCTTCAAGCTTCATCAAGGAAAATTTAGGTTGGCGAGCATGAGGAACTTTCTAACCACGAGGGTGGGCAAGCACTGAAACAGCCTGTCCAGAGAAGCTGTGGAAACTCTGTCCCTGGAAATTTTCAAGAGCAAGTTAGACAGAGACTTGGTTTGGATGGTTTAGTCAGGGATGATCCTGCCTTGTGCAGGGGGCTGGGCTAGATGACCTTGTGAGGTCCCTTCTAGACCTACTTACCTAAGCTCCTATTCGAAATATCTGTATATGAAAGAAAAAGGTTGTAGAGAACATAAACAGCTGTACTGGAATATAAAATGCAACACTGAAATGCAACAGTGTCCCAGAATTTTTTCAGGATTAATGTTACCATACACATAAGGAAAACAATCCAGGTTCCTCATCAGAACTTAATGAAACTAATTATTTTGGGGAGCATATGCTAGCTAGTGTTTGATCACACAGATAACTGAATTGACTGAAAAGGCAGAACTTTAATTATTAAAAAATAAGAATAGTAGCACAGTTAAACTGTCTCTGTTTATTATATTTGGTCAAACAGGAAGATCAACATGCCATAATTTTGTTTCAATCAAATAATTTTATTTCACGTTTAAAATGTTTACAGAGCCTTGGGGGTGATTTTGGATGGATGAATGTTTTATTTATAGTGGAGGTTGTGATTTGTGGTCCTCCTGTTGCTGCTCTTATGAAATTATAATACATGAAGAACTATGCAAAAAACCAAAAAACAAAAAACTCAATCATGAAAGATACTAGAGACCTAGTTCAACTAAATGGTATTGGACTTAATGCAGCCAATGTTGGATGATGTTTTTAGTCCTGAGTTATGCACAAGGTCAGACTAAACAATTGTAAAAGTCACTCTGGCATTAAAATTTGTGAAGCGTCACCTTAGTGAAGATTCATTTTTCACATAACTTTTTCTTCACTTACATTTTGAAAATCCAAACCTGAAAACATGCACAAGTGACAGGTGGAAGTACTCATATGAGTACACATGTGTGCACACAAGGGTTTGCAGGAGCTGGTCAAAAATTATATAGGGCTTGTGCTGGTATAATAACTCCTTTGATTTGAATAGCACCACACAGCTAAAGATCTGGCTCTTACTATCCTGTATTTACCATTATTTTAGTTTGAGATGAAAATGTGGTAATTGTTGGCTTCCAAAAGTAGAAAAAATACAGCTTTTTAGATTCATGTTAGCTGATCTGTTGTGGGGCAAAGCTACATAGTTTTTAAAATAGACAGGTGGTTTACTAGTAACAAACATATTCACCCCACCTACTAATTCATAGTAACACTTAATGAAAATAAAATATGTTCATTCTCTGGGCAAGCTATCAATATCAAATCCTATCTTTCCAAAAGTTAAAATGTTTACACAGAATGACTTGTATTTTTTGCCAATTGTGACCAAACATCAGTAAATATCTTCCAGGTCATTAAACTGATTAATATGTAATTGAGGCCCCCTCTACACATTACAGATATTGTGCAATCAATTGGTTAATTGTGCAGTTACCTGGAGACCAGCCACACATGCAAAATAGTTATTACACAATGAAAAGCTCCAACCAGCTATTGACCTTTAATTTGCACATGTAGCAGGGTCTTCCCTGCTGTTGGAAGCCCTGGCAGCTGACAGGGCTCCCAGCCAAAGGGGTATACCATGACGAGTGAAAACCCCTGAGCTCTAGAGATCATGGCTGCTGCAATCCCTAGGGCTCTGGGGTGCAGGATACCTCTGGGGCTGGAGGATCACCACACAGGTGATCACCACACAGGTGATCCTTCATCCCCGGGTGCTCATGTGGCACCCCTGTGGCTGGAAGCCCATGAACTGGGGTGTGTGGGGCTCCCAGCCATGGGGGCCTGCTTCCTTACTCTAGGAATACTCCATGGTATTTACAGTTGGTGAGTATATGACAGTTTATCATTGATGCCTATACCGCCACAGCCAGTTTCATAAAAGGTATGCAAATACTTGCAGATTCAGTAAATACTTGCAGATTCGTTATATTTATAAGTGAAACCAAGATGAATCAGAAGTATTCATGTTTTGAAAATTGAAAATATTATGCAGGACATGAACCAAGGTGATATACACACTTTTATCCCATTTGTTGCTATCTAATTCAGAATGATATAGCACAACTAACATTCACTTTAGAACATTTTGTTTCCAGTGTAAACACAGGACTTTATGGTATGTCTATATAGGCAGGATGGCTAGTAATGCCATGGAGATAAGGCCTGGACACTCACTCTCCCTCCATATACCTCAACCCCCAAATAAAGCAGTGAGACACTGTGGACCCACTCCAGCCACATGTCTGGAGTGCACAGAAACCAAGGTCTTGAACATTCAGTCAAGAGTACCTCCATGGTATCCTCACGTCCTCATTGTTAGGACTGACTGATGTGTGTGGAACAGGAGCAGATGGATAGGACTTATATTCTTAGCAGCATGATTAAGCATCCTGCCTCCACTGTGAAGATGACCTGCTGTTACAAGCCCTGAGTCTATTTCAGCAATATGACTACCCAAAAGTGTTACAAAGTTTTAAAGCAGGGATGTCAAACATACAGCCTATGGTCTGGATCCAGCCTCTGGAACCTTTTCATTGGGCCTGCCAGTAGTGTGGTGGGCTATTGGAAGTTGGGGGGCATCATGTGCCACAGAATTCAGGGGCCTTGGACCCTGATAGACATGGCCATGCTATATGCTGCCACCTGAACACAGCCCCCTGCAACTGTATGCCTCCAGAGCCATGATGCCACCCAGACTGTCTAGGCTACCACTTGCCAGAGCCTAGCACTGCCATATGACTCTGCACCTGTGCTTCCAGCAGAACACAACCCCGTGCTGCTTCCTGCCCACCTCCAGGCCCATGGTACCACTCCAGTGTGGCTCCATGCTGCCACGCAGTGCCAGACCCATGCTGCTGGCCCTACAGATCCAGCCCAAGAGAAGCCCTTGCAGTCCAGATCCAATCTGGAGCTTAGGATGAGTTTGACATCCCTGGTTTAAATTTTAACACTTGCAAACCATTACTTGAAAACTAGCTATCCCTCATGTTGTCCTATAAAGGGCTTTACTCTCATTTCTGACAGTTAAGTACAGAGGATTTCAAGTACCCATTCTTCAGCCATTGCCCAGTGACCATAAGGCACAGACAGAAATGACATTTGTTGTGTGATCAGCTCCTTGAAATCCCTGTAAAGCCATGCCCAAACAGAAGAACACAGCCGCAGACCCCTCCGATCACATGACAAATTAACCCTCATTGTATGAGGGTTCAAATGAAGCCTCTACTAAGTGCAGTGACTTCATTAATTTTTGTCTGCTTCCCTGCAAGAGCAGCCCAGCTCAAGCTGCTGTCTCTAGATGGGAGGAAGCGAAGGCAGGGGAGGGTCCGGAGGGAGGTCCATTCTGGAGTTCTCAGCCCTGCTGGAGTGGGGAAGCAGGTGGATTGGAGCTCCTCACCTTACCAATTATTGTTTTAGTTCTGGGGGCAGGTGGATTGGAGCCTCTCACCTCATCAATTATTATTTTAGTTCTAGAGTTCCAAGTATTCACTAAAAATTTGGACTCTGGGATTCAAATCTGACATATAGTTGTGATTTCTGTTAATATCTGTAGGACTGGGTCAGCATGTCAAATAAAAATATACCAAAAGTAACTCAAATAAAACAAATGAAGGTGAAATAAAGCACATTTAATAACAGAGCTTCAGTAGCCACTGAACCGCTGAAAGTGTTCACCAAGTTCCTCAGATACTGTGCTCTGTGCATAGTTTCCCATCAGATATAGTCATGTGTCTGGCAATATTTTCAGCTGGAAAATGTTTTGAGCAGGAGTCTGCAGGTATGGAGAGTACTTAGCATATGGGGAGATCAACTAGCTCTGAATACTACAAGATCAACTAGTTCTGAAGGAAAACAACTGAAACCATGGTGTATAAAGTAGGGCTGTGCAAAGCTTTGGTCCCTGATTTGATTCGGCGGCCAAATCTCTGAATCCAAATTGAATCAGGAGACCCTTTAATCTCTCCAAATCAAATCAGAACCCTCCGAGTCGATTTGGAGAGATTCGCAAAGATTGGAAGATTCAGACATAGACACAGCTTTAAATGTTTTTTCTACATACCTCAAGGTACCAAGTGTCTCATGAATGCTGCAATGGTGGGGCAGATGTAGTATCCCACAGAAGCATGGAGGGGTCCCCAGCGTGCTCAGCAGCAGACCCGGAAATGAACCAGAAGCACGTCTGGTCCACTTCCGGGTCTGTCAGGGAGCATGCAGGGGGGTCCCCCCATACTCCCCCCCCCAGCTCAGTGACTGGTGCCTTCTGGGTCTGGGGGAGCACCCAGGGTCCCCCCATGGCCAATCACTGAGCTGGTGGGGTGTGCAAGACCCCCAAGCACACTCCCTGGCAGACCCAGAAGTGGACCAGAAGTACTTCCAGTCCACTTCTGGGTTCACCACTGAGCACATGGGGGGCCCCCCTGCATTCCTGTGGGACTGTCCATCTGCCCCAGCATCACAGCATTCATGAGTCACTCCTGGTACCTCGAGGTATGTAGAAAAAACATTTAAAGCTGTGTCTATGGCCGAATTGCTGATTCTCTGAATCAGCATCGAATCTTCAGATTCGGATTCGGCCAAATCAAACTGGGGACAGTGATCCAAATCAACGAATAGAATCACTGTCCCCAATTTGGGCCGAATCCAAATCGAATATGGGCTGTTTCGCACACCCCTAGTGTAAACCATCAGATAAACCAACATTACATGATCCTTCCACCTCCCTCAATAGGAATGATGTGCATCATGAAAATGATGCAAGCAAAAGTCTGAAGAATGAATGTTGTACAAAGGACCAAGCAGATTTTCCATTGAAGATTTATTTAATCCCATGAATTGATTCCGAAGGAGGAGGCTTTTTACGAAAAAGGTAGGTAGATATGGCTGATGCCCAGCCAGCTTCTGCAGAATCATTTTTTTTAATTCTGTCATTTCTGAGACCTGAAAGAAAGGAACCATTTGACTAAAATCTTCATCAAAATAAGGAACATATGAAAGCCAAACTTGGGATTTAGGAATTCCAGGGAGGTGATGCATAATATTTAAAAAAAACCAAGGCAAAACAAAAAATCCCCCTCCTGTGAGGTAAATTCCCATATGGCATTTCCCCTGCTCATTTGGTGAATTTATTATTATTTGCTGTAGGAAATGGAAAATTAAATTATCTGAGAATCATTTCCTGCTGTTACAAATTCAAGCCCATATATTATTTGCATAATTTCAACATCTCCAAAAAAAAACCCTAATTAATTTAACTTACATTTTGGGAGGAGAATGCATCTTTAGTAACATACATGTAGAACAGATGACCTTGCATCAGATACTCCCCTCAGAAAATTACATGCAAAATAAATCTATGATAGGGTCAATAAAACCCCTAAAACAATTTATCATTCTAAAATACTGGAGATTTCTGTAGGAAAAACCTAAGCACATAGGCAAGCTTTGCAACATACCAGGAAGACTGACAGTTTCAACCTCTGTTTAACCAAACAGAGAAATCAGGTGTTTCTCACCATAGGATCTTATGGTTGGGAGGGACTTCAAGAATTTTCTGGTCAAGCCCCTGAACTTGTAGCCGCTCATGCTACTCCTAAATCATCCCACGCCTCCTCTTGAAAACCTAAATGAAGATTTTGCAACTTCCCTGGGCAATCGATTCTACTGCTTTACTCTTCTAAAGATAAGGAAGTTTTTCTCCTGTTGCCTAATGTAAATCTACTTTGCTAGAATTTAAAGCCATTGCTTCACATCCTACAATATGTACTCCTGAACAGATGCCCGCTTCCATTTGTTTGATTATTCTTCCCAAGGTATAGCACTTTGCATTTGTCTCTAGCCCAGTTCTGCACTCTATCAAGAAGCCTCCGAATTCCATCTGCTCCTGTCTTCTGAAGCGTTTGCAGTCCTTCCTGTGTTTGTGTCATATCCAGATTTGAAGCAGCTGTTCTTTATTCCAGAACCCAAACCACTAATAAACATGTTACCAGGTGTTCATCCTGATGTTCGAGTATCTTAAGACTGCTTTAATACCTCTCCACTTTCTGTTTATCATCTTTTCTCCAAGCTAAATATGCCTTGTTCTTTCAATCTTTTCCTCATATAACTTGCTTTCTAACCAACCCTTTTTCACTTCCATTGTCTGCCTTCACATCATTCTTAAAATGTGGAGCCCAGAACAGATTAATGCATGCCTAGGGCACATGCCCAGGGCCCCAAGTGAAGAAAGGGCCCAGCTGTGCTCATTTTACATGTTATAATTATTGAGTGAAAAAAGTCATATAAATATACAGTATTAAGTAGGAGCCCCCAAGTTTGTTTGCTGAGGGCCCACTAAAGGGCTAATCTGGCCATGCCCAGAGCTACACAAAATACTCTAAATGACTCTTAATCAGCATGAAATAGAATGGCACTATCACCATCTTTGTCCTACATCTAATATTACTGTTGCATTTGCATTTTCTTTTTTGCAGCTGTGTTGAGTCTGTAATCCACCAAAACTGCAAGACCCTTCCTAACAGTGCTACTACCCAGGTAATTATCTCCCATTCTGTTTGTGATTTTGATTATATTCTTCTCTAGGTATAGCACTTTGCTTTATCTGTGTTTTGCTTCATCCTGTTGTCTCTTGCCTAATTTTCCAGTCTATGAAAATGCTTCTGGATTCTACTCCTACCTTCCAAAGTACTTGCAGATCTTCCCAGCTTTGTGTCACCCGGAAACTTGATGAAGAAACTCTTTATTCTGGCAGCCAAATAATTAATAAATGCATTAAATAGCACCAGACACAGGACAGTCCCCTGGGGAAGCTCACATGAAAACTTCTATCATTCTGATATTGATTTGTTTATACTTGTCCTCTGTGGTAACTGAACCAATTAATATTATGTAGCCCATATTTCTTTAGTTTGCTTATGAAAATATCATAAAAAATGGTCTAGCCAGGAGCACAGCAGTCCCCCAAAGCAGGCACAGATCTCAAACCCAGTGTCTTAGTCTTGGCAGGACAGGAATGCTATTACTGAATTATGACCCAGGACTCTCATGGCTTCAAATTCAAAACTATTCAAAATAAGGGTTTTAACCAGTAGAAGTATCATACAATTCATTTCCTTTATTAGACCCAGCTGCTAGGTTAAATACAGGAGAAGAATCAAAGTGGATAGTTATATGGATAATAGTCTACAGTGGGGGTAGGGAAAATACGGCCCATGGGCTACATCCAGCCTGCCAGGCCATTCTATCTGGCCTGCAGGCCCCTAAAAATTTAGAAAATTAGTATTTATCTGCTCCTGGCTGCCTGTCAAAGATGACAGGAGACAGGAGCAGTAAGACCCATGGGAAGCCAGCAATCAAATAACTTGATTACAAGTTATTTAGAGCTATCTACACAGATACCCTCCCCATCACCAAATAAATGTGGTATAACCTAAACCTGATGTTATTTTTTACAGCAAGCAGTGATAAATTTCATAACATCCAGGCATCATTTTTACATATTGCCTCCCTTCATTATGCATAAAGCAACACATATTTCTCACTCTCTAAATATTTGTTGTATTTTTTACAGCAGCATACAGACTCTTACTCTTGACTGATAGACTTTCCTTACTGAGTTTGCCAAGCACAAATTAGGTCAGCCTAAGCAGCAGTGCAGGATGTAATTAGCTAAGTGCCTTTAGTATTGCAATTCAGGGTGGGGAAACTGTAGCTCATAGTGACCAGGGTTGTAGAAATTGAGTAAAGAGAGTTTGTTCATAAAGAAATGTGCAGCTAATGTTAGATATTTGCCTAATACCTTTAAAGTTGTGGTTGTAATATTTTATGACAACAGCAAGGGCAGAAATTGTGCCTGGAGGGTGTTATACATTGCACTAATAGAGTGCAATAAAACAACAAAAGAAGCAGCAACTGCCTAATCATTTCTATAGACAACATGTGACTAAAGTCAGGGATTCCAGATGATCAGACATTCTGCATGAGAGATACAGTAAAACTCTTTATGCTAAAGACAGGGATGATATTTGGATCTTCCTGCCTCCTTGTTTTTCAGGATTCCTTGCTGCTTTGCCGATCATTCATACCCTAGATCCAAGTGTTTCCCCTGTTCATGGGCCAGCTGTCAAATTACATCCAAGCTAGTAAGACAGAGTAGCTTTTCAGAGGAGTAGAAATATATTCTCACAGGACTTGATGTTCACTGGAGAATAACAGACTTTCTTCCCTGCCAAACAGACTCGGGGCATTACGGTATCTATTAAATTAGGACCCTACAGGACTAATTAAGCAGGGAACTGGCATCTTTCAGTCCAGATCAGGAGTGAGTCCCCAGTTTAGAAACCCACTTAACATACAATATCTAACTTATTTGAGTCTGGCCCCTGCTGGGTAAGTGTCTGCTACAGAAAGACAACCCTTCCACTTGGCATTAATTAGCACCTTTATTAGCAGGTAAACCAAGGACTGAATAGGCCTGTAATAGCTCTTACTGCTGAAGGCAATAATTCAATGAGAATCTTATACTGGTCCTGCCCATGCACTGTTTAGATAAAAGGAGTTCTTCATTCTTGGTACTATCAATCAAATGCTTTCCATAACCTCTAGACTCACAGCCTCAGCATTGAAATATTAATCCATTCATTTTAAGTGAAAAGAGAAAGGTGAACTTAGGTCTCTCTGACAAACTATTGTACAGCTCAATTACCAACCCCTCCCTAACCCCCCACCCCCCCCCCCCCAAAAAAAACCCCAAAACAAAAAACAAACAACCCCATAACCCATCCTCCATTCTGAAGTATGGAAATACTTTTTTATCATTATTTTCATGTGCAGATATTGGATCCCCTTTCTACTGAATAGGTGAGATTCACCCGGTGCAGATAGCCAGATATCGTAATCATATATAGAAATGCTGTAATGTCACAGCACACATGATAGTATGGGGACCGTGAACACAAAGAGAAGGCACAGGATATACACGAACAAACTAATTGCAGGGAGATAACTGGATGTATGACAATTTACTGTGAAGCATTTGCTCCATGATAGCTATTGGGTGCTTGTACATGTGACAGGGGTTTAGTCCTCAGGGTTTTATTCCTAAATTGAAATGGTTGAAACCCACTGTTTCAATTTAGGAGCTTCCATCACTGTTATAGTAAGGGGCCCAATCTTTCTCTCCCCCCCCCGCCCCGAACACAGCCTCCCCATGGCCAGGGGAGGGGGGTGGGAGGTTAAGCTGCTGGTGGGCTGAGAAGCCCCTGAGCTGCGGGGGCCCCTGGTCCTTCCCTCCACTGCAGTGTTGCCCCCCAGAGCCACAGGGCGGGCTCCTAGTGGGTCAGGTGCTGCCCCATCACAGAGGCAGCACCCAGCTGGATCTAAGTCTTCTCTGAGCCTGCTGGGGCTTCCTGTATTGCACCCTGTGCACTGTCTTCACTGCCTTCTTGCCACCTGAGACCACCTGGGAATGGGCTGGTTTGCCACTGGGGTAGCACAGAGAGGCAGCAGGAAGGTGGTTGGGTGTGCTGATGGCCAGAGAAGATGGTGGGGATGGAAATGGGGTGCTGGAAGTCTGCTAAGCCCAAGCTTCCAGTGCCCCCATGCACTGTTGCTGCCACCTTCTGCAGCCCCCAGGACATCCAGCTGCTCTCCTGCCACCTTCCTGCACTGCCCCAGGGACAAACCAGCCCATTTCCAGGCATTGCTAGGTGGTGGGAAGGCAGCGGGGACAGTGCAAGGGTTGCTGGAAGCCCTGGCAGGCTCAGGGAAGAGTTGGATTGGACTGGATGCTGCCTCCAAGCTAAGGCAGCACCTAGCCCACTAGCAGCCTGCCCAAACAGTGCTGGGGGGCACCGCTGCCATGGAGGGAAGGAGCAGGGCTGCTTGGCCCACCAGCATCTCACCCCCTAGCCATGAGAGAAGCAGGCAGGCTCCATGAGAAAAGAAAAAAAAGGATTGGGCCCCTTGTTGCTTCTGCCTTCAGTAGGTGCCTGCAGCCACCAGGCATCTGCTGAAGGGAGAAGTGGCAAGGGGCCCCGATCTTTCTTTTGGCAAAGACTGCCTGCCTCTCCCACAGTCAGGGGGTGAGCTGTCAGATTAAAAGCTGCAACATTACAAGTGGCAATATTGCAAACTAAACTACATAGGGATGTGGTTTAGTTTGCAACGTTGCAAACTTACTTGAAACTCCCAAACTTCATACACATGTAATGCATGATGCCATTAAGCCACATAAAGGAAATTTTTGTCACGTGTACACAGTGACAATCATCATGTGTACAACTGGCCTGTCTGCCTGCTTTTACCTTGTAGGAGCTGAAAGCTAAACTGGTGCAGCATTCCTCAGGATGAAACAGAACTGAATTACTGTGGTTTAGTTTTCATAAAGCACAGGGTAAAAGTATACAGATGGACAGTTACCACAGTTCAGCTGCTCCATGGTACACCTCTGTCCCCTTTCAATTTGCTTTAAGATTTGTTTCTTTGTCTTTACAGGGTGATAACAAACAAAAATGTAACATTAAAATTTACCCCAGTGCTGAGAGGGCCACAAATAAAACCCCACAGAAACCTTAGAAATAGGCCTAAGTGATGCTAATCAACTTTGTGCTCATCTGCTGAAAGAATTTCATCTACTACCATTGTAAAATAAGGAGATTGCATTTTAGCAAGGAAATATTTTGAAGCCCGGGAAACGTTCATAGCAATAAAACCTCAAAAAATCTGTACGATTGCACCAGAATAGCTAAAGGCTAGAATTCAGGGCCGGGCAATTATTTTGGGCAGAGGGCCGCTTACTGAGTTTCGGCAAGCCATCAAGGGCCACATGACAGGCAGCCCAGGACAGATTAATATTAATTTTCTAAATTTTTTAGGGGCCCCATGGGCCAGATAGAATGGCTTGGCAGGCCACATCTGTTCCCCGGGCCACATTTTGTCCACCCCTGGGCTAGATCCTAATTAACCTCTAAAAAACCTCCATTATTCATTCCAATGCCTAAATTTAGATGTCCTACCTCATGGGAATCTTATGAATGACTGGGTTACATATCTAGGTTTCCTACATAATGAATCGGGCCCTAGGTGTCTCCCTAATTGCTCAGTAAGGAGTCATTCTGCTTGAATCGCCCCTTGGAGCTTACAATCAGACTCAGGATTGCAAAGTGGTATTTTCATTATGTTCAGATGCAGATTGTTCTGAGGGACATGCCTGAATCACAATCCCAAATTCCCTCTTGAACATGGGGAAAAGGTGGTGGTGCCATTCACTTTTTGCCCAATAACCATGTTGTAAGAACATTTGCCCATGAAGTTAGAAATGTACGATCAGTGGCCTAAAACCCAGGACTCCTCCTTCCCAGAGGAGTTCTACAACAACTAGGTCACCAAGGCTTGCTCTCTTTCTGGTCCCATAAATCTCTTGGCTGACCACTGAACCAGGGTCAACAGAAATGGTGGAGCAAGCACACACTTCACCTAGTCTGTAGGCTCTCCATAAGTACACTCCTCTGGAAAGTGACAGATGTGGATTTGAATGGTTTCAGGCTGATGTGGGGATTAAAATCTAGGTTTCTGGCTTCCTTATCAAGTTGTCCTACAACTAGGCTGTTGCCCAAATGATGTGTGGCACCACTACCACCTCTTTCTCTGGCTATGTGTTTTGTATTGAGTTGATTGTGTGAGCTCAGCACCAAGCAGTCTGACCTCACTTAAGAAATCAGGGTCTTAGGTACAACGTACACTCTTTCCACATTGATTGTGATCATGACAAAGCTTTGATAGAAGCGAGACACTTAGGTGGCTAACCTAGGTAACTTCTGAGCATGTGCAGCAGTCCAAGTTTAGGTGCCCAGGGGCCTTTCTAGGGCAAATAGAGACACCAAATGATTCTAGTTAAGCAGTTTTGTGGCTACTAAGTAGTGACAATTTGGATCATTCCTTGTGACTTGTACACCTAGAGTCACTGAAGTCTGGTTTAGGTAAAGGTACTGATGACTTGTACCATAGAATCATAGGAAGTTAGGGTTAGAAGGGACCTCAGGAGGTCTAGTCCAGCCCCCTGCTCAAAGCAGGACCATCCCCAACTAGATCATCCCAGCCAAAGCTTTATCTAGCTCAGTCTTAAAAACCTCCAAGCATAGAAATTCAACCACCTCTCTGGGTAACCTGTTCCAGTGTTTTACTACCCTCCTAATGAGAAAATTCTTCCTGATATATAATCTCAACCTCCCTTGCTGCAACTTGAGACCATTGCTCCTTGTTCTGTCATCTGCCACCACTGAGAATAGTCTAGCCTGGGGGCAGGCAACTATTTTGGGCAGAGGGCCACTTACATAGTTTTGGCAAGCTGTGGAGGGCCGCATGGGTAGCCCTGCCCCTTGACAGGTACCCTGCCCCTTGACATTTCTTCTTAGATCTATCGCTGGTTGAAAACTAATTTTTTTTGGTAAAACTTCTATGATAAAACCTATCCCTTACTTAATGGAAAGTTTAAAAATTCAACAAAAATTGAGCAGTTTTAATGCTTAGGCATCATAGTTAAACTTCTCTGATCTTCTTAGTGATACTGAGATTTTATAATTGATTTTAACATTATTTTATTATAGTTGTTTATATTATATATACATGTGTATGCCTGTTTCTATTTTTAATAATTTGGCCATTTATAAGCAGCCCAGTTTTACATTAAGGCAATCAATTAATCATGCTTCTATTGATGTCATTGTTTCTGTTGTGAGCTTGGGCTCACAATATATAGTATGTCATTTTCTATGTACATTTACTTATAGTTGATACCAAACTTGTATTAACATTGTTGAAACAAAGTACTTCATACATTTGTCAGCAACAAAGGGCCTTAGTTCTCATGTAGACTATTTTTCTATGTTTGTGTAAAAATCAATCTTTCCTCAAATTGAGGATTAGCTGACTACATAGTAATAGTACAGACTACATAGTAATAATCAGTTGTGTAAGATGTAGTATAGGTGTCAAACTTAATAACTGAAGTCTGCTTAAATAAAGGAGTGTGTTAAAAGAGATTAGTGGATTAGTGTATACTCACAAAGTTGTATGGTATTTTTCTTACACTTCTGGATGGCTTTTTAGTGCCTTTCAGTTGCTGCCAATCAATGTGTGTGCTTTGCTAAGCTTTGAGAATAATGCTAAAAATGAAAGGAGCAGTGCTGAGAGTTTGAATGGAATGGTGGGTTGGTGTGCTAGATACAAAAAAAAGATTTAAAAAAAGGATATTTTTTTTCTTCACAAGTATTTTCTAGCGAGCAAATTTTGAATGAGGTTATTATCATGAGATAGTAAAAAAAGTGGTTTGAACAATCTTCTGAGATGTACAGTGATTATAAGCTGTTATTGTTTTAGGGGGAGCCAATAGAAAAGTGAATTTATTAACTAATTCAACATAAAGAAGTCAAGTTATCAAGGAAATGAAGTATAAATACATATCCAGTATATCCTTTTATAATGGCACTGATGTTAATACACCTAGATGCTTTCATATGAAATGGCTTGTACTAAAATAAGTCCAGTTCTGAAAAGTATATACTTCAATCTAGAAATATCTGTGTTACGGGGCATTCTATTGTATCTTATGCAAATAGCTGCCCTTATCGTTTTGTCTTCTAGCCAAGTTTATAGTAATTAGATGAACATGGGCCGGCAGTGTGGGGAATGCAGTCAGGAAGTCCAACTGTACCTTATCATGCATCCACAGATGCATCTCAAGCAGATCCAAGGAGGTGATCCTCCCCCTCTATGCGGCACTGGTCAGGCTGCAGTTGGAGTACTCTGTCCAGTTCTGGGTGCTGCACTTCAAGAGGGATGTGGACAGCATGGAGAGGGTCCAGAGGAGGGCCACTCGTATGATCAGGGGACAGCAGGGCAGGCCCTATGAGGAGAGGCTACGGGACCTGAACCTGTTCAGCCTCCAAAAGAGAAGGCTGAGGGGGGATCTTCTGGCCTGTTATAAACTAGTCAGGGGGGGATCAGCAGGCATTGGGGGAGTC
>NW_017729033.1:59321426-59322265 GCF_001723915.1 Gavialis gangeticus | reverse complement strand
TTAGGCTAGATATCAGGAGGCGCTACTTCACGGTCAGGGCGGCTAGGATCTGGAACCAACTTCCAAGAGAAGTGGTGCAGGCTCCTACCCTGGGGGTTTTTAAGAGGAGGTTAGATGAACACCTTGCTGGGGCCGTTTGACCCCAGTACTATTTCCTGCCATGGCAGGGGGTCGGACTAGATGATCTACTCAGGTCCCTTCCGACCCTAGAAACTATGAAACTATGAAACTATATAATTATATATGTTACAGATCAAGTAGAATAATAGTGAAGAAAATTACTGTTAAATTTGATTTTCATAAAATAGGAAAGTTTCTTAAAAGAATTTACAGCTGGTAAGGAAATGGGGTGGGGAGAGGAGCCACACCATGACAAATATAAAGCATGTTATTGTCATTGAGATGTTCTATATGGGTGGAGATTTTTTACTGTTTGCCAAGTAATAAGAAACTGTACATTTTGGCCCCAAAACTGAAAACCTGGATGAAAACTAAAAATAGAAACTAAGAAATGGTGTGGTAATATTTTATGGGAGATGTACTTCAGGCAACTTGTGTTGGGTGGCCATATTTCCAGTGTCAAAACAGGACACTTCATTTCCAAACAGAACAAAAGCATTCTTTCAACCCAACTGATGGGACCCTTGGGACAAGTATTTATAAAAGGATTGTCTTGGTAAAAAAGAGGGGACAGATGGTTACCCTATAGACCACAGGTCTCATGATACACATCTTGCCTCTTGATAATCAACTGCAGTGCATCATGGGAACCCTTGGCTGTCCTAGAACCTGGAGAGGTAGTATAGCTGAAGAACCTGGCCCACACAGGAGAATGGAGG
>NW_017729033.1:59313480-59316426 GCF_001723915.1 Gavialis gangeticus | reverse complement strand
TGCAGTGCATCATGGGAACCCTTGGCTGTCCTAGAACCTGGAGAGGTAGTATAGCTGAAGAACCTGGCCCACACAGGAGAATGGAGGAGGGAGGCACATAAGCTACACTTCCCATGAGGTCCTGTACTAGTACTACTGAACTAAAACATTTAGCTCTCAGCTGAAAACCGAAACCTTCATAGTTTTAGCATTTTCTCTAATTAAATGCCAACATTTTCTGAGGAAAACGCACGTTTTCTGAATAAAATTTATTCTGTTGAAGCCACGTTTTCCAATGAAAAATTATGATGGAAAATTTTTGACCGATCCTAGTTAAATTGAATAAATCTATTGAATAAATAGAATAAATCAAAACATCAGTAGGTCAAAGCATGGTATCTTATAAGGGTGATTTAATGAGAAAACATTCCATACTTCATAGTCAATGCAACTGGAAATGAGCCAAAACCAATGCAAGCTACAATAATATTTCATTACCCTTTGTGCTTTTTGTGCTATGACTTACGAAGAGTCAACAAATAGTCATGTTTCCTAGCTTTCGTGCTCAGTGGCACTGTATATTTTGGGAAAGTACAAGATTTACCAGTCATATTCTCTGCATATGGCTAATATCTTATTATACCAAATTAGGGCCCAATCCTGAAGTCATTATCCTGATAAAACTCCCAGTAAAATGAATAGAAATTTTTCCTGACTAATATCTCAATGGTCAAGCCTTTCATTTGTAAAATGTCATGAACAAGCAACTAGTGCCTCAGTTCAGTCACAACACAATTTGTTCAGAAAAGAAGTGCAGAGCACAAAACTTGACTAAAGCAACATTGAGTGAAAATTCTTTGGCTGCTTCTCCTTTGCTTGCTGTGCTGTAGATCCTGCTTATTGCAGAAGGGTCATGGTTAAAAATTAAACACTATATTTACTCAAATCCAAGATGAGGTTACCGCACCCCCATTCAATATGGGGAGGAGAAAGCCCCTTGTCTTGGATTCAAGTACAAGAGTGGGGGGTAAGGTTGTTGCTGTGGCTCTGGCCCAACCAAGGCTTAGATTTGGGTTTGGGATCAGTGTCACAGCTGTTGGTCTCCTGCCTGTCCTCTGTTGGGATTGGGCCCAGGGCTACAGCTACACTGCTACTGTGTGGCTGGGCAAGGGCCAGAGCCACTGTGTGCTCCATGCCCTGGGCTGGAGGTGGGGCCACAATTAAAAGTAAGCCGCAGCAGTTGGGCAGCCACACTGGGGGGATGGGAGTGGCAAGAGGCAGTGGAGGAAGGTACAGGGGGAGGGGGGCCACAGGCACCACAGCAGGGCAGGCACTGGGGCACAGATGAAATTTTCAGTGTGGTTAATGTCATCTGATTGTTTTCACTAGCAAGATTTCATGAATTATAAGCCAATGGAGAATGCAGATGGAATTTTTTCAGGCAGTGCACCAGCATTTTATAAACTGGTTATCAGAGGCATGATCCTAAAATGCTAATTTTGAAAACGTGTGCTTTTGATCTTTGCAGGTGATGAAATTTAAAAAAAAGACAAAAAACCGTCTTGCCTGATTTTGTTATTCTAAATGTGGCTGCTGGGAGTTTCCTGCCAAATTTTAATTATTCATATGGGTTGTATCTGCTGCCCCTTTGCAAATCTCAAAGCCCAGGGTTAGAGAATCTCATTTCTACAAAGACTATTGTATATTTTTTGGAGATGTGTTTGAATTTTTTGGACTTGAGAGGCTAAATATCCCTAACTCTAATAGCAAAATTGATATTCCTACAGAGTGGTAATAGGAAAAGAAGGAATATCCAATATAACCCGAAGTACAGGAAACATTAGACTTGTATGTGGCAAGACCAGGGATATCCAGACTTGCTGGGAGATGGAGTAACTCATCTTGGCAGCTCCTTCTGACATACTAAAAGGGCGTAGTATAATCCCTCCAGCACTTTCCTCAAGATTGTCCTGTGCTCAAGGGATTTGGAGCCATTGCTTATCTGATTTCAATAAGCCACACCCATGATTGCCTACTAAAACCCCTGCCTCCCACACCCAGATAACATAATTCAATAAACGAGGGTAGCCTGCTGCTCAGATGTAGTAAGAGAGACTAATGAAGAAAGATGATATTTGTGTCTTCTCCAATTTGTTCCTTTGATGGGGAAGCCATAACTTACCCCTAAATGCTGCTTAATCAACATTTTCCCTTTAGAATATTTACATAAGCCTTTGTTTGAGGCTATGTATGATACCAGATATCTTGTATATTTTTCTCCTTATAAAATCAGGTAGCAAGTCTGTTTATTTTGCTTAACTACGTGAACAGAGATGGGGCAGTGACCGAAACTATTGTCCAAGGAATCATTCACATAATTAAGCCAGGTTAATGTTGGGATATTCTCAGAAAATATTTAATGAACCTCTAAAAAGCCCTTCTCCCAGCTTCACATTAAATTCTCAAATATTGGAATTTTGCACTCTAATCCCCACTTTAAATATAGCCAATAATTTCTTAATAACCCTTTGCTGGTTTAGGAATGAGTTCAAAAGGTTTATCAATCAAAATCAATCAGGTTGTCTGCAAAACAACATGAGCTCAATCCTGCAGCCAGTGGGAGTCTTTTATTGAGTTAGAACTACAAAATATGGCCCCAAAACACTTAGGCTTGACTACTTGATTTGCGCTACTGTTGTATTCAGGGCTTTGTACAGCATTGCTGAACAAAGGTCTTTGGAGATACAGTAATAACCGAAAAAGCTGTATTGTCTCATATGGTTGCTTTTTGATTACTGGGATTTTCTTCCACTTTGCTTAAACTGGTGCATATAGCTTGTCCTCTCACTTTACACCAATCACAATAGACCACAACAGGTGGCCAGTCTCTAGAACTTTGCTTCCTTCCTTATTTCCTTTTCAGTCACTTCATTCCTTGGGTTGCCCGGGGGGGGGGGGGGGGGGGGG
>NW_017729033.1:59310631-59313469 GCF_001723915.1 Gavialis gangeticus | reverse complement strand
CAGCATTCAACTTTCCATTTCAGGCCTCGCACTCATATATTTTACCCTGACTTGTTCTCCATGCAATATATTGAGTCTGCTGTTTTGTATGTAATGAAACTTAGGTGAGATATGAACTTTTTTTTGTTTTTAATCAAACTTTTATTCTTAATTACTCAAGGAATATATTGGGGGACATAAAATATTGATTACACAATAATGATTAAAATACAATACTCACAAGTCATTTAAAGAAATCTAAATTTAAAGGAATTTAATCAACAGTGATAAAAACTAGGAACACATTTTAATAGGAAGTAAGGAGATACCTGTAAGCTCCAAAAATGTTATTCCAATTCAATAATGATAATGTTTTTCTAGTTATTGAATATATTTATTATGTATTAATGTTACTGTGGTAGTGCCCAAGAGCCCCTGTCTTGGACACGGACCTGGAACCTGGAACATAGACCTATAGGATCAAAGACACAGAACCCCCATCATGGAGCAGACCCTTACTGTAGTAGGTGCTATAAAAATGCAGAACAAAAATAATGGTTCCCAGGCTCAGCTCTGAACCAGATTTTCTCCTGAGGTACAGGTACATACCTTCTTTTGAGGTCTCTAGGAAGCATGCATATGCATGAGCAAATTTTAGTCAAAAGAGGTGAGAACTAGGAAGAAAATTCATGGTAGGTTATACCTGGAGTTAATCATGAATCTATCAGGTCATTGACATTTGATTTGTATGTGTTGCATGAAGATTAATAAAAATAATACATAGTTCCAGTGAAAACAGAAACTATAGTAGGGTGTCTATTGGGACATCAACAAAAGCTAGAGAGGACAAGGTAATTACCAAGCACATGAAATACTCCTCTAAGAAACCCAGATTTGACAGTTTAGTTAAAATGTAACAATATCTAGTCACATTGTGAGGTCATAAGGGGCACATCTGCACTTCCACAGTATGGTGCTAGCGAGTGCCACAGTGAAGCATGCCAAGCATGCTCTGTGCATGTTTTTCCCTTGATGTGGTTGGGCATGATGCAGCTATGTTAGTGTGGCACTGAGCACATTCCAATAAGTCCTTCTGACAAACACTCATTAACTGTACCACAAATAGTAACATGACACACATGCAAACAATTTATGATGCGATAAAATGGCTAACCAGCCACAAAGATTTTTCCAATCAATGTGGAACATCTTTGTGGCTGATTTGTATCATACTTTAATTAGACCATGTGGCATGTTGAAGCTAAATGGTGTAGCCTGTGCTGGGCTGAAGAGCCGAGCTTGACAGGTGCTGGGCAGGGAAGGCCTGATAGGTTCCCCTGACCTGGGAAGTTTGAAGTCATATGTGGGTGTAGAAGAGTAGAAGGAATGGGAGGAGGAAAATCTACACTCACTCCCTTCCCCTTAGTATTTGGAAGTCAAGTGGCCCCAACAGTAAAGGGGCAGGTCACAGAGCAACTGCAGAGCCTGTTCAGAGGCAGCAAACAGAAGAGGCCCCTAGACAGGTCTGGGAGCATGGAAATAACTAAACCCTTACCTGCAGAGCACTCTCAAGAGGAGGGGAGAAGTTATCCAAGCAGAGAAAGTTTAGAGAGCCCCAGGTGAACATAGAGGCAGTTCAGCCGCCTGAAGGTTCCCACTGACAAACAGAACCCCTGGAAAGGGATAGAACTATTTGGAAACACTAAGATGGGGCTTGAACAGCCCAGACTGTTTATAACCTTAGGGAAGGAGTCACTTGATGTTAGCTCAGCCCAGGTGTCTCCCCTCAATACAGAACAGATGAGCTAGAGCTGGGGACTAGAAACCAGCATTGATAGGCTGGTAGTACAGGCCAGAGAGCCAAAAAGGACACAAGCAGTCGTGAGAAGGAAAACTCTGCACCAGAGAGCAATGGAGGCCAGGGGTAAGGAATACCCCTGCCCATATTCTTGCATTTTTGTTTCTAATGGACTGCAGATGCTTCCTGGGAATCATTCAAGAAGGTACTGAAAGCTGCTTCTAGCTGTGACGCCTTAACAGCACGAGGCTGTACTTAAGCCTGGAGGACTATGGTGGGAGTACTAGGGTTAGAGGAGACCCCTGTAAGGCCCTGTTACTGGCCATGACTGATTATTTTGGATTATTAGATACAGCTCTGACAGCAGAGCTGGTTTTTCCTTCTCAGGGAGAGAATTCTCTAATTATTACCATCAAGTTGTGGCAGGCGAGTGCCCTGAGGAGGTAGCATACCCCTTTAGGGGTGCACGGTGCTGGTCAAGCCATATACAAAGGGACTCATCCATGCTGGGCAGCCCACGCACTGCTGTCTCATGTCCAAGTTTAAACTTCCTGGGCATTTGTCAACCTGTGTTTGGGGTGCTGGCTCTCTCTGCCTATCAATAACCCCTCTTCCCCTTCCCACCACCTTGGATGTGGAAACTATAAACCCATGTGCAGGGCAGCCCATGCAGTGTGAGGGTTTAAACTACCAGTTATTTCCCTGATCCCAAAAATAGTGCATCTTGCCATGCACATGTGGATAGTAGGATATTTGATTGCTGGGATGTGGGTTCATATTCCATACTGCCATTAAATTAATTAAGGGCACCCACTGAAGTCAGTAGGAAACAGGTGTAAAACTAACATGAGAAAATACTTTTATTTACACAATGTGTAGTTAACTTGACATTCACTGCCACAAAAGGTGGTCAAGGCAGATGGCATAGCCAGATTAAAAGGGGGCTTGACAAATTCATGGATGATAGTTCTTTAAATAGCTGTTGAATAGAATGGTTGGAGATGCTTCCTCTGGCATCTCTAAACTAGTTTCATAGTTTCATAGTTTCTAGGGTCGGAAGG
>NW_017729033.1:59306986-59310620 GCF_001723915.1 Gavialis gangeticus | reverse complement strand
GTTTAACCCCCGCCGGAGTAGGTCCGCCAGCCTATAAGAGAACACACTAATACTGGTGGAAGCTAGGTAGGGTAACGGATAGGGGATGGATCACTCTAGACCTATCTGGTTTAATATTCTCCCTGAAGCATTTACTTCTGCCACTGTCACAGACAGAGAACTACTGGGCTAGGACCATTGGTCTGACCCAGTATGGCACTTTTTATGTTCTTATGTCTGTCAGCACCCTGAGCGAGCTTTCCTTAACATGCACTCAGTAATGCACTAAAGCAGCTACATTACATCTGTGCTGTGGGATAATGAAGGTGGAATGATGAATTGTGTTTCTTGGTGGCACTTCCTAGCATTATGATAAGCTTTTATAGATATACTCAAAATCTTTATTAAAACTGACTTCTGCTTCTCCAAAATCCCCCTTTCATCGTAATGAGAGAAACAGTGTAGTAAAAGTCAGTACCCCTTTAAGTAGAGAATGTAAATATTTTTAGTTATTGTCTAACCCATGAAAAATGATAAGACTACAAGGACTTCAAATGCTATACACTACTTGGGAAGCATGTAGAACACTTGGATTTTTTTAGCTCAACTCAGCAATAAAATCATATCTATAGCGTTAAGGTGAATGAATGGTTAACTTACTTTTGCTAAATCATATGATCATTTGGAAATAAATTTAGATATTTGGGGGGAAAAAGGAAAACCTTATCAACTTATTTGCTCCACAGCCAAAAATGTCTCCTCACCAGTACCATGAAAGACAGATTGGCAGCAAAGGAGAGAAAAGTCACTCCTTCTCCAACTCTGTTAATGGATAATGTAACATTCAGACAAGAACTGAGTGGAAAAAAATGTATTTTAATATTTACCCCAATTTACTGGTCTGGTTTTTATGTACTTCTTGTGTTTGCTTTTCATTTTGAATGGTATAGTCGTGTATTAACATCAATGAAAAATTAATTTAAACTTATACTGGTGAAAGTGAATTAGTATATTAACTTGCTATAAGCACTTGCACCCAAAACACCATTGTAAAAGTACAATCTCTCAAAATAGAGAGCATCATATTTTTATTTTTCCAATAACAAAAGAATACATCTGACACTTCAAACAAGTTAAATTCAAAACTGATCATCACCAAAGCAAAAAAAGAAGAAGAAGAAGGGTATTATCTTGCTAGGATTTTTCTGCAAACAAAGTGAGCCCAAAATTTATTGAATAAATAATTATTTACTAGATCTGGTTGCAAAATGTTCTGGGAAGACACAAAATTTGGATTTCATTTTTTGGCTGAAAACTACTTTAGAAGAAATATTCCAATTAGCCATATTTTTCATGGATTATTCACTCTGCTATGTTTTAATGACACATCATATTATTATACATCACACATCATAAAGAGACTACATATATCATATAGCCCAGAGAATCAATTTTGCCAGGCCTACAGATTTTTCCTCTTAGGCTATGAGTTTGGAGCCACTTCCAACACTGCTACTCATGAAGCTATTTCTAAAATCAGTCATTTAATCTGGCTCCCTTTCCTGATCAATTAATTTGTGTGTGGAGAGTGTAACCAATGAAAAAAATTATTCTACAGGCTAGTGTCATATTTTGTTCCCCTCTCCCTCAACCCCCAAAAAGTAGGGTCATCAGAGTTGGCAATATATATTTTAACTCCCAAATCCTGGATGCATTTCACTACTACTTTGTGAAGTCACAGGTGACAATTTCCATGCATTCTGATTTTCAAGTCAGGTCTTGTAAAGAGAAACAAATGGTTATACTGTGCTTTTTCTGGCAAGGTCAAAATATTAGGAAAGCAAAACATCCATAGCAACCAGTACTTGCACTTAATGAATACTTCCCTGTTTGTTATAGCATTGTGTAAAAGGCTCAATAATAGCCTTCTGTCAACTACACTGACGTTTCTGCTTGGGATTCTAATGTATGCACCACACAGCTTGAAGCAGAGGTTTGCTTGGATTTGTCCACAATCTTCTTGAGGAATAAATTCTATTTGGCATTTCCTTCAGTTAATAGCACTTGATTGGAACTAGGAAAGAAATAGAAATTTGACTTTCATAAGTACTTCATATGATCTTTGTTAAATTAAAATAAAAACCAATGGGTATCAGACAAGACCAGATGAGATTAAGGTCAACTAGGGTGCCTAAAGATGGAATTTAGGCAATTAAGTAACAAAGATCCATCCAGAATAATCCTGCTCCATTGTGCCCCAGGTCTCATTATACTCAGTTCCCCATTTAGAGTCAGAAAGACCATTCCCATTCAACAACCGCTCATTAAATTAAATTTAAGTCCTTTCAAAAGCAAAATGAACATCTTCAAATGAGGGAACTTATGGGCAAAATGCTATTTTGATCCTAACTTTCTATATTATATTAATGGAATTGAATGTGTCCTGTGGTCTTTGGGTTTTAAGGCTTTTCCGAAGTTGCTCCTTCTATCTGGAATAGTCTACCAGACCTGCATGTCACACAAAAATAGTCCCCCATCCCTTTCAAATGCTTCCTAAATTCTTGCTCCTATTTCTTTCCACAATTCATTCAACAGGGCACTCCAGAAAGTCACCTTCTGATTAAATGAGGACTGGTGGAAAAGGATACTATGTGCTCATATAATCACAACTGTATCGCACAAAGCATATTCACAAGGACTATGAATTAAGGCAATTCTGATATTTCCTAACTTTTGAGTGTTTGACTGTGAAATCTTGACATTGTTTTATCAATGCATTTTTAGATGGAAATTATAAAAATGTGGCAAGACCTCTCCTCCCCCCTCAACCTCCCAAATGAACATGATATTTGTCATGCGAAAACAAGCAACACCTTGAAGCAATATTATTCCCACTCTTTATAGGCGTTGACATATGTGAAAAACCTCAAAAACCAGCATTTTACCGAAAGAGGCAGTGCATTAGTTTGACCAGTCTCTGCAGTGTCTGTATAGATTAGGCACTTCAGTGGGATTTTTGGCTCTTTTATCTAATAGCTGATTTAATCAGGGTGTGGTTGGCTCTGCCTATTGCTTCATTGCATTGGTGACTCATATTCATCCTGGAGTCAATCATGACTCCAAGGTTCCTCTCTGCCTCTGTGCTACCGAGAGGGTCAGCCCCTAACCTATAACCATAATGCTGGTTCCCTCTCCCCAGGTGCAGCACTCTGCACTTGTCCTTGTTGAACAGCATCCTGTTCAGATCCACCCACTTCTCTAACCTATCCAGGTCTGCCTGGATGCGGTCCCTGCCTGCTGGTGTATTCACTTTACCCCACAGCTTGGTGTCATCGGTGAACTTGAACAGGGTGCTCTCCACATCCTCGTCCAGGTCGCTAATGAAGATGTTGAACAGCACCGGCCCTAGGACCAAGCCCTGGGGGACTCCACTGCCCACACCCTCCCAGGTTGATATCAACCCATCAACCACCACCCTCTGGGTGCACCCCTGGAGCCAGTTTGCCACCCAGGTGACTGTGCATTCATCAATGCTGCAGTCCCTCAGCTTGCCCACCAGAATTGGAAGTCCAAGAAGATGACATCAACTTTCTCCTTCCCATCTAAGCTCTTTGTTACCTGGTCATAGAAAGAGACCAGGTTAGTCAGGCAGGAT
>NW_017729033.1:59305297-59306678 GCF_001723915.1 Gavialis gangeticus | reverse complement strand
ACGGAGGCAAAGAACTTGTTAAAGAGTTCTGCCTTCTCTCGCACGTCCATCACCAACTGCCCTGCCCTGCCCCGTAGGGGTCCAATGTTACCCCGATACTTCTTCTTACTACCTATATACTTGAAGAAGAACTTTTTGTTATCCTTAATCCCACAAGATAATTTAAGCTCCAGTGCTGCTTTAGCCTCCCTTACCAAATCCCTACAAGCTTGGGTCAGGGAGGTGTACTCCTCCTTTGTCCCTACAGTCTACAACAGATCATGTACTAACTTCCCCACCAGTTGACTTGCTGTTCAACATGATGGTGGTCAGCTGGATAATTCATAACCTCTCTCCTTCCATATGCAATGGTCTTATGAAGGAGAAGGGAAATAAAATTGAGGTAGTCCTGCCCTGAGAATGGTTGGGTAAGATAATTTAATATGCTTTTTTCCAGATTTAATTGAAATGGTTTAGGCCTACTAGTTGTACTTCACTAACATTACACTTCTCAGAGAAAGGCTGTCCGGTCCTCTTCCAAACAATAGTAGGCAAAGGTATTAAAGTTTGCACTATGGCATGCTGGCAACTAACTTTGACATCTAGAGTGAATCGTGTGCTTGGAAACCCCCCCAGAACACATGAGAGTTTGAATCTGTTGGGAGTGTTGCATATTCCAATATTGACAGCTAAAGAACAGGGGAGACGTTAATCACATTTTTCCAAACCTCAGAAAATGTTTAGGTTCAACCATGTTCCAAGAATAGATAAAATTTTAGCTCTTGATGTACCCAGGTCAGTTACCCCATTCCTAACTGGTAACCCTCCAAGTCGTCGTCTTCTCTAAAGAACATGCATAGCTCAGACAGGGTTCAACATATTTTTCATGCTATCATACCACATCAGTCTCTCTTGTTTATATTAACATCTTTGGCCTCTCTGATGAAGTTATATACCAAATTATATTAAGCATACACAGCTCATAAACATACACAGATTTTTAACACCATTTCAATTATATCTGTTTTGACTGAACAATACCAGGCTTACTGGCCAAACCAGGCTTTTTGTTTCACATACACAAAGCCACACAGGCCATCAAGCTCAATTCTTTATGCTTGCTGGAAAATCAGTTTTCCAACAAGATGCATCTTTTCTTTGACCCTTCACACATACCACAACCACAAACTGCCCTGTAAGAAAACCCTACAGTGTGCTACAGGTAAGGAGCAGGAAGGGAAAAGGCACCCTTAATGTTTTGCTACTACAGTGGAAGCAAATGAGTTAAGTTAAAATATGTGCAGACAGTCCTAGGAAGAGAACCACACCCTGCACTACATGGCAGGGGAAGGGGGTGTGGAAATACCATCAGAAAAAATATCACCACTAGCAAAAAAACCCA
>NW_017729033.1:59287181-59304857 GCF_001723915.1 Gavialis gangeticus | reverse complement strand
CCCCCCCCCCCCAAAACAAAACAAAACCAAACAAAACCAAACAACAAAACAAAAACAGAGTCTATGCCACTCTGGAGGAAAATTTCCCACCTGACCCACATGTTGCAACTGATTGATCCTGACTGCATGAGCCAGATAGGCGAGAGAGGCTAGCATCCTAGCCACTCACACCTCTGGTTATGGCAAATGGCCAATGCTTTAAAGCAGTGGTTTTTAAATTTCCTAAGGTCCTGAAACACTTTCATATCACTTCTTCTGCCACAGAACCCCTCCCTTCCCCTATCCTGTGAGTTAATACAGAGCCTGGCTCGTAGCAAGCTGGCCTAGCAATGGTGGTGCACCACCACCCAGCCCGCTCCACCATTACCCCCGTGTCTTTGTGGAACACCAGGGTTCCACGGAACACAGCTGGAAAACACTGCTTTAGAGGAAGGTGAGGGAAAATACACACGCAGCTAGAAGCCATTAATGTGTTGCATTAGATGACCTCCTATGGTCTCTTCCAACCCTAGTTTTCTATGATTCTATTCATGAGGGAAAAAAATTCTCCATGGCCTGTAACAGGGGACCCTAGCTCTGTTACGGAGAAGAGAGGGCCAGGAAAGGAAAGGCAATGGGGCCCCTTTAAGACTAGAACCTGTGTTCTAGGAGGGACCCAGCCAGGACAGAGGGGGTGAAGACAACCCCAGCGGTCCAGGGAGGCTCCAGCTGGGGGGGGGAGGGGGAGGGGCAAGCAACTGACAGTAGAGAAGAGGAGCAGGGACCCACAGGAGGGGTGAGGCCAAGTCCTGGGCCAGGGGCTCACACTTGTAAAGCTCAGCCCACAGACAGATGACTGCAGGACCCAGCAGGGGAGAAAAGCAAGAGACTGAGCACACCTGCACGCAGGGAGCAGGAAGCCCAGTCAGTCAGCCAGGGGAGTGAGGCTGAGTGACATATAAACTCTCTGCAGGCCAGAGGAAGACAGGCGGCCATGGCACTGGAGGGAGACAGAACCCTGCAGGGAGGCAAGGGGAGAAATCCCTCCGGCCAGGAGAGCTGACACCTGAAAGGAGGCACTTCCATTGACCTGGAAGGGAGGAACAAGTGCACACAAAGTACTGAGAACCTCCTTTTGTTGCCTTTTCCTTTCTTTGTCTTTTTTTTTCATTGCGACTTAGAAGGCCCTATGGAAAAAAAATTGGAGAGTGGTTTAATGTTCACTTTAGTGGAGCCCCAAGAGTGGGCCGAGTATGCCCAAACAGACTAAGAAGTGGTTGGGGTGACACCAGAGGGGTCTGGGGAAGTGGGACATCCCAAAGGCCATAGACCATCTTGAGAGCCCAGTGTGGACCTCCTTGCTGTTCTTTTTTTGTTGTTGTTGTTCCTTTTTTTTTTCTTGCTCATGCCAATAGTAGCACCTGGTGGACCAGAGGGGCTGTGAGTGGAGGCAAGGAGTCTGCAAAGCAGAGACCCCAGTCCACAGAGATTTTTTGGCTTACCTCAATGGTTTTGGGGGAGATGAGAGCCCAGGGAGGCGGGGTCAGAACTTGGACTGGCCACAGCTGGCACAAAAAGGAAGAGGCTAAGGCAGACTGAAGCCCAGCAAGGTTGGTCACCCACCCCTCAGCCAAAAAGATGTATGGGGAAGGATGGGGGGAGCAGAAGACAGAGAGAGGGCAAAGCCCCACACAACCCCATCAGACTTGGGGCTGGGGACATGATAGGGAGACAAGGCACCTATGGCCTAGGCCTAGGTTCCTTAAAGACAGCCTCATGAAAACCTTTTCAATTAACATCAAGATGTGGCAGGTGAGAGACAGAAAGAAAAAAAAGAGAGGCCAAAAAGATAGCCAGGTACCGCCCCACCACAAAGGGGCACCCAGTTGTCAATGGAGGAGCACCCTATTACAGGGGAGTATGGAGACTGGAAAAGGCCTATGGAAAGACCTGAAGCCTGGAATTTCCAAACACTTATCACAGAGATCACATTTCTCTTCAGTCTCTTCACAAGCATACCAAATATATCATTCTGATTGTAAATTGCCTCCGTCACAAGAATCATAAAGTCACACTCACCTTATTTATGGGGTCATCCTGTAAACAGCATATGCAATACTGTATACATTGTATAATATAGTGCTACTGTACAGAGCAGGTGACCTTGTGCAATCTCATAATGAGCCACAATGACTGGCCCTTACAGTCATGGCACAAGGCCATCTGTTTCATCATGGTGGGCTCAGCTTCCACAAATAAGGACTTAAGTGGTTCTCAGAGCCACTCTAATTAAAGTGTCATCCCCTGCTCTCCCCCACTCCCCCACAACCTGGAGCACATATATAGACATCCTGTTTTCTCTCCTGGATTCTGGACTGCATCCAGGAATGCGGCTCAAGTATTAAAGTGAAATCTATATGGACAAATCAGCTGACATAGTATGGTATGGTCAGAGAGTCATTCTATGTCAGTAAGTAACTCTAATTTCCTACCTTAGTTCTGTGAATTCATTTAATTTTGATATAAAGATAAACAGAACTAAAGGAATGGAAACAATAAGCCTTCATTAAATATTTTTTACTTTTATACATGCCTTATTTTTGCGCATGAAATAAAACATCAATCAGAATTATTTTCAGTGAAATCTTTATTTTAGGTTTTTAGTACATTTAACCCTTTGTATCTTTCCTTGTTTATTTGATTCTCTCTTTGTAAGGGCAATAGTAGTTCAAGCATTTTATCTGCAGTTATTGACCTACATTTGGAGATAAATACTTTTCTTAAAGCTGAGTCTGAAAATGTTCAATGTTCTTTTATGCAGGGTTGACTTAATATTGGAACAATACACTACCCAAATGCACTCAGATTACTACACTATATAGGTCTATAATACTATGCCATCCCTTCTATAAATCCATCAACTTAGAAGACAGAAGCTGAAAGACAAAGTTAGTAATAAACGGAATGCTAATACCCAGACCTATATACTACCTTCATAAAGGAGGTCAGAATTGTTCTCCATTTTATGAATGAGTTAACTGAGTCATGGAAAGATGATGTGAATTATCCAGAAGACAAGTAGCATAACTGGGAGTAGGACATCTGAGTCCCATCAAGTGCTACACCTACCAAGCAACACCCTCAGAATTTATTTATACTTACATCGGAAACAAACATTTGATAACCAGATGGCTGTCCCATGTAGCACAGAAAGGAATAACAACACCCAAAGGCATAGATGACACCTAAGTGTTGACAGTGGGAGGGCACAGCTCTGCACTGCTGCCCCAACTGCTGCCAGGCACCGGCTCCCTGCACCCCACTATCAGCACAGAAATCATGCCACCGCCCCCACTACTACCAGGCCCTGGCTCCAGCCAGGCTACAGCCCTGCGCTCTGCCCCCCACCATCAGTGCAATCTGTACCACCATCAGTGCAATCTGTACCCCCTCTGTGCCCCCCCCATGCACTGCCTGTGCTCAAAGGCTGAAAGTTAAGGCTAGTTGCATTCAAACTAGAAATAAACTGAACATTTGAAACATAGAGGGCAATTAACTATCAGTCCAGTTTAGCTATGATGAAGATTCTATCACTGGTAACTTAAAAACAATCAAGACTAGCTACTTTTTCTTAAAGATTTGCACTAGGACAACAAGAAATTAATTCAGGGAAGTGCCATGGCTCAGTGGGATAAGTAGGAGTAGCCAAGTGAGGCACAGTCTGTAAGTGGCACCCTCAAGACACAGGACCTCCAAGCCTTATCCACTTGCCTCCTGTCTTTTGCTTAGCCTTTCCCAAAGTTGGTGGGCACTTTCTTGTTCCCCTAACCATCCCCTCCACCCAGTGTACCACCCTGCACTGCACTGATCTTAACCCTTTCTCTGCACCCCCCACTTCTGCAGCACCCCCAGCCGCTTTGTCACTCACTCACCCTCAACCATCAAATTTGGCTCTGTAAATTGCTCCTAGCATGCACTGTGGCTGCAGGGAGAGTGAAAGTAGTCTTTGCCACAGAACAGGGAAGCCAGGGACTCTGATGGGGAAGGCTTGGGAAAGGAAAGAGGGGATTGAGGGGGAGAGGAAGTGGGCTACTAGGGCAGTCAAAGACCAGAATGCCCTCCAGGTTTGCCTGGAGTCGAGATTTTACTAGTCATGCTTTTGCTATGGCCTGTGTTCCCCCAACTAAATAATCACAGGGATCCTTTCTGGCTTTATACTTTACAAATCTCTTAACAGATTTCCAAGGTACCTAATGACAATGCTATTTAGATATGGTTTGATTTCAGTTTAATCATTCATTTGACCTTTTTGACTCATTAAACATTTTATTAAAATTAATCCTTTTAACTGATAACGTTTACTTTTGAACTGCTATTCTCAGTTTTCCAGGAAGTAAAATATCTCAAATTCCTTGTTCCTTTTTTTTAAATAAAACATTAGGCCTATCCATGTACTGTACTTTGTGACCTTCTAAAGTCTGCTTATTTCAGACTTCCACTATGAAAATTAGCAATGGGTAGACAAATGAGCTATCAGTACATATATGAGCAGATCAGAACCTATCTTCTTAAACCAAACAACCCTTTAGAAAAAGTTGTGATACAGCTATGGTAACTACTGCTGCATTGCAAGTGTTTCATCTGAAAATTAGTTAACTTTCTCCACATTTCCAAGGTACCTAATGACAATGGAAAAACCATATGCCCGAGTGTACAAACAATTGTATGATAGTTAAAGTATGCATTGTTCTAAGTTTCATAAAACAGCCAGCCTGTTTTCAATTGCTGGTAATTCACTTATGCCAAGCAGAACTGACTGACCAAGAAGTAGCTCTAATACTGCACTGTTACCACCTTCAAGTTTGTTTTATATTTACTGGAATTAAATGGTATCCTTCTACTTTTCACCCCTAAGAGAGCTGGTATTCTGAAAAAAAAAGTAAAATAGTGCTAGTTACACTTCCTTTGTGAACGTTAACATCCTCTTGTATTGTCCAGCGTCTAAATACCAAGGTAATATATCACCTATATCACCTGAAGTGTCAACTTCAGCCTTTGATTGTTAATATTATATTCAAATCCTGACAGCCATGACTGTGTGTAATGGATCTGGGATGAGTAGATCGCAGTTAAGTTGTGGGAAACTAAGGGGTTTTAGGTGGTTCTCTGCTGAAGGAGTTTGGGTTCAATTGGCAGATATGAGTGCAGGAAGGAATGAAAACAAGGGAATGAAGGTGTGAGTGAATCCATGGTGTGTGTTTAATGGAACATGTAGAAAATGCAGTGTGTTTATGTGGAAAATGTAGGAAGATGCAGGTAGGACAAGGTAGCCTGATGGTTTTGAGATACAGTTTCTTCCTTCCAACACTGCTGCCTGAGTGCAGCAAACTGACAACTCAAATTCTGTGCATCTCCCACATAAATCCTAGCTAGCAAAGCTCATAAGCGGTCCTGTGTTTTAAGAATAATGGGGGTTTCTCTTGCTCAGTTTCTTCCATTGTACCTAAACATATGCAATTATTTCATTTCTCTTATTGAAGTTCTGTTGTGTGACACTTTTTGACTTCCATATAAAAATGTGAGCCAAGACATATACCTAAACTATCAAACTTAAGCACTTATAGAGCACCCATTACTATAGCTGAATATCCTTTATAATCTTTAATGCATCGATCACTGCAATGCCACTGTCAGATAGATACTGGGATTACACATTGATCCCAGATCACATGAATGCTAAAAGACGCCCACATACCAAAGGGCGAATAATCCTTTGAGGCATACCACTGAAGTCCTACTTACTCCACTGGTGTTACACGTATGTGACTCATGAGAATCTGGCCCACAGGATACTATATTCATTGTGTTGACTCAGTCTCCATAAATGCTGGATTTTGGCCAACATGCTGTAACTTGCTCAGACACATGCCTCTCACACGTGCATAACAGTCAGGTCATCATACCTATTTTACAATGCAATTTACTGACCAATAAAACTAAGATAATGATATCACATTCAACCCCTCTTTGCTATCAGACACTGCAATGACTTTGCTTAAAAGAAACCATTTTTTCAGCCTTGCAAAAGATAGTCATTGGATTTTATAGTACCATATTTACTCAAATACAAGACAAGGTTGTTTTTTTCCAACTGGCATGAGGAAAAAAGCCCCTCATCTGATAATCACATTCAAGGAAATACCACTAAATACATCATCTATCATTAAACGACTGTCAAAAGCAGGATGTGCTCAGCAATGGAAACCAACTACAAAGCTGATTAAATGCAGCCAACACTGAGCATAACTATAAAACACATGGCCCATATTGGGCAAACAAGCTGATGGGAATCTTTGTGTGTGATCCTTAAAAAAATGGGGGGTGTTCCCTCTGCAGGGAACTGGTACTGGGCCTGGAGGTACTGCAATACCAGGCCAACACCAGGAGGGACAGGGCCAGCCCTGACACCTTTCCCTTGGTGTAAAAAATGCTTGATCTTAGCCAAAAACCCAAGATTTATTTTTAAGGAAAATTTTTCATGTCCTAGGTCAGATTAGCCAGATAAGTTCCAAATCTTTTGAATTATTCAAAAACCTCATGTGGCCCTACTACCAGCAAGTATCCTTCACCCCAGACTTTTTATTCTAGGGCTTCAGATACTTCCAAATCCCTTGGCAGGCAATCTACATGCAGGCCCAAGCCCAGAACCTTGGGGTTCAGATGGCCCCAAGTTTTGCTTGCCCTTAGCCATATGACCACAGGAGCAAGCTAGGGAGGAACTTAAAGTCCATAAAGTCGGCATGTAGCTGAGATCTTCCCACTGGAAGCTGGCCAGTGGGAAGCTAGCTATGAGACTCCCATAGAGAGTCCTGTCTGCAAGCAGACAAGGGTGCACCCTCCACTACACAGTGCCATTTTAATGATGCTGGATAGGTTAGTACAACCCATCTGAATACAACATAAGGTAGTGCCCAGTAAATACAGTCCCCTTCACCACCAAATCTTTTTCAAGTCATGGTGAGCCACAACATTGCATACATTTTTATTTCTTTTTCATTCCAACAGCTGAGCTGTGCCTTTCTTTCCCATTTCCAATCATTCTTGCTTCTTTACCAGCCTTAAATGTCTGGCAAACATCATCAAATGGGGCCCCAAACAATTAACTCAGAATTCCTATGTCACCCCCTCTCTCAGCCTAGTGCTTTTGATTAACGTGACCCCACCCTCCATGAGCTGAAGCCAGACCAGGTTGCCCTGCAGCTCATCTGTATATACATTTTTGAAGAACCAAGAACACTCAGTTTCAGTTATAAGTGGGGGCTAATTAGCACACAGCAGATTTGTAGGGGGTATCTGGAGTGCATGCATATACTGAGCAGTACTTGGAGTGCATGCATACACTGAACAGTGCTGAGTTGTGGTGTCACCATGGCTTAAAATGCTGTTGACTCTGGTGAGTCCAAGCCCAATGAACTATGGCCCAGCCCAAATCACAAGCCTTTGGCTTTGAACTAACATCATGTATAGTTTGTACTACATATAAGTAGGCGCTCAAAGTACTGCTCAAAATGGGTCAACAGAGTACTTATTCCAAAACTTGCAGCATTTTCAAAAGAAGGTAAAATGCACGAACGCTGAATAAACTAAATGGGTACTATATGCAAATTGGTACAGCCATGTTTAATTTCAAGGTTATTATTTTCAAATTTGCTCCTTATTTCCATGTGCTCAAGGAAAGCAGGGTCTGACAAAAAAGAGAGGGGGAATAGGTTGATATGGGAAACAGCTGAGGAGAAGCAGAGAACAAAGGGATTAAACCTGACCCCCAGATTTATTTTCCCTGCTGTAGCAGTGAGAGGAGGACAAAGTCAAGGTAAACTGCCAATAATTAAGTTCTATACCTGAAAATTATAACCAATTTATAAAGTTTCCACATATAGAATCTAATTATTGGGGGTTCTTATAATGAAAATTGTCTTCTATTAGAGTAAATACAGCAAATCAATATCTGAAACTCCACTGCTAACAAATGTTGAATGTAAATGCACTCAAATCCATGTACTATGTATTTTATGTCAACAATTCTAACTTGTTAAAAGGCAGTGTTGTTGCAGATAGTTGTGCAAGTAGATCACTGATGATATGGCACAGTTTGCAAATTTTCCTCAAATTATATATCTCACAGAAAAGTGACAAAGATCATCATCTAACATGGTATGGGGATGAGTCAGGTTGCTCAAGAATAGTGCATCTTCATCAAGGGATAAAAAATTATTCTAATAGATGGTAATAATTTGTTAACTGGAATAACTTACTAAATCAGAACATTGAAATAAACAATACATAACCACTCCAGATTTCATGCCTGTCTGATTTTAGTTGCCTTATCCCTTTTAATGAACAAAACTTGCATCTATAACAAGGAACATTATCAAAGGTTCGTATCTAGTTGCAATTTTGTAGTGCAGGTCAGTGGTCGTTATTTTATAATTCAGTTTCAGAACTTTTAACACTTTTTTTACATTTTAAAAGTCTGTAAAACATACATGGAAAGTTTAAGGGCATGTATGGCAGTCAGGAAACGTGCATTCCATTGCTTTCTGGTTTACAATCTTGTTTGCTATGTATGTTATTTAAAATACATCTAAATTATATGTCTTTGAAAGCGAAGAATAATATTCAATTGATTCAGGTTGTTGTGGAACATTAAACAATATGTGTAGAGTGGTTTCCTTTTAAATCAAGTCAGTTGCAGATGGGGTAAATTTGAAGAGCTCTTAGTTCCCAACCCTTTATTCTCCACAATATAATTTTGCCATTCAGTACTCTCCCTATCATCTCTAACATTTTAACAACTATGATTCTGAGTCGAAGTTGGTTTGTGATTTTTTTTGTGCAGTACCTACTATATTTTTGCAGGAAAATTCAACTGATTCATGCAATGTTAAATCATGTGCATTCATAATATGCTCTATCAATCAGGGGCTGTGCAGAGGCTTGGACAAAACTAAGATGGAAAGCAAGGGAAAAACTGTGCATACATTAATAAACAAAATTCTTATTTAACCCTTAAAATATAGGCATAGGTCTCTTAATGGGTTCTTCTCTTTAAAAATTCTGTATGCAGGGGAACCCACTGTTGTAATTAAGTGGTAGAATCCTTATCTGCCATGTGGGAAACCCGGGTTCAATTCCTGGACATGCATATAACTAAAGGCATTGAGGCACTGAATGTCTGGACTTGGTCTGGCCTTTGGGGTGCCTGGACACAAACATGGAGGTTGCTCTGACACGCTATACTTACAGTGCATTGGAACAGATTTGATTCATTGAGTCTGCTGGAGCGTGGTAATTACCATTCTCCAGCCCACCTCCACGTCTCATGTGTCAGCATCCCTGCACTTCAAAGAGGCGAATGGAAGGCCTGGGCAGCCTGCATTCCTCCATGCTCCTACCTAGGTATATATGTATATATGTTGAAAGTCCTGGTGACGTCTCACACATACACCATGGCCCAGAAGAATCAAAGGTTGCCTACATTCAGAGCTGACCTAAGCAGGGTGTGGGGCCTGGGGCAAATCAGCCCATGTGGAGCCCCACCCTCGCTCCCACAGCCCTGGACCTGAAGAAGCTGCTGCCACTGTTGGCAGCAGCAGCAGGGGAGGGGGTTGCAAGCGGCTGGGTGTGCAGCTGCTGCTCTACCCAGCTCCATGCCACTGCTGCACTGCCCTACTCCGTGAGGCCCCCCCAAAGCACGGGGCAGTCATCCCAATTCACACCCCCCTAGGGATGGCCCTGCCTACACTACTACACAGGGGAATGAGGCTCTAAGCTATTTTACATGCCTTTGGTCAAAAGACAAACAAGAACGTGTTTCAGTAAGTTAAAGAGAAAAAGGATATTGAAAAGGGTCCAAAACATAACCACAAAAATGACTGGAAGGCTGGAAAACATGCTTTATAGTATCTTAAGTTCAACTTATTTAGATTACCAAAGGTATGGGTAGGGTGAATGGATTTTGACTCTACTCTAGCAGACAAAGGCATAATAAGATCCAATTGTTGGAAGATGAAACCAGACAGGTTCAAGCTACAAATAACATACATTTTTTTCATATGGAACGTAATTAACCCTGAAACACCTGGGCAAAGTTTGCGGTGAAGTCTCCACTATCTGAATTCTTTAAAACAAGATTGCATGTTTTTCTAAAAGACACATTGTAATTTATCCAGAAGCTATTACATTCAATACAGAAAATACTACATGAAATTCTATGGCATTTATTTAGTAGCAGTAGTAGTTTAGATACGGCATTGCTAAAATACAATACAATTACATATAATGTCAAATTATATAATTTATGGCCATTGGTAGAAGCATACTATAAAATTACAGTCTACCAGTTTAAACAAAATTAAAACAAAACCTAGTATATGATGATACAAAAATAGAAACATAATATACAATAGAAGATAAAAAACAAAAACAAACCCCCACAGGGATTCTTTTTGATTTTGGCCCTTATTCATTGTGCAAGTAACAAAGGCCTAGAGAGTATAGAACAGGCTATAAGTTGTTAGGAGCCAAATAATTTTTTCTTTGTTAATTAAGTCTTTACATTTTTTCACTAATGAAAAAAATCCATTTTCCTGTTATTTTTTCAAAGGCTGAACATGAACACAAATGGTCTTGTCTATCTCTTCCCACAAGACCACACCCTGTCTGTATATGGGGTCTATCATCATTTATCTATAATTAGGGACATACCAAATTTGAGGAGGCTGCCACCCAGTTTCACGGGTCGAACATGGGGCCCAGCAGCCATTTCAAAGGGGGAGCATGAACGGCCCCCCCCACTGATTATGCAAGGGGCCCGGGGGCCCCACCCCTTGTTGCTGATTGGCTGTGAGGGATGCCTGTCATGAAGCCCAGCCCCTCACTGTTGATTAGCTGCGAGGGCTGTCCATCATGCAGTCCTGTCCTCTTTCCTGTCAATTGGAAAATTCAACATGACAGGCAGCCCTCACAGCCAATCAGTGGTGAGGGGTGGAGGTCGCAGCCATCTTGCCTACAGCCCCCAGTCCCCACCCCCTTTCCCAACCCCAGCGTGGTGCTGCAGTGCCCTCAGTGCTGCCGGCTTCCTTTGGGGAGCCAGCATTTTATCTTCCATAAGTTTTCTTTCTTTTTCCTGTGGATTTTGCAGATTTTGCGGGCAATGCCTGATTTTGCAGTATCTGCAAAATCGTGATTTAAGTAGGTCCTTATCCATAATTACTGCAGATCTCAGGGTAAATCACAGTCAGTAATCACTTTCCATTTTTCAGTTTTGTACTTCAGATAGGTAGGTTTCTAGTCCCAAAGAGCGCTTTATTGATCTCAGAAAGGCGAAGTTAAAAAAAATCTCCTTGCCTTCATATCTTTCTGCACACTGACATCTTTAATTCTTAAATGTATTTCTTATTTTGAATATAACAGAAGTACTGGGTCAGTGACTGTCAGGATATTTCCCAGGCCATTTGCCTGGAGGAGAGTAAAAATGTTATTTAACCATCCAAATAAGTGTTTATTTTGAAGAGGAAAGGCTTCTAAAATTTCTTCTTAGAGTATACAAACTCTGCAGGCAACCCCTGCTTAATACTGTTTTGTTTAGTGCTATTTCACTATAACACTCATTTAAAATTGATACCTGATTTCACTTAGCGCTCAGCAAGTTTTGTTATAATGCTCATGGTTGCCATCTTGCGTCATTAAAAACAATTGCGGTCACCATCTTGGGTCACCAAATACTTTTGGTTTCGCTTAACACTCGTTTAGCTTAGCACTCAGTTAACCAATTAAAAGTGCTACGTGGGGGCTGCCTGTATTTCTTATCTTGTAATTTAGAGTTCTTAATTAAGCTAAAGTTCTATAATCAAGCATTCTCATTTCAGATTGCATAAGCCCACCCAGTGTAGAAGCTGGGATAGATAAAAGCTACCTTTAAAATAATTACATTTTTTTTCTATTTTTGAATAAGCCATGAGGTAAGCATCCCATAATTCCATTCCATAGACTAAAATTAACCTTACCTTGGATCAATAGATCTTTAGTGCTGGGGGCGCTGCGTGGAGGATTCACAGGGGTGCACATGCACCCCCTGAGAGTGCCGGTGCACCCCCTGTCAGGCCACGCTCCCTGTTTAGCCAGCGGGCAGGGGGGCAGATGGGAGCACCAGTGCCCCCACTGTGAGTGCTGGCTGGGGAGCAGAACCACCAGCAAAAGCGACTGCACCGGTTCCAGAAGTGTGTCAGCAGGATCAGCCACTGGGGGACTCCCCCCAGTCACTGACTGGTGTCGGTGGGTGGGGGGGAGGGGCACTCAAGAGGCACCAGACACCCATGTTTAGTGCTAACCAGTACTGCCCATCTGCCCTTCTTATTGTTTTACTTTAATGCTTACATTTTCAAAGTGCTTAGTCCAGTTTGAATTTTTATTATAATAGATTCCAAGGTATTTAAATAAGGAAGCCACCTCTAACTTCTTTTTCTGTAAAAACCATACACTGTTTTCTCATTTCCTCCCCGAAAATTAGTACCCTGCATTTAGAAGTGTTGATTTCCAAGCTATTTGAGATACAGTATTGCTGAAAAACATCTAATAACCTTTGGAGGCCTACCTGGGATTGTGATACCAATAGTGCATGATCTACATAAAGCAAGACAGGGACAGAACCATTCAATATCGGTGTGTAGAACTGATTCCCTGTTAGCGCATGTTTTGGATGGTTCATGAATAGATTAAAAAGTAGTAGAAAAAGCAGACATCCTTGTTGTACTTGTCTCGGTTGGAAAATTAGCAGACAAGGCACCATCCTTCCCAAAATGCAAACTAGATGGTCTATTTGAATAGCAAGCAGTGATTAATTATAGGAGAGCTTTATCCATTTATGTCACTTCCAGTTTCTTCCATAATTTCAATTGGTCTGTGAAATCAAAGCTCCCTGGTTCTATGAAGGCTAAATATAAACAATTTTGTCTTTTCTACAGATCTGGATGGGAAATAACGCAACACCAAGCAGTGGTCCATGAAAGGGTAGCCATCTCAAACCAAAGCAAGGGTAGCTTGCTCTTCTCCCAGAACATTATTTTCAGAAATACATGTGTGCAGATGAGAGTGAGTGTCTCCCAAATATTTTGGCTGGAATATACACAAGACTAATAGGATGATGTGCTGCAGGATTTCTCTTATCAACATTCTTAATGACTGAGACTACAATATTTTCATTTCGGTATGAGGATAAATGCCTTCTAAAATAATTGCATTAATTTTTATTTTGTTTTGGTCAAAATTGGACACCACCAACCAATTAATTCCTTGAAGATTTTTAGGGGGAAGAAAATCAAGGCCAGGGACCTTTCCATTACTCAGTAGGGATCTAACCTGCACCCTGAACATAAATAGTATTATTTTCCAATAGCTAAAGAGAAATATTAGATCTTTTTGGCTAAAAACTATGCATTTCTGTTTCATGCTTCAAAAAAGTTCTCTCACTTGCATGCATAAAATTACATAATGAAATAGTTTGCACTCTCAATTTTTTGTTTCCATCTCTAATAAAGTTTTGCTTACTAAAACTTGAGGAAGAAGTTTTTTGTTGGTTAGAAACTTACTCTGTCAGTTCACCAATTGTAATAAAATCCTCACAATTCCAAATTATGTTTTTATTAGACCTTTTCTTTGAAATTCCTTTATCAATTTTACATTAATTGCATTTAATAAAATATTATGTGCTTCTAGGTAAAATCACATTGCTTCTAGATTTAAACAACATATTAATTTCTTGACTACTGTTAATTCATTTAGAAGTATATCTTTTCATCCTTCATTCTTCTTTCTTCATAGCAACAACTGAAGACATGAGAGAGACTTTTGGGATTTTACAATAAAGCATCCTTGTTGCATTCCTTTTCCCATTGCAAGACTGTTTCATGTCTTAACTCCTGGGAGGATTGAGCCAGGAAGCGAATTAAAATGCTCACTCATTAGAAGCAAATGAAAGATAGTTGTGGATTTGATAAATTTATTTTAAAATTTCCTTTTTCCATGGTACCTATGGAGCGTGATGTGGTGAAAAATACATTTTCTTCTTCACTGATCTTTTCTTCTGATGTCTCAAATAATCTAAATTGTACCATTGGACTATTGGTGGGCTGTTACTTTTTTGAAAGGAAGAGGTTCTTTTTAGGCCTTTCTTAATAAATTTTGTAATTATCAGCTGTGTGGATAGACCTCTGGATAGTAAACTGTGGAGACATGGGGTGCTTCCTTTATGGGTTGACTCATGATCAAAGGAAAAGCAGTTTACACAGGGGGAAGGTCCAGCTCACTTACAGATTCTTCTTATGGAGTCCTTGCTAGACTCCTGTCTCCTGCTCTGCAGCCCTCTCCTCAAGGAGAACAGCTTCAGTTTATGTAGAGGGTCAAACTAAAGAATCATAATGGTCCTTTCTTGACCTTAAAATACATTAAAAATTAGGCATTTGTCAGTAATAGGGAGTAGACAAAACTATTGTGATAGAAGTCAGATGTTAGGATAAAAGATGATTAACAGGACCCAGTAGGAAAAGTATCACTTAAGCCACAAAACCAAACATCATACATACTAGCCAGTGCCAGTAAGTCAGTGGATGACTGGAAATCAACTTCTGTGTTTTATACAGTGCATACTGTAATGGGGTACTGGTCCATTCTTAGGAACACTTAAAATAATAATAGTAACAATAGTAATGTAATAAATAAATGTAATACAATAATACTACTGTAACATCTGCTTCTTGGCACTAGTACTGAGATAAGAATTGAGATGGAGGTTGTTAATACTTTGAACCTCTTGGAAAAGCACAGATGTATAGAATGGGAATATCGGGTCTGAGGTCATTCTTACCTCCATTTTTTTTAACTCATAAAACTTCATTGGCTTCAGCAAAATTATTCCATAGGCTAACTGCAATGGCCAACAGGGAGAGGTGAATAAAGAAAAATAGAGAAAACAGAGCAGAATGCTGTGACACTGAAATTATTACCTATCATACTTGCCTAATCTGATGTTCAAATAAACCAAAGGGGTGTGTTTGAAATGGATTAGTTTACTGGAAGGAGTCTGACCTCTGGCCAGAAACTGGATGCCAAAGAGTATGGCTTCAGGCATTTAATGTAGGATTGTGCAGCAAGCTTTATGGCTACGCCCTGTTCAAACCTATCCAGAGGATCTGGTTCATCAGGTCAGCCTCACCCAGTTGCCAGCCCCACCCAGTGTCTCATCTGAAAAATAAGTATACAGCACATGCTTACCCTGGTACATGATGCCAATCTAAACTGCAGCATGTTCATCAAGTGTCAATAGAAAATACACAGAACAAAAATCAACCTTTGGAAACGCATCTGGCTAATCATGATGGGCCAAAGCAAGCAAAAGCCTCCTCATATTTGTGTATTCTCTCTCTCAACCTCCACGTAGGATTTTCAAAAGCACCAGAGCCAAGAGTAAAGATCTTATTGATACTGACATGAGCAGAGTTAGGCCAATACAGTATGCTTTTGAAAATCTCACATGGTTGCAAATCTCACAGTTGCAAATACATTCATTTCTATATCACACAGCTGTACAAAGGTGCTTCACAGGACAAACAGAAAGAAAGAGGCCCCTCCCCTACTGGGTACACAGTCAGGCTTTAGGGATGTCTATACTGCAGTCAAAGGTGTGTAGACATACCTGAAGCAGGCTCCATTAGCTAGCTCAGGCATGGATATCAATGTAATCATAGCAGGTCAGAGCTCAAAATTGGTTACAAAATCTAACCAAATATTTACCCAGGTTCTTAGGTGGTTTTGCAGTCCATGCTAGCTCCACACCACTGCCATTACACTGGCTAGGGACGGAAGTTGCACATAAACTGGTTTAAGTGATCAGAAACTGGTTTAAATCTGTAACAGAACAGAAGTTCAGTATGGACAAACCACTTTCAAAATGGCTAAAATTGGTTTAAAATAAACCTGATTGAACATAGTATCAGACTTCACTGATTTAGATCAAACTAGCTTATTCCCTCCCAAATTAACTTAACTCACAGTCCTCCAGCATCCCAGGATATTGTGCAGCCCTAAACTATGTTCTCTCCTCCAGCAGAGCAAAGCAGCCCTGCCCCCAGCTGTAAGATCCCAGGCAGCCCGGACCCCAGTGGATTCCTCTGGCCCTGTCAACTCCTATGCTAGGGGAATTGGCTTGGCTCCCAGCTAGAGTGGAAGTAAAACCCCCACTTCAGGGCTTCCCCACATGCTGAGCACAGCCCAGCTGGGGGTCCAGAGCTGGGGGATGGTGTCCCCCCTTCCTGAGCCAGCCTGCCAGCTAGGGAATAGGTGTTTTATAGTTTCATAGTTGTTAGAGGCTGGAAGGGACCTTACAGATCGAGTCGAGCTCCCTTACACGTGGGCAGGAATGACTGCTGGGTTCAAATGATCCCAGCAAGATGTGCATCAAGACCTTTTTTGAAGATCACCAGGGTGGATGACTGTCCCACTTCTGGGGGAAGCCTCTTCCAAACTCTCAGCACTTGGCTTTTAAACAAGTTTTTCCTTATGTTTAGCCTGAAGCAACCTTCAATCAGCTTGTGCCCATTATTTCTTGTCCTCCCCCAGGGTGGCCTTGGTGAATAGCTGCTCCCCCAAACCTTGATGTATGCCCCTGATATACTTACAGGCTGAAACCAAGTCCCACCCGAGTCTTCTCCAGGCTGAACAATCTTAAGTCCCTCAGCCTCTCCTTATGTGTCTTGGTCTCCAGACCTCTAATCAAGTGTGTGCCCCTCCTCTGGACTCTCTTGAGCTTCTTCACATCCTTCTTGAAGCGCAGCACCCAGAACTGGATGCAGTACTCCAGTTACAGTGTTACCAAGGCCAAGTAAAGTGGGAGGATGACATCCTTTACCTAACTTGAGATGCCTTGGCGAATGCTTGCCAGTGTTTGGTTAGCTCTGCCAGCTACAGCATTGCATTGGTGGCTCATGTTTATTTTGTTGTTGATCATGACACCCAGGTTTTGTTCAGTTGTGGTGCTGGCAAGCAGAGTAGTGCTGAGCTTGTAAGTATATTGTTGGTTATTTTTCCCCAGATGGAGTACTTTACATTTCTCTTTATTAAATGACATCAGGTTGAGGTCTGCCCACTTCACGAGCCTGTCCAGTTCAGCCTGTATTGCCAGCCTGTCTTCAAGTGTCCAGACACTCTCCACCCCAGGGTGTTGAGGGAGCTAGCAGGGGTTATTGCAGGGCCCTTGGCACGGCTTTATGAGTGCTTGTGGTGCTCGGGCCAGGTGCCAGATGATTGGAAGGTAGCCAACGTGGTCCCCATCTTTAAAAAAGGGAAGAGGGAGGACCCAGACAACTATGGGCCCGTCAGTCTTACTTCAATCCAATGGAAACTCTTTGAGAAGATCATCATGGAGCACATCTGTGATGGGCCGGACTCACAGATGATGCTCAAGGGCAACCAGCACGGTTTCATTAGGGGCAGGTCATGTCAAACCAACCTGATTGCCTTTTATGATCAGGTCACAAAAGCCTTGGATGTAGTCTTTCTGGACTTCAGCAAGGCCTTTGACACCGTCTCCCACCCCATCCTCATTAAGAAATTGGGTGACTGTGGCATTGATGCCTACACAGT
>NW_017729033.1:59282026-59286920 GCF_001723915.1 Gavialis gangeticus | reverse complement strand
GGCTAGGATCTGGAACCAACTTCCAAGGGAAGTGGTGCTGGCTCCTACCCTGGGGGTCTTTAAGAGGAGGCTTGATGCCTACCTAGCTGGGATCATTTGAGCCCAGTTTTTTCTCCTGCCTAGGCAGGGGGTCAGACTTGAAGATCTATAAGGTCCCTTCCGACCCTACTTCTATGATTCTATGAAGTGTGACAACACTCCTCCATAGCTTGGTGTCATGAGCGAACTTTGCCAGATTGCTTGTAATACCTGAATCCACATCATTAATGAAGATGTTGAAAAGCACTGATCCAAGTACTGACCCCTGAGGGATGCCACTGGTTCCCCTCCACCATGATGACTCAGTTCCACCAATCAGTACCCTTTGGGTCCTACCACAGAGCCAGTTACCCAGCCACCAGACAGTGAAGTAGTCCAGGCTGTATTTTCCCAATTTGACCATGAGGACATTGTGGAAGACCAGGTCAAAGACCAGGTGAAAGACCTTGAAATCCAAGCATATGACATCAACCTCATTTCCTCTATCCAGGTGGTGAGTAACCTGATCGTAGAAGAAAATGAGCTTGGTCTAGCACGACCTACCTGGGACAAAGCCATGTTTGCTACCCTTCAGAATACTGCCTTCATCTGGACTGTGTGTGATGGTTACTTTGATGATTTACTCCAGGGTTTTACCTAGGATTGAAGTCAAACTGATTGGTTTTTAGTTTTCTGGGTCTTCCCTTCTTCCTTTCATAAAGATAGGTACCACACTGGCTTTTTTCCAGTCTTCTGGGACCTCTCCCATGCACCATGAGTCTTCAAATAACTTTGCCATCAATTGCGCAATGATGTTGGCCAGTTCTTTTAGCACTCTCAGGTGTAATTCATCTGGTCCAGCTGACTTATAGATATTTAGCCTTTGTAGGTGCTCCCCAACAAGATCTATGTCAACTGTGGGAGGGAGGTCACCCCCACCATGGTCATCCTGTATCCTGTCGAGCAGGCTAATACTCTTCGACTGGTGAAATACTAACATGAAGTATTCATTCAGGAGTTTGGTTTTGTCCTGGATGTCAGTTAACAGCTGTCCCATTTCATTTATCTGGGGCCCTTTGCATTCCCTTGTTCTTTTTGCAACTTCCTACTTATCTAAAGGACTTTTTGTTGTCCTTGATTCCAGTTGCCAATTTATATGTTGCTGGGTGATCACCCTGGCTCCCAGGTCATGAGGGGACAATAAAGGCCTCACTGCGGGCTCTATGCCCCCTGCTCCCTGCCACACTGAGCACAGCCCAGCAGGAGTCTGGAATTTGGGGGGATAGGGTGACTGCTTTTTCCCTCCCCAGCTCCCGCCTCAGCCTGCCTGCCAACCAGGGAGGGGGCATGGCCAAGTGATTATCCCAGCTCAAGTGGGGGGAGTAAAGCCCCCACTTTGGGCTCCCCCCACCCTGCACCAGGCATAGCCTGGCTGGGGGTCCAGAGGCAGGCAGAGACGGGGAGGCCGGGTCATCACCTCAGCTCCCAGATTGCGTGGGGGGAGTAAAGCCCCCACTGCAGGCTTCCCTGAAGCCAGGAGCTGTGGTGATCACATGGCCATGCCTGCTGGCAGGCTGGCTGAGGATGGAGTGTGGGGCAGGGGGGTCCACCCAGCTCTGGACCCCCAGCCAGGCTGTGCCCAGCACGGGAGGGAAGCCTGCATTGGGGGCGATTTTACCTCCCAGTCCCTTCTCAGCCAGCCTGCTGGCTGAAGAGGAGCCATTGCTGTGTGATTGCTATGGCTATCAGCTGCTGGGAAGCCTGCAGTGGGGGCTTTATTCCCCCTGCCCAAGCTGGAAGCTAGGGAGATCACCTAGCCAGCAGGTCAGCTGAGGAGGGAGTGCAGGAGGGAAAAGCAGCCTCCACTGCAGGCTTTTCCCATGCCCTGGACCCAAGCACAGCCCAGCTAGGGGTCCTCAGCTGGGGAGGGGGACATTCCCCCCCAACTCTCCCCTCAGCAGACTGGCCAGCCAAGGAGGGGGCATGGCTGGGTGATTGGCCCAGCTCCAGCTCTGGGTGAGGGGGGATGGGTGAGAGAGGGAGAAATGCCCTTCTTGGGGCTTCCTCCTTCCCCCCTTACCCTTGCACTGGAAAGACCCCAGCTGAGGGCTCAGTGCAGGGTTGGGGTTTCCCCTCGCACCCCTTCCTCATCTGGCCCAGACTAGGGGACCAGCTCTGGACACAGGGGAAAAAGGGAGAAATGCCCAACTGAAGGCTTCCCCCCTCCCCCTTCCCCGGCAACAAGGAAACCCCAGCTGAGGGTCCAGTGGGTTGGTTTACCCCCCAAAACCCTCTCCTCAGCTGGCTGGAGGCTGAAGAGGGGGCATGGCTGGGGGAACTGCCCATCTTCTGGCTCTCTGCAGTGGCTGTCAGGCTGGGAGACGTGCTCTAGCACTCCCCGGCTCCCGTTATGGGCCACTGCAGAGGTCTGGCTGCCTTTCAGGTTTGAGAAGTGAATGTCAGTTCACTTTCTAATCAGTTTAATCTAGGCAGTTTACAGAAACCTGCAAAGATTGAATCAATTCAGTCTCAGGGTTTTTGACTGTACTTAGCCACTGTTACTGGTACTCAAACTGAGTTTAAAGCCAGTTTGGACATATCTATGTGAGTTGTAATCATAGCTTTGACTACACAATAGACATATTCGTTGTCATAGAAGAACAAAACACAAGGGGGAAGGGCAGGGGCAGAGCACAAGTTACAACAATAGGATTGTATGGCTGTACTGTTACTGCAAGTACATCCTGCCTGTTGCACTGACTGAAATGATTTCTTTTATCCTGATTCAGTTAAGTCCCCCTTCCAGTTACTTCCTTCATTTCCCCCTTATAGTCTCTCCATCTGCAACCCCTACTCCCATTCCCAACCTCTTCTCCTGACCTTATGTATGATAATCTACTCTCTTAATTCAGAAACAAGCTAAATGTAGCATCTGGTATTGATCATACTGGAGGCAGCTGCTAGTGAGTCGCTAAGTAAAAGGGCCTCTTCTGGTGCTCTAAGAACATTTTTTCTCCTTGGAAAGGGAACCTTCACCCTGGATCTGGAGGGACTTCCTGTTCATGTGGTAGCTGGTGTGTGCAAGAGGGTCAGATCCTCAGCCAATGAAAATCAGATGAGGTATTTAAAAGATAAACTGAATACTGAAGATTTAATTGTGATAATGCAATAGGATGCTAATCATTTTTCCAAAGGCCTCTTCCTAATTTGGGGCATGGAGAGCTTTGGAGCTGTGTCCCCCATAGAGAAATGTCTAGACATCATTCCATTTGCTCCACAGAAAGTCCAGTCTATTTCCCACTAAGATCAAATGAATGAAAGGGGACTCGATCCATTCATCAGTGAAGCTCTTGTATGCATTGTCTTACAGTGGAAGAGCTAATAAAATGATACACTTGAAATGAGACAATCAACACCAAATATTTTGGGGCTGGCAAGTCAAGTCTGTTTATACCATATTTTCTTGAATACAACATGCCTTGGAATATAATATACACTTATTTTTTAAAATTAGAATGAAGGAATAAAGATTTTTTTCAGAGTTGTGGCTTCACAGAGCAGACACAATGCTTACTTGTGGGGTAAAGAACTGGAAGCCACTAACCTGCTACCCTCAGCTGCCTGAATAGTAATGCAAGAGGTGCTGCACTGTAGAGGAAGAATCACAGCAGGGTGCTACTATCCATGTCAAAAAATCAGCTTCCCTGCTTTAATGCCTGCAACCCAATATTGGGAGGCTGATTTTGGAACGGGAGTGGGATGACTGCATAGTGCGTGTGAAGAAATACAGTATTATATAAGCAAACATTACCTTTTTGCTAAAACTATCAGGGACTGCTCATGATTGAAATAACTGCTGGGAAAAAAGCATATTCCCACTCTTCTTGTAGTCCACCTGATACAGAAAAATCTATCCTCCCTCTCTTGCCTTTTTATGTCTTCCTTCTACTGCCTGCTTCATTCTCACACCGGACCTGAATCTAGGTGACCACCTTAGCCATCCATTCTGTCCCTGCCTACTTGATTCCACTCTAGAAACTCCTACTCCTATCCACGTTTTCTCCCTTTCCTTTGCACCATGGGAGAAATGGAGTAACAAAAGTGTTGACAGAAACTACAATCTAGTTAAGGCCAAATTCTGTTGAAGTCACATATGAAGTCTTTGACATAATCTGTAATGAGGAAGAAGTCCCCCCATGCTTGAAAGGTTGGTGTCTTAGGCTATGAACAGGTGTTACATTTGTAACACCCTGGATGACTCCAGCCATGAGAATGCTTCCTCTGCACCCCCAAGTCTGTGCATCCCTCTGAGTCACCCTGAGGGTGACCCCAGTCAGTGCAGGGGCCAAGTGGGACTTTCCCTGCAGCTCAATCTGTACCTGGTTATGAGAAACAAGCAGAGCTGCAGTGCTTCTGCTCCCTGCCTCTACTGCTGCTAAATCCAGTCAGTTCTCTTCACCCCTCTCAGCTCCATAGGGCAAGGGGATGCTTCTCAGCAGCTGTCAATTCCCCATTGATAACCTACCATCTTCCCTGTGGGAGAGGGCAGGCTGTCAATCCTTTGGCTCCCCTAAGGACTGAGGTGACACAAGGAGTAGCCCTCTAGTGCCACCAGGCTGGAACACGTGTCTGTGCAGCTCTCTAGCCAGTGGGATGGAACACATGTACAAGTCCCAAACTTTTTTTCTAGTTCTAAGTATTTCTTTGAAATTCTTGGAAAAGAATTTTCACTAGAAACTAATGCCTGTCTATATCCTTAGTTAATTCTCACAGAAAAGAGAACATTCTTCCTGCTATCATGAAAACACCTTGCAAGCATACTGTTATACAGAATCACAGAATCATAGAAGTAGGGTCGGAAGGGACCGTGTAGATC
>NW_017729033.1:59272414-59282015 GCF_001723915.1 Gavialis gangeticus | reverse complement strand
GTATACTCCTCTTTGGAGATAGCACCCCCCCTTCCACTGGATGTATGCCGCCTTTTTAGTAAGCAGGCAGTTCCGGACGCCCTTGGTGAGCCAGGGGGCTTTCGGGCACTCTTGTCCCCCATGCTTTTTGTTGGGATGGACACCCCTTGGGCCCTGAGTATCGTTTCCTTAAGGAACGACCACTCGTCCTGGACACAGTTCCCCTGCCCTCAAGGACCCCAGCGCCTCACCCACTAGTCCCCTCAACTTGTTGAAGTTGGCCCTCCTAAAGTCTAGGGCTACCATCTTGCTGCAGGCCCTTGACACCCTGCGCTGGATGGTGAATTCCAGCAAGCGATGATCACTATCGCCCAGGTGGTCAAGAACCTGGAGGCCCCTTACCAGGTCATTGCCTGTGGCCAGGACCAGGTCCAACAGGGTGTTTCCTCTGGTGGGACCGTGCACCTCCTGGATTAAGTGGAGGTCCTGTATCTCAGCCAGGAACCTCCTGGAATGGTCTGTCCTGGCTGACTGTTCCTCCCAGCAGATGTCTGGGTAATTATAATCACCCATGACAACTACACCCCTTGCCTTAAGTGCCTCTGCAAGTTGGCCAGAAAATTCCCGGTCCAGCTCCTCCCCTCGGTTGGGGGGTCTGTAGTAGACCCCCACCGTCAAATCGCTCTCCCCACGGCCCCCTTGAATCTTGACCCAGAGCACCTCAGCCTGTCCTTCCTCTGACCCCATTCTGCTGGCAGAGGATGTGTAGTGCTCCTTGACATAGAGCGCCACACCCCCACCTTTCCTTCCTTCTCTATCCCACCTGTAAAGCCTATAGCCCCTGATGCTAACTGCCCAGTCATGGGACGAATCCCACCACGTTTCTGTTAGCAGGATGAAACAGGTAGAGAACACCTAATTTAGGGATGAATAGGCTGGCATCAGGATAGAGGAATCATTACGGATTATATTTCTACTGTGAGAGTGATCATTGAACAGACTATCAAGTGGCAGTGAACTTTGTAGACTTTGAAAAAGCATTTGAAAGAGTGGACAGGGAAATCATTTTGACGTTAATAATTGTACTGTGGAATGCTGGAAAAAATTATTAATATCATGAAAGAATTTAATGATGTCTTTCAGTCCACAGTGTCTCACACTGAAGTCAAACAACAAACCAAAGACAGAGATGGGTGGAGTATTCAAACGGAAGACCTTTGTTTCTCAAATCATGAACAGGATTCAGCGGGGGCAGGTGGCAGTATATTTCTACATAAATAATTTTCCAGGAAGAGCACTGAAAAATTTACTGCAGACAATAACAGGTCTTGAATGAACTTGCTAAGTAGCAAACTAAGTGTTTTATAAGGTAGCTGACCACTTCACTGTTTGGGAACAATGGCAAAAATGTTTTTCTTCTTTACCAGAGAAACTATCATGGGCTGCTGATTCTTACTTGGTAGGGCCAAGAAAGACTCCAGCTCTTTTCTGTTCTGCATCAAGAACAAAACTCTCCACCTGCAACAGGCACCCCCATTCTCCTTCCCTCTCTTTTGACATATACTGCAGGAGCTTCTACTTCTTGCTTTGCACCCACATGAAACTTGGTACCAGGTATCCTGCTCAGCCTCCTACTCCTTACCTCTTTACTTGACTCACTTTCAGAGGTATGTACCCTGAGCCACCTATCTCCTTCCTTTCTATAACTTGGTTTTCATAGAAGAAGCAAAACTGACAAGATTGACTTTTATGGTCCATGGACTCCTTAAATCGTGTACAGCTGCTGCCTTATCCCACTCCATAGGCTTCCTATGAAACGTGGAGAAGAGCAGTCACTGTGCTAAGAAGTACCAGAACTCCTTTTCTAACAACAAATGCAGACAAAAGTCAGGTCACACAATTCATCTGCGCTAGACAGGTTTGGAACTTCCTTCTTGACTTTCATGAAATTCTGACTTTCAGAGGTGGGCACTAGTAAGTAGATGTGTGGATCATAAGAGATTCATAGACATTTATATCTAGTAAAATATATAACTAATAAATATATACAACTATATATAATAGCTAATAAATAGTGAAAGTTCTTGATTATTTAGAAATGTATTGTCTCATAGTTAGGGATGTGTTCACTCATTTGGAAAGTAAAGGCCACCACCTTTAATGGAACTGAAATCAAACCAAATACAGGCATTAGAAGAAGTTACCTTTGAAAACAAGAAATGGCTTTTACACAACTTTCTACCGCTTGGGTTTGGCTGGGACTGGAAGTGTAAAATACCACAAGGAAGTCTATTGTTGTTTTATTTCCAGCCGAAGCTGTGAATCAAAATATTCAGCTAACTTCCTAAAAAGCTTTGGATAAAAATACAAACTTTTGAATGACCTATCCAAATGCAGACACTGACTCTTCTGAGCCTCATTAACCCCTAGCTGTTATAAAGTTCTCTCCTGACTTGTTGACACTGCTTGTCCTGGGAGAGTTAGTCCTTAAACTAATTGCAGCTAAGTGACAATAGCACCCAGAAGCTGACTGAAGTGGCAGACTTGCTTCTAATACTGTTTTCTGTTACAGAGGCAGAAAGAGTAGCCCATACACATACAAGCACTTATTCATGCAAACATTTCTTCCCCAATACTACCTGGATAAAACGTATCTTTAAAACAAAATCAGAAATTGAACATGGGGCTGGCTGCCTCTAATATAACCAAATCTCCAAATAGTCCTAAAACTCATCCACTTCAGCCCATAACATACACACAAAGCCCATCCCCAAAACACCATATGAAAACAAAATTAAAAACACCCTATGATATGGCCTGGTAAAAAGCAGGTAGTCAGGACACTGCCAATGCTCTGCCACTGCAACAGCAGAGGAATTATTAGGTTAATATATGCTCAGATGATTCTAGGAAGAGGACCAGGCTCCACATTACAGAGGAACGCAAAAATATCTCTCCTGATTGCGGGAGGGAAACATGCCTTCATGATCCCAAGTCTGGTAATCAGTTTGTTCCTAGGCAGAAGAGCAAGATGGTCCATCCAGGTAACTGAGATATTTTTAAGAGCATCAGGGGCATCAGTGCACCTCAGTCACAATTCACACCTCTGGACTGGGACAGTGCTTCACAGAAAAGCAAAGACATCAAGAGTTTATTTACTTCAAAAAAATTGATCCAGATTTTAAAATAAAAGGTGAAATCTTCAAAAGTGCAGCAACCCCCCAGGTAAAGTTATCCAGCCACAAATCCCCCAGTACTAAGAACTTTCTATCCTTGCTCAAAGGAAAAAGAAAACCTTTCTGGCACCACCTCTGAGACCAAAAACTCTATTAAGCTTGTGTAACTGGACCTGGCTGTTCCCCCAGTTCTCATGAGCAACTGACAGGCATATCTCATCATGCATAGAGCTGTGCAATAATAGCTTTCTCATCCTAGACAGTTTTCAAAAATGTTCTCATTCTGCTTCAGGATAACACAAGACCTTTTGACTTTTTTCCCCTCAAAAAAGGAGGGGGGAAGGAGAAAGTGAGAGTGAGCAAGAGAGCGCAAGAGCATGACACAGGCCTCAGAAGAACCAATGGCTACAAGCTACAGCACTTACTTGGGATGTGGGACAATCAGGTTCATATCCTCAGTCTACTTCCTCATCCTGAAGTAAGAACCCTAACCCTGAGGCTACCTGGGGGTAAGTCTCTCTCAGTATCTCCAGCTGGAACGGTTTCAGTCCACTGAATATTTATATATTATGTATGTATAAATATTCACTGGAACAAGCATTTGAACTGGCATCACATACACTGAGGTAAACAGTTAGTCCATCAAGCTCTGACTCAATGAATACTTAATTAGGTATGCAAAGTCAAACAGCTTCAACCGGTATTAAAAAAAGATGGCCCCAAACAGCCTAGTGGTTGGAGCAGTTAGGAGGCGGAAGAGGCAGGTTCAATTTCTGGTCTAAAAAGAGCGGAACTTGAACTTGGGGAAACCCTTCATTTAAGATGAAGGCTCTTAATCACCAGGCTATCAGCTACTCTTTAGAGAAGAAGGGTTTTTTTCTATTGTGCTGCCCACATGCTCCTTTCTGGCCCTTTCCCAACAAAAGCTGTGTTGAAATTGCTACATTCCTGTGAATGGTTTGGGTGTGACGAACACACATTTTCCAATAGAAATTGTTTAATCAAAAAAATTCCTAAAACTCTAGTTAGGAATCCCAAAGCACAGGGGACTGTCCACTGGAGAACTGATCCCATGTGTTTACCTTCCTAGAGCCCTAGTCCACAAGAGGCCAAGATAGCTTGTGTACCATTCGGCAAAACTGCTTTAAAGGCATATCCAGGGAGCTAAATGATGTGTACCCCATAAAGGCTGATCTGAATACTTGCTCAAGTTGAGTGTAGGCAGTGAGCCTGCTCCTCTACGTCTCCCTCTCACCCATGGTTTGGCTAAAATAGAAGACAGAAACATGGGGCTATGTGCAAAAGCAGACGCGGACTACTGCCAAGCAATTGTCTATTTAATGAGGCAATGCAGAGCCGCTAATGATGACTGCCCTGTGGAGGCATATCAGGTGCAGTTTCAGGTGCAAAATGTATACACATTGTGTCCTAAGGATCATTTGGATAAAACATACAGCTTTGAAAGCTCCACAGCAGATGCATTGTTTTGGCTTTGAACCCTGGAAATTTGGAGTGGGGAAGGGACTATTTGCATCCTACTGGTGCATTTGAAAATAAATTGCACCCATAAATACCAACCACAGCTCCCTACCTTTCTTCTGTAAAGTAGATGCAGTTCGAGGGGTTCACAGGTTTTCCCCTTAGGCCATGTTATTGTCTCCCCAAGTCAAACTGAAAAGGCCCGTCCTTGCTTAACATGTTTTGAGTTGCCAGTCCTTTGTGCCATGTGTCTGGTAGGTGAAGCTGGCAGCAGAGTGGAATGATCAGAACTGGCTGTTGCAGTGGAAAGTCAGGACCCATGGGAAGCCAGCACTTTATACCAGTTCTGCTCTTCTCCTCAATGCCCCCCACTCAAGCACAAGAAACAGCACTCTTATCAGGCTTATCACTAGGCAGGTATTAATCTATGGCCACCCCCATGCCTAGGTAAAGCTGCAACAACTGAACCCCCGTTCCCAGCAGCAGTGCACTTTGCAGTCTAATGCATACTGCCTCGACAGGGGAATACACTGCACCATGACAGCATTCTTATGACACTTTTCATTTACCTTGCTACATCCCCTTCTCCTCTCCCCAGCACTGCACAACTCCTGTGGGCTAGCAGTAGCTACTCCATTTCCTCCTGAGCAGACCCTATACTGATTCTGTTTCCATCCTCAGTGTACAGAAGAGCTGGACCTGCCTGCAATCCCTCTCAACTTCCCCTGTCAATCTTTTCTTACAAAAATGTCATACAGTGATGCTGCAATGCTCCTTTCCCCCACAGTAGCAGACAGTAGCCTCAGAGCTGGGCTCATGCACAGTTGTGTGACCTCCCCATCTCCTTGCTGGTAGGGTACCACAGCTGTGCAGAGTTCTTGCAATAGTGATGCTGGGGCACAGTCAGTGTACAACACAACAGCATGTATTTATTGCTGGGAGAGGGTGCAAAGGCAGCTCCCTTCATGCTGCTGGTAAAAACAGCTCCCTTCTCTTCCCGAGGCAGGAAGCATACACCCTATAACTTCCTCTCACTTACTTGCTGAGACAGAGATCCTTTCTGTCTGGGAGACACCACACCCTTCAAAGGCTCTCTGTTGAGGTGCCACACACACACAGACACAGCCAGCACAGAAACCCTTACAGTATTCAGCAGTGCACTGGAATGACCCAGGATGCACCTACATACTCCCTTCTGGCATCAGATAGGTACCCGCGCCGTCTTACCTATTTAAGGCTTAGACCATATGGCAACAATAACTACAGGCCATTGCAAATTGGCTATGGCAGCCCCAACAGGCCTCAGTTCAAGGCCACAGATACTTTAGGTCTTATCACTTTTTACCTTAAGTGTTATTTCCCCTGACCTGTAACATGCTTTCTAGACAGTCTGTCAACTACCAAAAAAGAAAGGGGGACGTTTAATGTAGGCCTTTTGTTAGCAATCCGTAGTCCTTAAGTACTCAGGACTGAAATAGGTGTAGTTGCCCTACTCAGCAGCATTTATCTTCTTTTGCTATACTGGACCCTGAATAGTCCTACTGGTTATAATGCTTGTGCATGCTAGCTCAGATCTATTTCTATACTACAATCAAGCTGGATTTTTTGTATGTGTTCCTCTTTTGTGTAGAAGTAGAAATGCTTGTTTCAGGGTCTGTGTTGTCTATGGAAACACATTCGGGCATTAGAAGTTTTTTGTTTTGCGGTTTTTTTTTTGGTAAAAATAAGTCCCTGCTGCAGTATAAAGATGTCAGTGAAATGAGCTCAGAATCGCTTATTTTTATGGCACTGTCTGAAGAATGTTTAAATATGTGTGCTATCTAAGGGTTAAGATTTCAAGTAAATAATTAATCAGACTCTTGCATTTGTGGGGTTTTTTCCATTTACCTTCCCTGTCATATGATGTTCTTTACTTGCACATAACTACATTCTATATTTATTTGGGCAGAGAATTTTTCCTGGTCCAGATTTAAAATGTATTTGACATTGCTGAAATGTTATCCATGGAATGCACTGGACAATGGTTTATTTTTAGCAAAAGGGTGATTGCTTAAATACCTCGTTTTCATGTGGTTTGTTGATTAATCACAAATCCAATATAAAGTTGTTCTGAAGAAAAATGATGTAGTGCTTTCAACACATCCTGCCAAAATCTCTCCGTTCATGGTCTCACACTTCTCCTATTGCAAATGTGACACAGATGAGCAGTACTCTGCAACCAGCTAAATATTTATATTCATTTTTATGAAGGGCAGTAGCTAATGCACTAGACTGCGACTAAGAACATCAGGGTCTCATTCCTAGCTTTGACCCTACTCTGCAGGGTGATTATGAACAATGTCACTTACTATACCTAATTATACTTCAGTTTTCCTACTGGTAAAATTGTGAAAATGGGGTTCATTTTGTAAAGGATGCCGGATCTATACAGAAAATACAGTATAAGAGCCAAGTAGAGCTCACTGGAAAATGTTATTGCCTCCTACAGAAGACTTCAAATTTCAAAATTTCACTTTGTCTCAAAAATCTGAACAAAAACCGGAATTTTTTTAATTTCTCATGGGAACAAAGCTAAAAAATGCACTGAAGCATTTCATTCAAACAGATAATATAAAACACATATTTATAGGTATAAAATAAAATTATAATATATTATTTAAATTATTGCAACATATAAAAGGCAAAATGCAAATCTATTTGTCATATTGCAGATGAAACAAGAAAGACTAAACAAAGTGTATGGATTTTTTCCTATTATAAATTTCACCAAAAAGAAAGAGATGCCAGTGAACCATTTTGATTTAGTTATAACTTAACTTTTCAATGGCAAACAGTTCATACAAAAATATGGATTAACTCCTGGCCTAAGTACATTTGGAATCTGGGAGCCAGAACTCCCAGATGAACAATACTCCAAACAAAAGCCTGCAAAGCCTATTGTGTCCCAAACAGTCACATGCAATATTTAAGTATAACAAGACAGACCCTCTATTTCCCAAAATGGCAGAAAATCCAAGTTGCTGGCTTCTACTCTTCTGTCAAATTCTGTTAGTATCAATTTAGAACAAGTCTTCTGATTTCTGAATTTGCACTGGTATAAGAGAGCTAGGGGAAATAAGGTAGATGTAAACTAAGAAAATGGAAAGCTGAGTCACAAAAAAGGTATTTGTGATGCCACAGAAGGTATATTACTCAGCATGCTTCCAATTTTGCATGGTTTGCAAAAGCCAGGTTTTAAATGATACCTGCCTTATTTTTGTTTTGGTTTTAGTGGTTTGTTTCCCTTATTTTCCTGAAATGTATTTATACCAGGTTCATTCTCTTCACAAGAGCTAGTCAAGAGGCAGATTGGCCACAGCCCAAAGAGATGAATTCTCCACATAACAGAAAGCTAGTGATGAACTTTTTGCTAATGTTAAATACATTTTCAATAGCTCTCATCAAAGCAGCTTTTAGTGACAGAGAGCCAGATGCTACCAGGTGGCAAAATGACATTCAGAATATAAGTCAAGGTCTCCAATAGTAGCAGTTTAATTGTTTTAAAATAAAGCTAAAAGTCAGTTTGAACATAAGCCTCTCCACAGGCTCTCAGTCTTTAAGCAGCAGGTACTGCATCCTGTTCTGTACACGTATATTTCTTCCCTCTGACCATATGCTGGTGGAACTCAATGACACTTTTGTCTGGACATAGACTGCAGCTTTTAATATATGATTATCCATTATGATCTAGGTCTTATTCACTGATCATCAAGGAGCTCTGTATAGTGTATTTCCCAAGGCCTGAAATAGATTGCTGGAACCATTAAAATGTGTGGCTCACACATCAGAACAGTAACCAGGTTTACACACTGTATTATCTAAAGAATTAATAGCAGGGTTATGAGTATGATGAATACTCCAAAGGTAAATGCAAAGAGACTGTAAGGCATTAATAAATTTAATAAATACAGAATTATAGGCCATCCTTACCAAAAAGTTCAGGCTTCCCATAATTACATATTCATTTTACCACTATGTGCTATGTCCAATATGGGGATGTCAGAGTTTCACTCAGCTTTTCTCAGCTATGAATCTGACTGATTGATTAGGTTAGTGGCTGGCTGTTTAATATAGCATGTTTATTTTATTGAGATGAAGAACCAGATTCTATTCCATGGATTAGGCATCTAGGTAAATGTAGGCATCTAAGGGCAGTTCTGTTCCATCTTTGAAAATCCATTAATGCATCTACTTTTTTGAGTGGGGTGGAACAGACTCGCACTTAAGAGCTTAAGTCCACTTAAGTGAATCTCTATCACTTTAATTTAAAAGGGTTGATTTTGTTATCTATTTAACTACCAAGCTACATAGAAAAAGTGGACAGAACACTTAGAGGATGAATCTCACCTCACTACTTAGGCAGAAACTCTATTTTTTAATTTCTATATCAAAATGATATCCTTCCTTATTAAATAAACAGTAAAAAGGAAGACCTACAAAGGATGGAGGGCTGGAACCACCACCAAGGAGGATTACTCTGATGTAGTTCGGACTTGCAGAGAGCAAATCAGGAAAGCCAAGGCTGTGAGGGAACTCCAGCTAGCTACAAATATCAAGGAAAATAAAAAGTCCTTTTTTACATATGTGGGGAGCTGGAGGAAAAGCAAGGGCAACATTGGACCCCTGCTAAACCAGATGGGACAACTGACAACTGACGCCCAGGAAAAAGCGAACTTGCTAAATGGGTACTTTGCATCAGTTTTTCACCAGTTCCATGGGACGGCCCTGCCCACTATGGGTCAGGGAGGCCCGGGTGAGGAAGATTCCTTGCCCTCTGTTGAAGCTGACCTTGTGAAGGAACACCTTGACAGGCTGGATACCTTCAAGTCAGCTGACCCTGATGGGTTACACCCAAGGGTACTCAGGGAGCTGGTGAGCATCATAGCTCAGCCCCTGGCACAGATCTTTGAGAGCTCTTGGTGCTCTGG
>NW_017729033.1:59266627-59267414 GCF_001723915.1 Gavialis gangeticus | reverse complement strand
GGAACAGACTGCTGCTAGAGGCGGTTGAAGCACCTACTTTGAACACCTTCAAGACACATTTGGATGCTTAACTTGGTGGGATCCTATGATCCCTGGGGCAGGGGGCTGGACTCAATGATCCTCCGGGGTCCCTTCCAGCCCAATTGTCTATGAAATCTATGAAATAAATTCTATGGCTGTGACTTGCCTCACCTACCAATACCAGCCAAAAGTAAGCCAAATGGAATCACACAGTAAAATAATAAAAATCAGGTATCATTAATCAAGTCCAGTCCATTGCAGACATTTTCCCTGAAGTATCTTCCCTATTCTTCTGCTCAAACCAAAGGAAAGGACCCAACATTAATCTTTAAAACATGCAGAAAGAATTTGATCAAATTAAACAGTGCAGAAGAGATGGCTGGTATATTTGGCTCAAAAATATTTTGAATATTTAAAATTAACTAAAGGATGATTGAACTTTGGCCATTGCCAGCAATGAACAAACCTAAGAACAGACAGTCAAAAAGTCTGAGGCTGAATCGATTCAGTCTTTGCAGGTTAGTCTAAACTGCATAGATTAACTCAAAACCATTGTGAACAGACATTTATCTTTAATTCAGGAAATGCAGCCACATGCCTGCAGAGGCTCAGGCCAGAAGTTGGGGGGAGGGGGGGGCTAGACCACCGCTCTCTGGCTTTGTGTTCACTTCTTCCTGCAGTCCAGACTTATAGCAGCAGGACTCTGCAGGGTTTCATAGATTCTAGGGTCAGAAGGGGCCTCCCAGTTTGACCCCCTGCCCCTGGC
>NW_017729033.1:59261953-59266512 GCF_001723915.1 Gavialis gangeticus | reverse complement strand
AGTCTCCTCATGAAGACCCCCAAGGGTGGGGCGGGCACCAGCTCCCTTGGAAGTCCATTCCAGATCCTGGCAACCTTGACTGTGAAGAACTTTTTTCTAATGTCCAGTTTAAACCTGCTATCCAGTAGCTTATGGCCATTGTTCCTTGTTGTTCCAGGGGGTGCCCTGGTAAACTGATTGTCACCTACTTCATGTTGTTCTCCCCTTATGAATCTGTATGCCACCACAAGGTCCCCTCTCAACCGTCTCTTGGAGAGGCTGAAGAAGTTAAGGTCCCTTAGCCTTTCCTCATAGGGCCTTCCCTGAAGGCCTCCAATCAGACGAGTGGCTCTTCTTTGGACCCTCTCCAGGTTGTCCGCATCCCACTTGAACTGCAGCGTCCAGAACTGGACACAGTACTCCATCTGCAGCCTGACCAGTACTGCGTAGAGAGGGAGAATCACCTCCCTGGACCTGTTTGTGAAGCACCTACGGATGCATGATAAAGTGCGATTGGGTCTGCTGACTACTTCATCACATTGACGACTTGTTCATCCTGGAGTCAACGGTGACTCCAAGATCTCTTTCTGCCTCAGTGGTGCTGAGAAAGTCGCTCCCCATCCTGTAGGTATGATGGCAGTTCTTTCTCCCTAGATGCAGCACCTTGCACTTGTCCTTACTGAATTGCATCCTGTTGCTCTCCGCCCACTTCCCTAGCCTGTCTAGGTCAGCCTGGATCTGGTTCCTCCTCTCCAGGGTGTTAGCTGCACCCCATATTTTTATGTCATCCATGAATTTGGACAGGATGCTTCCCACCCCTTCATCCAGATCATGGATGAAGATGTTGAACAGCACCGGCCCCAGAACTGAGCCCTGAGGGACTCCACTACACACATCTTTCCAGGTTGACATCAACCTATACACCACCACTCTCTGAGTGCGACCCTTAAGCCAGTTTGCTACCCAGTCTACTATATAAACGTCCAAGGCAAATCTCCTCAGTTTATTTATAAGGATGGTGTGGGATACCATGTCAAAGGCTTTCTTGAAGTCCAGATAGATAACATCCACCTCAACTCCTGCATCTAAACATTTGGTGGACTTGTCATAAAAAGAAACTAGGTTAAGTCAGGCAGGACCTGCCTGCTATAAACCCATGTTGGTTACCCCTCGGCATCACATTAGCCAGCAGGCTCCCACAGATGTGTTCCTTGATAATTTTTTCAAGGGTTTTCCCAGGGATAGAGGTAAGGCTGACTGGTCTATAGTTCTCCGGATTCTCCTTCCTCCCCTTCTTGAAGATTGGGATGACATTGGCCCTCTCCCAATCCTCTGGAATCTAGCTGATTGTTCCTCCCAGCATGTCTAGGTAGTTAAGGTCCCCCATGACTACCATGTCTCTAGACCGCACAGCCTCTGAGAGCTGCCTTGAAAATTCTCTGTCTACTTTGTCCTCCTGGTGTGGAGGCCTGTAGTAGACACCCACCACCAGGTCCCTTTCCCCCCGACCCACTTGAATGCTAATCCACAGAGTCTCTTCTTGTCCATCCGCTGATCCTAATTTGATTAGGGAAGATGTGTACTGTTCTTTGACATAGAGGAGGGAAAAAAGGAGGGGGTGTTGCTCTCTCTCTCTCCTGTACAACCTATAGCCCTCTATTCATACCACCCAGTCATCAGTAGAGTCCTACCAGGTTTCAGTTAGCCCCAGGTCAAAGTTATTGCTCGCAAGCAAGAGTTCTAGATCCTCCTGCTTGTTTCCCATGCTCCTGGCATTTGTATATATACACTTAATTCCCCTGGTGGCTGTCCCTGGAACCCCCTTATATTGCTGTCTAATAGGTTCTTGACTCAAAGGGTTGCTCATGACTTCCTCTTTCTGCTTTCAGGGCTAGGGACAGACATTCAAAAAGCCTGAGCTTGAATTGATTCAGTCCTTGCAGGTTAGTCTAACCTGGCTAGGCTAAATCATTTTGTAACTGCACAGACATCCCAGACATGCAGGCACATGCCTGCAGTAGCTCATGTTAGAAGCTGGGTGGTACTAGAGCAGTCCTCCCTTCCCTTCAACAGTACTAAGCAGGGGAGGGGGGCGTGGCCAGGCCCCAGCAGGATGCTCTGATTAGCCCAGCAAGGAATTGATAACAGTGTTTATCACCCCTTGCTCAGTTTTTATCACCCCATTAAGAAAACTACAGAAGGATATTACCAGCTAGCTGTTGATTCTGCCTATTGATTCTACCTGTTGATTCAGCACAGACCATAGCCAGCATGGGGTCTACCAGCTAATACACAGACATCTCCTCAGCAAGGCAGGGAGTGGTGAGGGGGAGGGAGGAGCAGCCCGTAGTCTCTGCCAGAGCTGCAGCCAGTGAGTTGAGGGGAGGCGCCAGACCTGATGTGGAGCAGAAAGCCCCACACAGCCCAGAGAGCATGCTGGGATTCTGGGGGAGTCTGGTTTATCTTAAACCAGCAAGGTGTCCAGGGCAGACATTGCATAAACCAATTTGACCCAAATCAGTTAAGTGGGCTTGTCCCCACCTCCCCTCTTGTCAACCAGCCCTCACTGCTCCAGCTAGGGAGCAGAGGAGCGGGGCCAGCCCTGGTCTCTGGAGCAGACAGCCCAGCCCAAGGCTTCCAAAACTCCCAGCCTTGGGAGTTGAGGAGAGGGGGCAGACCTGCTGTGGAGCAGAGAGCGCCACCCAGCCCAGAGAGCATGCTGGGATACTGGAGGACTCCGATTTAACTTAAACCAGGAAGGGGTCTGGGACAGAAGTTCCATAAACCAGTTTGACCCAAATCAGTTAAGTCTGATACTACATTCAACCAGGTTTATCTTAAATCAGTTTCCGCCATTTTGAAACTGTTTTTTGTACACTGAGCATGTGTTCTGTTACAGGTTTAAACTAGTTTCTGATCACTTAAATTGGTTTATGTGTAACTTCTGTCCCTAGCCCAGATGACTAATTTTATGCATATAGTTTTGCTTACTTGCAGTCTTTGAGAGTTATCTTTAAAATTATGTGGCTACCTGCCTTAGGTAATATTTTTACAATACTGTAACTTGCAGCTATTGCAACATTTAGTTACAATTTAATTAAACAAGTCCACTCAATTTCATACTAGAATCTGGAAGCCATAGGTCAGGATTCAGGGTGGGGAGCTGAAATCTCTCAACTCTATGAGCTGATTATACAAGAACATTTTATAGCATACCCCAGTATTCTATGGGACTGGGACATCAATTATGAGAGATCCTGTTGCTATTGATTTGGGACCCTCACAGAAACTGCACATTTGCATTTCTCCTGATGGGGCACCTTGTCCCTGTCACTTCATGGAGCATGTTTCTCATGGAATAAAAATAAAAATAAACTATTCTTATATGATGCCTAAATATTCTAAGGCCCAGACTGTGTTGCCTCTACAATGTATTTTATTCTGTGAGCATCCCATTGATATCTACTCTTTTACCAAAGAGAGAGAAAAATACCATAACTTCAGCACAGTCAAAGAGGATACAAACTTCATCGAAGCTAATGGTGGTTTCAGGGGCAATTTAAACCTGCCACCAGCCAGCACATCAATGCTGCAAGCAAGACAATCTCCAGACAAGTACACAGACAATTATCATAAAGTAGCTGGCATATAGAAAACTCCACTTTGTTTTATTTCACAGTAAATTGCCTATACTGGAGTGCCAGAAGGCCCCAGAATACCTCCGCTTCATCAGTTACAAAACTTATTGGAGGCTTAAATTCATTTGGAGTCTACAGTTTGGACTGGAAAGCTCAGGGAACTGCACACTAGACTTTCCATGCATCTGAGCATCTACATGTCAAAGGTTGACCTAAGCTTCTTTGTGATCTGGATTCAAGAGAGATCCAAGCCTAACTCTCAAAAAGGCTCCAACCTGTTAATCTATTCTTGGAACGCACCTGAAACAAAAGTGTTGACTTAAGAACCCAGCACAGCAAACTAGTCATATGTACTCAAGAAAAAGAAACCAGATCTGAAGGAGGTGGTACTGTCCTCACAGAAAGTAGGAAAGGTCGGCTCTAGGCTGTCTTCAGTATTAGGAAATTCAAACCAGCAGCATCTGTCTGGTGTTAGGACTGTCTTTATTTTTTATTCAATGACTTTCCAGTTTAAAATGCATAAACAACCATAAAGACAGGGAGCAGAACTGACACTTCCCCTACTTTAAGTGCTTTAACCATGATGATACAGAGTTAGGCTCTTCCTTGCTTATTTTTCTCTTTCCATTGTCCATAATTCAGTCTTTCAGTAGTTTCATAGTTTCTAGGGTCGGAAGGGACCTGAGCAGATCATCTAGTCCGGCCCCCTGCCATGGCAGGAAAGAGCACTGAGGTCAAATGACCCCAGCAAGGTGTTCATCTAACCTCCTCTTAAAAACCCCCAGGGTAGGAGCCTGCACCACCTCTCTTGGAAGTTGGTTCCAGACCCTAGCTGTCCGGGCCGTGAAATATTGCCTCCTGATGTCCAACCTAAACCTACCCTCTGCCAGCTTGTGACCATTATTCCTGGTCACTCCTGGCGGTGCTTGGGGGAACAGTGAC
>NW_017729033.1:59215487-59256953 GCF_001723915.1 Gavialis gangeticus | reverse complement strand
GGCCTTCCTAACTACCCCCCTACATCCCCGAGCAACTGCAGAATAGCCCTCCCTGGTGATGAACCCTTCTTTCCATTGGGTGTAAGCCTCCTATTTAGCAAGGAGATATTCCCGGATGCTTTTGGTGAGCCATGGAGGTTTGTGTGCTCTCCTGCTCCCTTTGATCCTCATTGGGATTACCTTCCTTTGGGCTTGGAGGATCGTCTCCTTAAAGAGCGACCACTCTTCTTGGACACCTGGCTCCTCTCCCCTCTGTAGCTGCCCCATGAACTGAAATAGTCAAAACTTTTTCATCAATCTTTTTCTTCACAAAAATAATTTGGTGACTAAATGGAAATGTTGACCAAAAAAAGTATTTGTGTCAAAGCTTTCTATGGGAAAAGTATTATTTCCTGACCAACCCTCCTCATAACTACCACCACACCTTTAGGAGTTGGTGGCAGAGAAGCAGTCTTTCAACACAAACTGTCTGCAACAAGATTACCACCTAGTGGAGAAGTAAATCTACTAGTGAAGTACCTTTTGTACAAAAAAAAAAAAAAAAAAAAAAAAAAAAAGAAAGAAAGAAAGAAAAGAAAGAAATGCATTGTATAACTTTCCATTCAAATTTCTCAAAGAGCTGTACAAACAGCAAGTACCACTATCTCCAGCTTGCAAATGGGAAAACAAAAAGCACAGAAAGGTTAAGTCACATGTCTGAAGTCACAGAGAATCCACTGTAAGGTATGAATCCATTTAACATAATTAAAATAATTTAAAAAAAGAGGTGCGCCTAAAGGTTAATTTCTGATGTTCATCTAAAATAAGTTATTAAGAACATCTGAGCTCAACACTTGAAAAATCAAACCTTACAGTATAGCTGTTTATGTGGGGAATCAACAGACCTAATTTTGCAAGTCAATGCCTAAGATTAATTGAACACTTTAAATTTAGGTTTTTAACTTGCAGTGTAGTTCAAAAACCTTTATAGGAAACTTTCTAGACATGAACTATTATGGGATTCTATAGTTATTTTTAATTCCATATGTATACACAATTCAGAAAAGAACATTGTTTATTGCTTATTCTGCTATATTTATTTGCATAGATTTAAGTTTGCCATAAGCAAGCATCCTCTAAATAGACATTGTGTTAACTATGGAGACTGAATTCAAGTAATGGGATACAAAAACAAGACTTTTGTTACAAATCTCAGTGTAACCTTAACTGTGGAGGTGCTCTGATGCCTCATTAATTGGTCATGTGAAGCTACTTTGTTGCCTTTTCAAAAATTGTTTTCCCGTGTGTAGGAAGGTTGGTGCTAGTGAAAGCCAAGGCTGCACAGGGGGCTCAGAGCCACATGGTAGCTGCACAGCAGTTAACTGGCCCAGTAGCAGCTGCTGGCTACAGGGATTTCAGTTCCGTCTCCTCCACTCTGCACCCCCTCCAGTTTTTCACAGACGTTTGTCTGTTTACCAGTTCTCTTTTAAAGTGTGTTATCCATGCCAGATGCTTTCTTTTGTAACTGGCTTAACAACTTCAGTCAGGAAACTCAAAAATGTCAAGCCTTCAAGATGTACAAGAGCTACCTACTTAACTGCAATTTCATTTTTGTTAACTTGTCCTCCTACTCCTTCTTTGGCTTGTCATACTATCTTGTCTTAAATTAGACTATAATCTCTTCAGAGCAGTGCCTGACAAGCAGCATCTGTCTCAATAGGCTGGATAGGTATGCTGTAGCTTAATCAATTGTTATGTGCCCCGTGCAGAAATTCCTAAGTGGCATTCTCGTTATTATGCAGGAAATCAAAATAGACTATAATAATGTTTCTTTATATTGGTCTCTGAAATGTAGATTGCAAACAAGAAAACAAACAAAAGAAACTCCTGTATTAGACTGAGATGAAAGATAATTTCTCACTATAATTTTGCCAGTACTCTTATGCCAAGGCAATGGTTTTGGCACAAGAATCCTGCTGACTGACAGAATGAAATGTGCATAGAATATATGGTCAGATTCTCTTCTATGCCAGCTCTCCACTTGGTGGAAGAGGGTGAAAATAAAGGAGTATGTCAGAAAGCCCATTCATTCATGCTCCCTGATTTCCAAGGACTAACCATACCAAACCTAAGATGCTTAAGAGAAACTTTTAGATGGCTCAAAGCTATGCTGCTGAAGCAGGCTCCACTGAAGGTATAACTCTTTATGCCAGTGAAGGGTGGTCACAGTCTGCTCTGACATGTCTTTCCTCTGTGCTGCCCTCTTCTTTCCCCAATACTCCTTGTAGGTAAGGAGAGGAAAGAGATGAAGTGTGTGGTAGTGCAGGGCCTAGCAGTGGCACAGTTACAGTAGTAGAGAATTCTCACCTCAGAAGGGGAATTCTCTGCTAACCATTCATGGCCTCTGCATTGCCCGACAGGCATAAAGTACTAATTGCTATTCTGTCTATATTTAAATGTAGAAAATGTAGCTGAAGTCTATATTTAAATGTAGAAAAAAATCCTCAGCCCTTCCCCATAGGCTGACAGTTCATCTGGGGGCCAGTGGGGACCAGGATCAGATCCTGCTCCTATTAAAATAAGTAGCAAAAATCCCACTGCGAATTTATCTAGTCCCTTAATATTAAGTAATAAGCAAAGAATAAAATGAAACAAGACAAGACTCAAAGCACTGCCAAAAGAGTTTTGTTTCTTAAAGCAACTTCTCCCTTCCATGAAAAAATAAAGATGGGTAATTTTTCCTGTAGCAGTATTTCTTCTCAGAAATATATAGAGCACATTGATGTGGGTGTCAGGTTTGAGTTACAAAAAGTCCCTAAACCTCTTAGTTATGAGCTTAGATACGATCCATACAGCATGAGCTCTTAGTGTGCATACAGCATGAATTTTGTGATCAGTTTGCAAACCTCCATAATTGCAATGCAATGGTTACATGGTCTGTATGAGTGGTCCTCAACCATTTTAGAATCAAGGCACGCCTTGAAAACTGGTGTTCATAGTTTTCACTCATTTTTTGACTACAGAAAGAAAAGATCAGTTCTTCTGTTGGAAAAAACTCCAAAAGACCACAAGTCAGAATGTTTTTGAATATATGGATTCCTAATTGAAATCTCTGGATATATCTTATAAATCCTATATAGATGTTTGCTAATATTGTATGGCATCCCTAAAAAGAGTTCATGGCATTCTGGTTGAGAATCTCAGGTCTATATACTGCAACTGAGAAAATTTAATCACACAAAGCTTTGTAGTCCTTTTTTCAAAGAGAGGTTGGTTACAGAGCAAAGGAAGTTATCACAGGTTTCATAGATTTCATAGACATTAGGGCTGGAAGATCTTCAAGTCCAGCCCCCTGCCCCAGGGGCAGGAAGTCAGCAGGGATCATAGAATCTCAGCAAGATAAAATCCATATGTTTCTTGAAGGCATTCAAAGTAGGTGTTTGAACCACTTATGGCAGCAGTTTATTCCAAACCTTGGGGGCTTGGGCAGTAAAGAAATTCTTCCTTATGTCCAGCCTGAAACGGTCACGGAGGAGTTTGTGAATCTTGTCATCCCTTGAGCCGCTTTGGTGGAATGACAATATCGAACGGTCACGAACTCTTCAGGTTAGAGAGACAGGTTACAAAAAATTGCAAGCAAGTAAAATAAGGTAAAAAATTATCTAGGTCTCTAGTTGGGAAGCTATCACACTGATTTGCCAAAACATTTTCTGTCTCTGCCATGTAATAGGCATTGTTTCATTCCTCCCCAACTCAGCAATCAACTTTACCCTGTCCTGGCTGTTTGGAAGTCTGTTATTTAATTAATTAAATGCCCTGAAATGTTTCCATTGCTGAGACATTTGGGTCCTATTCACAAGACTTGAATAAATAATCATCCTAACAGCAGTGTCTGGATGTGGCTGGGTGTTTGGGGCCAAGCAGAAGCAACAAATTCTAGTTACCGCTGCAATTACTAATATGCAGCAGCCATCACTTTTTTTCAGCCCCTCCACTCCCTATCAAGTCAGTGCCCAGGGTTGCCCCTATAACCCCCCCTAGTTATACCACTGAATGCTAAACTAGTCCCAGTGACCTGACTATACCTGCGAAGTAGCATCTATCCCTCCCCAGTTTGTGCAGCAAACTAAATGAAACATAATGGACATTAACCAATTCTGAGTAATACATTTCCCTACAGGGAGTAATACATTTCCCTTCCAGAGAGACCAACAGATATCTTCATAGAGGCCTTACCTGCTTCTTGAACTTCAAGAGGCCATACACAGAAAGGTTAGCGACTATGCCTTGATTAGCATTTGTTATAATGAGACACTCAAAAAAAGGAGGTGAATTTACGTCTACATACAGCATTGGCAAGAGCGTTAGTGAAATACTGAGTACAGTTCTGGTGTCCATATTTTATAGAAGTGTGTTGGAGAAGGTGCAGAAAAGAGCCACAAAGATAATCTCGGGGCTGGAGAAAATGCTTTAATTATTTACTTTGGGTTTTCCACCTTTGTTAATGAACTTTAGGTTTGTAATGGAGGTATATTACAACCTTTATTCTGGAATTACAGTACTAGGCTAACCATTTCCCCAACTGGCAAGAGTAGGCCATGCAGCAACGAGATATTTCTTGGCATTTGCTGGACCCTCACTGTGTCTCTTACATGTCACAAAAAGACTTTTGGGTAAATCCCTGATGTCAGCTCTTTGCTGCTTAAACTCTCATTTCCTCCTTTTTTCACATAAGTTTTTGTCCTAGAATTTCCTTCAGCTGTAGAACTTCCTGCTTCTTTTTAAAGTAAAAGCTGACAATGGGATTTTTGTATCCCTCTGCTTGAGGCCTAAAGTTCTAAAAAAAAGGGGAAACAAGATTTACTGCATTGTAGGGCAGGAGTGAATGGCTAGCAATTAATAATTTCTTTGGACCAATTAACATTGTCAATGTTTTCTTTTAGAATATAATTTGGTATTTTTCTGATTCCAAAACCTCTTGCTGAAAGGAGGACTTCCAGGGGAAGGCGAGGGACTTCTGGTGGCAAAGGTCAGGGACTAGGGCTGGGACTTCTAGTCACAAGATAGTGACCAGGGGTCAGGGCACCTATCAAGGGGTGGGGCTACCCATGCAGCCCTTGACAGCTTGCTCAAACTCAGGAAGCAGCCCTCTGCCCAAAATAATTGCCCGCCCCTGTGGTAGATCAAGGGACTGAACCCAGTCTCAGGTATCCCAGGCCAGCACACTGAACATTGGACCATTTATTTTCTGTCAAGCTCCTATACCACCAATCTCAAAATAATTCTGAAACCTACAATAAAACCCTATCTTGTCACTTTGTTTATAGAACAGTGACATCATAATCAGGTATTGCTATACTTAAATTTGAAGAAACTTCAGGATATAGGTTTCCTGATAATGCAGCTATATATGAGTCATGCAAGTGCTTCCTTACTGAATGATTTGCACCAGACATGCACCTTGGGTTGCTAGACACTCAAAAGATGCTGTAAAGGGGATCAAGGCAGGAAGAGAAAAAGTGACAATATAGCTATTCCAATGAGAACTCCTCAGTCAGGATTACATGATTATTCAATAAAGAAACATGATCCTTAGTCAGATTTAAGTGAACCAAGAGTATTCAACTCACTGTGGTAGGCCTTTAGTTATAGGTAGCACATGATGGTATCTGCAGTACCACATTAAAAACTATTTTAAACATAGGGAAATACTCATTAAAAATTGCTCAGCTGTTACTAAATGAGTCACGTCTCCCCTACATACATAATGCATTTAATTATGTTTTTATATGGACATACAAATATTCATCCTCATCTCCAAAATCAGTTCAGTGATGAGGAACAGCAGATCTGTCTATAATTCTTTGTTACAGAACCCTCTATTTTTCCTGTTAATAATAAAAACCTGGCCAACATGAGTTAGATTTTCCAAGTTAATTTTTTAATCTAGTCACCGTAATATTTGTTCCATTATAAGATTCCTCAATGGAAATGTAGCATAGTCCACCATTGGGCTCTTGCCTTAGGATTCTTGAAGCATCTTTCAGGTACATAACTGAACCTAAAGGAATCATAGTAGCACAGAGAAGAGAGAAACATCTACTCCCTGAGAATCAGCTTACTCCCCAATTCACCTTCCAAATACTTGGTGTTCCATAGATAAATGATGACTGTGCCCGTTTTGATGCAAGTTCACAGATGCAATCTAATTTTTAAGTGTTTAAACTACAGACAATTGGGGGCAGAAGAGTATTAAAGTTTGAGTTTTGGAAAAAAAAAAAGGATCTAGGATTGGCCATGATGCAAGTGAAAGAGATGCTGGAATGAATCCAAGATGGATAAGAAGTGCCTAGAAGAAACAGGTATTCCTATCTATCAGCAAGGATGGGATATACCACTTTAAATCCATTTGGCTTAGGAAAATATACTGAAAAAGTAAACTCTGGTTTATTTGTAAACGGAAAGGAGAAATGCAAAGACATTTAAAGATCTTGTTTTTCAAATACACCTGTAAGTAGGATGCCTAGCCTGTTGGCTTCTGTAGGTGGGTTTTGCTCCTTGAGGAGCTCCTCAGCCAGTCCTCCCAAATAAAGTAAAAAATTAAGTAAAAACTAAGCAAATAAAAAACAAAACCAAGCCTTTCTCCCCTGTCCCAAGTACTAAGAAGGGACTCTTTCAGCTCTGGCCCCAGCAGAGCAGCCTTGCCCCTCCCCATAACAAGCTATCCTGCTCCCAGCTTGCCGCCTCCTCTCTTGCTTACTCTTCTGGGAGCTTTTTAAAATGCCTAGCAAGACACTCCCTACCTGTCCAAATACTCTACAGCTGGACACTCTCAGAAGGGCTGGCCATTCCCACTTAAAGGGACAGATCACCCTGTTACCATCAGTTATGAAAATCCCAGCCCCATTGTATTCAATGGCAGAATACCCGGGGACTTCAGTGAGGCTCAGGTTCCATCCAGTATTGAGAGGGGTCCTCTTGTAAAATTAAACAACAGAGTTTAATGGCCATAATCTTATGTAATACTTATTAATTTACCAACATAATATAAAAAAGGCAATAATACATAGATCTGTTCTGAGTTTCAGTGGATCAGGCTGATCAACATGGAATGAAACAGTGTCACACCTCACCAACAGTGATGAACCTTGGCCTTTTCAAGCCATTATTGTTTTTGCCTTAGGTACTAAAAATATACGAGAGTAATACAGAAACTGATACAAGTGTATATTTTATCACTACAATTAATTCAATAACCCAGGAGCAGGAAAGAGGCAACTCCTTTGCAACTCACTCCCTCATTCTATAGACGATTATGCTTGCTCACTTGTGCAAAGCATTGTCCTCCTCAAATAAAAAGTGCTGTATCATCACTCTCAGGTTCGAATGATCTGTTAAAAATAGATAACAAGCCAAAGCTTAAAAGTATGTACTAGGATCCAACACGGTGGTACTCTGATAGCAACCAGTTTCGTTACCTGAAAAAAGAAAAGGAGGCTTTGGCAGGGTGAGATACCTGGTGTCAGAACTCAGTTGCATAAGGAGTGTTGTTTACTGTTTGAGTCAAGACCCATGTGCTAGTAAAACTTTTTCTTGTTGCACACAGCTGAGCTAGCTCTTGTCCCATACATGTTTACCTAGTCAGCTGAACAAATGAGGCAGCAGTGACTTTGCTGCTCCGCATAGACTGACTCTTAAATTGGTAGTATAACCATGCTCGTATGGTGGAGGGTATGCTAATTAGCATACTTGGAAGGTAACTGGCACTGTCATTCAGCACATCTGAAGCTTGAACACGGTTACACTGTTCAGTTAGGGAGAGGGCCCATGCAGAGCACATGGCTTGTTTGAAGGTACTGCTGCCTAACAGTAGGTTTGCCCTTAAGTCTCTCTTCTATCAGGTCTGTTGTTACTCTGGTTGGTGCCTTGACCTGCTAGCAGTGCACACTTGCATTGGTAACCTAATCATCTCCAATAACATCTTCTCTTTGCTAAGCATCTGAAATGTCAGCTGCTCCCAGCTCTCCAGGAACTCTTAAAATCATGTAATGGATCTTCCTTCTTCCTGGACAGGAACTAATGAAGAGGGACAGCTGGCATTCTTCAGAACTTTCTTCCTTCAACAACAAAGATCCTGCAGGAGCTTCATTGACAGAGTCCACTGGGAGTGCTCAGCTGAAGATGAGATGTGAAGAGTGTGCGCAAAGTAAAATAAAGTAAAAAACTACTTTGAGTCTTTGTCTTACTGCTGCATGGAAATGCCTAACTTTGCAAAGGTTGGCAAGCTGGTATGCAATATCTACACCCTTCCTTCTTAACCCCTTGAACCTCAGACACCTAACAGAAAATCTGTATAGGGCAAACGGGAGAAAATGGTCCCATAGATGCAATATTCAGTGTAGGCAAGCTTAACATAGCTGTCCTTTTAAGGTACATGTCCTGTGCAATGGATAATCTGGGCTAATTTTTTCAGCCAGGTAGACCATTTGCAACTTTAGCAAAATCAGATGCACAGGACTTCCCATAGAAAACTCTTTACCTCAGCAGAATGAAACAGCTACGAGCATGTGAATACTGGAAGCTGAAAGTTAATGTCTGCCTACTAACCAAACTTACACTCCCTGGGAGTTGTCTTAGTCCCCAGGTGCACTCAGCATCTTACTGTCCAAAGGAAAACAAATTCTTGAAAAATGCCTTGGCCCAGAGACTCTCCCGCCGTTTGTGCTGGGAGCAAAGCAAACACCAGCCTTGGAGTTGCACAGAAAATACACAGTCTTAGCCAAACTATACAGCTGCAAATCCTAAGATCTCAACTAGGTTCTTAACACAATTAGAAAAGTTTGATGTTTAATATTCATTAATTATTTAAAAATCACACTGTGAAATTGGACAAACTTAATTTATTAGTTTCAGAACTATTACGGAGACAGCTATGTTTTTGTTCCTAGATATAAATGTGCAAACAAATTCAGGCTTCAATAAATTTTTTTATTGCTTTTCTGTTTAAAAAGCCAGTGTATGAATAATGGCACCACGCTGGCCAAACACAACATTGTTGAGCAGTCAAATAGTAAGAGGTCCAATGGTGTAGAGATTTAAAAAATGTGAAGTATGAGCTTCAGTACAGTTTCTCAATTAAGAACAGAATTTAAGAAGTAAATGGATTTGTAATATCTGCCTTGTATGGCATTTCAATACTAGACAACCATGGAGTGGATTTCTGATAACAAGACATATCTGAGATATTACAGAAGACAATCTAAGACTTAGAAATAAAAGAGCAATTTTTCCTTTGATTTACACAGAAGTACTTGATCTATATATGTTATAGCATTCAGGATGCACCAGAGATTTACATGAAGATTTTTAAAAAATCTTCTTCCACAATGTGGATTAAAGAAAAATATGCTCTTCTTCAAAGAGACTGACAGTTTCGGAAAGTCATATCTCAAATATAAATCTCTACTATACCAGCATTTTGCTATCTACCACACTGTGTTTAGAGATGAAATACATTTATGGTACTATTTGCTCTCATTCTTGAGAAACCAAAAAACTGAATATTCTTGGATACTATTGCACTTTTAGTTGAAACAGTAGTGCTTTAATTGGCTTCCAAACTACTTACATTGTAATAACGAAAAAAGTGAGAGCTTTTGAACACGTAATCTTACTTAAAAGACGTATTGTAAGGAGACCAAATGAGGTTCAAATTCAAACTTCAGCACAACATCCTTTATGAAGCAATTTAAGTATGCCTGGCATAAAATCAAACTCTGGAATACCTCCACCATTTCAGGAAAAAAAGTCCTAACACACAAAAGGACAGGTGGGTACAGAGTGCCAGATGAAATGAAAAAAATCAGTGGGTGTTAGTTTCCCAGCAAAAGGATGTCTTGCATCACACAGCAGATCAGGAGTAAATAAAAAAAAACAACACTTAATAAGGTCTGAAGATAAATCCTATACAATGCTGTAAGAGAGAGACTCCACCAAGACACTGTCAGTGTAAGCAAAATTTACTTAACAGGCATTGTCTGTTAAGTAAAATGCGGTTGCCTTCAGCAATAAGTTTTTCAAATAATGTCTATCAACAGTACCGAAACAATGGGTGTTAAAACAAAAATGTATTAAAACAATGTTTCTGAAAACAGATTGCAGAAACCCTACAATTAGTTGTAGCTAAGTACAATGAAGTTAATTTCTCTAGCAAACACTAAGTTAACACTTCAAGTACCAGAAAGCAGTTATCAGAGGCCTAAATAAGGTGGTTATTGGAAACCAGCCCAGCTGCAGGGGATTACACTCTCAGAAGTATATCAAGTCCGATCACAAATCTATCTGTGAACACTACTAATGTTGCAATCCCAATAAGGCAGAAGAGTCAGTTCAGAAGTTCTGACTGCTGTAATTCTTCAGCCGTTTACAGTGCATGCTATTTAACGCGGAGTTGTTTAAATGTAAAATGGAATACACGGGACCGACATGAAGCACTTAGGTTTATAAGCACTTACGGAAGAGTCCATGACTGCAGATCTTTACAGTGTATTGCCTATGAGTGCACAGTTATTTAGTGAAAGAGAAGTTTCTCCTGCCCATTCTTATATTGCATTGTATAATCCATAATAATCCACAAGTGTCTATAAATTAACAAGCAAGAGCCTTCTCCCTGAGAAACATGTTTCTCATGTTTATTCAGTCACCACTCCCATCTTTCACTTGGCTATGGTAAGGCCTGGACAAGGCAGAGAAGAGAATATAAAATCCCAATGGTGACATTACAAAACAGTTTTTCCCTTTGTCTTTGTTGAACTTGTCTGCTCCATTACAATTGCAGCTGTCAGTTGGCATCCATGTGATCTTGCCTAGTAAGTAAAGGCTTTCCACTTGGACTGCCTATCTGTCTGCGCAACTCTTTCACTGTCTGCAGCAAAGCTTCACGCTGCACCTCTAAAGCAAGAATAGATTGCTTCAACTTGCCCTCGTTGTTCAGCAAATTCTCCACCATAGCTTCTAAGTTTTGGATTTTTCCATTTGCCACCTTCAAAATAAAAAGAAAACAAGAATTCCCTTAAAAACAATAAAAATAAATAGTAAAGCTCATCTCTCTCCCTCCAGGCTTCAAATTACTTTTAAAAGGTTCCAGGTCAACTTTAACACACATTTTCTAATAAAGCAAAAACCAGCAAATAGTGAAACCAAATTCTGCTCTCCATAAGTGACACTTATATTTTTTATGTGACTAGTAATCACTGGATGACATTCTGCGACTCACATAAGGATCTGAGTCTTGCCTCAGTGCCTTAAACAACTATATTTTGCCCTAGGCATCTAAGTTTGTCCCTAATGCACATACTCAGAAGTGGTTCAATACCACCCCAAAGGTTTCTAACAGCACTTATGCCACACAGAAGTCCTAGGAAAGCCTCCAAAATATTAGATGGCCAAACACCATAACCAGAAACTGTCTGACCCTGCACTGAGACAGTGGTGGTAGTGTTGTGAAGGCATCAACCCAGGACAAGGGAAACCCAAGCTCTTGGGCTCCTGACAGGATCTGTGCTTTAACCTCTCACATCACAGGACAGTGTTCCAGTCACGAGGCCTAGCAAAGCCTTCCTGTTGCGACTCAGCAAGTGGGCAGACAAGAACAAATGAATTCTGTGGTTCAGGCAAGTGGCTGCTACTGCAGCAGGGGAGGTGAACTCTTGCCTCCAATAGTATTTATGAATTTTTCATTACAGTCATTAGAAAAACTGGCCCAGCTGCACTGGAGGCAGAGAGAAAGCTTTTTTACATGCTGCACCAGTTTAAACCAATTCAGACGGCTTAAACCTCCAAATGATGTGCCACAACTACTACTGTGTGCATCTTGGCCTCCCTTTGCACTGCAGCAGTACTGCAGAACTTCAGGTGTCTCGCATGACATGAAGAAATTTAACCAGTTTGTGCCAAGGAGGTCCTCTCATCTGGCTTTTCCTATGGGTGAGCAAGCTCAGTCGCTCCAAAAGCAAGGTAAATTTCTTGGATGTAACAGGTAAAAGAATCAGAACTGTCTTGGTCATGGCAGATCAGAAGATCTCACATCATTGGCCTAAGTCTTATCTGATCTCGCATTGGATAGGCATACAGTACTCCCTCCTACTGTTCATGGAATCAGGGAAGCAACAACTTGGGATGGAAGACTCCAGAAATTTGACACCTTTGTTGTGGGTATCCATGGAGCAATCCCTGTTGCAGCAAACATCCTGACGAATGGAACCTTGGACCTCCTGCTCATGATTCAATACACCTGTCTGCACAAGGGGTTCACCACGCTGTACTTGAAGGCCAGTACCTCCAGAGCAGAGGCAGAGGTCATAGTTTCATAGTTTCTAGGGTTGGAAGGGACCTGAGCAGATCGAGTCCAACCCCCTGCCATGGCAGGAAAGAGTACTGGGGTCAAACGACCCCAGCAAGGTGTACATCTCGCCTCCTCTTAAAGACCCCCAGGGTAGAAGCCAGCACCACTTCTCTTGGAAGTTGGTTCCAGATCCTAGCCACCCTGACTGTGAAGTAGCACTTCCTGATATCTAGCCTAAATCCACCCTCTGCCAGCTTGTGACCGTTATTCCTGGTCACTCCTGGTAGTGCTCGGGGGAACAGGGACTCCCCCAGTGCCTGCTGGTCCCCCCTGACTAGTTTGTAAATGGTCACTAGATCCCCCCTCAGATTTCTCTTGTGGAGGCTGAACAGATTTAGGTCTCATAGCCTCTCCTCGTAGGGCCTGCCCTGCTGCCCCCTGATCATGCCAGTGGCCCTCCACTGGACCCTCTCCATGTTGTCCATATCCATCCTGAAGTGCGGCGCCCAGAACTGGATGCAGCACTCCAACTGCAGCCTCACCAGTGTCATGTAGGGGGGGAGTATCACCTCCTTGAACCTGCTTGAGGTGCATCTGTGAATTCTGATGCATGAATCTCAAAGTCTGATTGCTTTCTGACATGCGGAAATCCTGTCCTTTGTTGCTGATGTAAAATATAACTACTATATGATCTTCATTTTCTGTAAACATGTAAATGTCCTAAAATGTGTGGTATGGCTCCCACTGTGTCACAGTGCGTGCTGGATCTGGCATTTCTGTGTGGGAAGGGGCAATCCATCCATCTGGCCCATGGAGCAGTCTTGCACCACTCATCCAGCCCACAATGCCAAATGAGTTTGACACCCCTGATTTAGGTACTTATTTACCCCGGGTAAGTAGGACTTCAACAAGGTAGGACTTCAGATATATCGTCTCCTGCTCCCCACTGGGATTTCCAGTGGCCTCGTCAAGTTTAGACATCCGTCTGGTCCCAAACCAGCCAGATTAATTTCAACAAGGACAAGTACAAAGACCTAAACTAGGGGCATAATAATTTCATGCACAAATTTAGACTTGGGAATGATTAGCTAAACTGCAATACTGCAAAGAACCTGGTGGTTACAGTGGACCATAAACTAATACCAGCCAAGAGCGTGCTCTTGCTGAAAAAAAAATCCAACAGCATACTGAACTGTATTAGCAGGAGTGTCTCCTGCAAAGCAAGGAAAGTGATTCTTCTGCACTATATAGCATGGGTGAAGCCTCATCTGGAGTACTGTGTCCAGTTTTGGTCCATGCACTTTGAGAAGTATGTGGACAGATTAGAAAGGGTCCAGAGCAAAAATGATTAGAAGCCTGGGAAGTATGACTTATGAGGAAAGGCTGAAAGAACTAAAATAATTTAGTCTGGGGAAGAGAGAACTGAGGGGGCAGAGAGGGGGGAAAATTTGATATCGGTCTTCAAATACCTGAAGGGCAATTACAAAGAGGATGGTGATGGACTTATATGTAGCTGTAGGGCACAGGAGTAGGAGCAATAGCCTCAAACTGCAGCAGAGGAAATTTCGGTTGGAATTTAGAAATATTTTTTTTGACTATTATGGCCCCTAACATGATACACTTAAGACATGATTAACTTGTTAATCATGTCATAAGTAGTGATCTGGCCACATGTTCATTTAATTAATAGCATGATAAAACCAGGAATAAGTGGCAAAGTTATTACACAAAATATGGGTAATAACGTTGTCACTGTTTTTTATCATGCATGTACGGTCAGGTACTACCATTTGCTCTGGAGGCTGGGAATATGAGCCAGCTGATTGAGGGTCCCAGCTAAGGCAGCACAGTGAGCTCCCCCCTAGCTAGAAGACCTGATCAGTTGATAGAGCTCTCAGCTGTGGGAATGCAGGGTGCTCCTGGCCACAGCTGGAAGCTCAGAACATCGATGGGGTTTCCACTGGAGCACATGGTACAAACTCTCATGATGCTTGTGTGTTTTATGGGTACTGTTGTCAAAAAGTATCCAATCTTGAGCACATGGGGCTGTGTGTGCACCAGTACTGGGAAGTGCATGTGGACATGTGACAATTCTGTCTACCAAGAACAGCCCTTTCTGTGTATAGTCCATGCCCAGTAGTTACAGCTAACCAATCTGAGCAAGATTTGAATAACAACCGACAAATGAAAAGCTTGTATCCCATCATCTGCCCATGTGACATCAGATTCTCAAATATGCGCCTTCATTATTGGCAGAGAAGACAATCTAAATAAAAGGTACTGCCCATTACCTACATTGTATTGCTATCCTCCAACTTCAGTTTATGTTAACTGTGTTCACAGAAACTGTACTGTTTTTGCAACTCAAAAAGAAAGATGATACTCAGAAGAACAGCCCTTCTGCAGAGCACATGTACCACCTCTGAAACACTGCCTATATTATACCACGAAGGGAAAGTCATGAAGCAGTGATCAAAATGATTATAGACCGTATGTATTTTTAGCCTTCTCCAGGTACTAATTATTCTTAAATGAGGTGAGAACCTGATGTGACCAATTGACTTTTTATAATCTCCTCCCCAGACAAACATTAGAAGATTAAATACAGGTAGGTTCATCTGGTGTAATAAGACTGAAGATGTATATCTACTTATCTCAATTAGGTCTTATCAAAGATCTGAATGTGGCCCATGCACCTCCAACATGATGGTCTCTTCTGAAAGTTTGAACAAACCATCATGTCAATTGCTTATCAGTTAGGAAATAAAAACTGTACCTGTAGCTCCTCCAGGAGATCAAAGTTCTGTTTCCGCAGGTTACTGTTTGCCTTTTCCAACTTATCCATTCTCTGATTGTCATTCAGAGATGAATCTATCAGCTCATCCTGAAGAACATGGTATTCCACTTCATAAGCTTGCAACTGCTTGGCAATATCCATTTCAAACACCTGTTAAATATAAAAATAGTAGTAGCTGCTATATGGATCAAGGGCCTAACACAAAAATATTGCTTTTTTTCCCCCCCCGATACATCATTATGTACAAAAAGATTTCAGATATTGGAATTCTGCATAAATGCCCCATAGTTTTAAGTCACTGAGATCCAGTGAATAAAAACCAGGTGGAAGTCATACTGGAGTTTCGATTTCAAACTCTACTACTGACCTTCTGTATGAGCTTGAAAAAGTCAACTATGCCAAAATTTCCAGGAAGCAGACAATACTTTGGGGGATTAAACTTTTAGGTACGAAACTTAAATGTTTCATATTAGGTCACCAAAAACCAGGGTCAAAATTAGGCAACACAAAAACTACAGGCAAAAAAGCTGTGCCACAGGGACCATAAAATTAACATTTTGTGTAACACATATACACTGGTATAGCACAGTCAAAAGCTACAACTGCTAAGCATTATCCATGTGGCAAAGTATCTGCTCTACAGCATTTTTATAGACCAAAAGTAAATTCTATCATTACTTTAAAAGATTTAAAGGGCAATCATACCATAACAAAGCAGACTGGTATAATTAATTATCAGCTATTAGTCACTGTCAATGCACTTTCCTTCATACAAGACAAATTTTGAGAGAGTACCTGCTCTGGAAACCTTACATTTTAAAAGCAAACAAATAAAGCTAGGCAGGCCAAGAGAGAACCAAAGGAAACACTTTCCTGTCTGTGGGTTTGCCAAGTATCTGTTTTCAAATTTCCTGGGAAAGCTAAGCCTTAGAGAGAATGACTCTAAAGCCCTTCAACCAGTTGTGTCCCTGAATGCACTGAAGAGACTACATGAAAAAAAAGTATCAGTCATTAAAACAACGGAAAACTAAATTCCATTCACCTAATAAAAATGCAATAGGATATACCCTAAATACAGAAGTTAAGCAGTTTTTCCTTAACTGCTTGCATCATACCTCTTTTGGAAATGAGCCAAAAAATCCGTCTCCACCTGAGATACTGACGGAAGTAACCAAAAATATTGATTGTTTTCAGTTGTTTTTGACCACAAGTTCACAGTTCTAGAAGGGACGTAGTTTAAAGAGACAATTTGTAAAGCTATCGTAAGAATCTTAGAATTTCTGACACTTGTTTATTACCCAGACCACAAAAGTTCTTTCATGTTGATTGGGCTTCTAAACATTCAAAGTCTCGATTTTCAAACACAATTTAGGTTTAAGAACCAACTAAAACATATCTGCTGAATTCATGCAGGTTGGCTTCTAGAGCCAGTCTTTGAAATTTAGCAACTTGGTTAATTCCTGTCGTAAACTCTGCACCTCAACTGCATCCCTAGGGGGAGAGGTTGGGGTGGGGGAGAGATAAGAGGGAGTCTTTGCTGTCACATTCACAGAATTCAATCTGAATGGAAAGAACACGGTAAATCAAAAGTTTAAACTGAAAGCTAATAAACTCTGGGCATGTTATGGCTTGAATCCACAGACTACACCTACAGAAGATAGGAAGAACAGGAGGATGGGGATTAATCCAACAGCCTATGAGCTGCCAGGCTGGTGAAACAGCTGCTCTCTCCAGCAGCAGCCATGATCAAAGCAGAGAAGCTCCTGTCCCCAGCTGGCTTCTACCTGCCTGGTGTGACACCAGAGCACTTTGGAACAGCTACCTGAATAGCTCTTTACTGCTCAGAGCCAAGAGATTTCCTCAGCTCACTTAGGTCTGATGTTTCTCTAAATTTCCCAGGTTCTGCCCTTGATATTAAGTCTCAGGAACAATTCCAATTTGTTGGTGTGCTTCAAAGAAGCTTTTCCCCAAGAAACTGAAGGACACCCCTAAGGAAGCTCTGAGATGGGCATGTTTCTCCACAGACAGAAAACCGCCCTGTGATTGTCAACTGACTCCATCTCCTCTCTACTCCCCAAATCTCTTCCTTTAAAGCAGTGGTCTCCAACCTTGTTAAGTAGATCACCTTTGGCATTTAAAAGCAGCCAAGATCTACCCCTCCTGCATCACCCAGCAGGTAAGTCTACAGGGAGGGAAGGGGACACAGATTGAGGCAGAGGGAGAAAAATTATTTGGGGCATGCCTCCCCAGCAGGTAAGCCTGTGGGGGAAGAGGAAAGGGCCGTGGGGGGGCAGGGCAGATCGAGGTCCCGGCCCTAGCCCCATTTCTTCTCTCACCACTGGGGCTAATGGTGGGGACGAAAGGAGTGGGGCTGGAGCAGGCGCAGGCCCTGCAAAGCCAGGGCATGGGGCAGAGCTGCAAGTGGCTCATCTGGGGGCCGTGGGAGCATGTGCCCCTGGATCTGCCCACCGGCTGAGCCAGCTGCCACTTTGGGCTGGGGCACGCCAGGCAGCACTGGGGCTATGCAGGAAGCTGCAGGCACTTGAAAATTTGCTGTAGCCCCCCAAAGCCCACCCTTCCAGCACCTCCTGGCCCAAGCACAGTCTAGACCACCACGAGGAGCATGGCGCTGCCTTCCAGCACACCCCCCCCGCCCACAACACAGATTCCGGGGGAAGTCCCTTTGCAAGGGATTTCCCCTGGTGTGCCTGCAAACAGGGATCCCTGTTCAAGTCCACTTCCATGCTTGCAGGCATGTGCAGGGAAATACGCTGCAGTGGATTTTCCTGATCTCCAACACGGAGACCCCATTTGCAGATGTGCCCCAAGTCAGGTTGGGCAATCAGGGGTGTCTACAGACATCCCTAAGTGTGCAATCAGCTGACTGTATTTCATTGAAGATATCTGCGTTCAGGAGCTCCATATTCAGCAGTCAGATGCATGTTCCCTGAGCTTACTGCCATCATGCTTCTTTTCAGAGTCCTGGATCCATTAATGCAGAAAGGTTTAAGCAGTGATCAGGTAAGTCACTCTTCATGAGGCTCTTGCAAACTAATTTTTGCTTCTGAAACTGCCAGTGGAGCATTGGATTCTTTGCAGTATGATAAATCCAGTCATGCTTTCAACTCACATTGCTGCCTATCCTGTGGAAGGTACTATGTATTGTTGTGACTGATATAAAAGTCAGTGAGAGCTGGTAAAAAATGGAACTGTAATTTTAATAAAAGGCTATACAGAATGACCTCAATCATATAAACAGATGCTTGGGTTTTGTATAAGTAGCATATTTTCAAACATAAAACTTCCTTAACATATTCTAAACTAATAGTAGTATAAACTAGTCTCACTTTTTTTTTCTGATTTTACAAAAAATCCCGCCCATTGCTGCTAATAACCTCTATTCAATTGTTTCTCTTGATAATTACCTAATGTTCAGATATTCATACCTGGCTAATGGTCTTTTCCATCTGTACTAAGCCTAATTTTGGGAGAGTGGTTTTAATGAAATCAACAATAGTTTCTAAGTTCTCGTGTTGCAGAGTCAAGGGTTTGTGGCTTCCCAAAAGACTTAAGGCCACCTTAAATATGACTTCTGTTCCTTGAAGAAAGAGCATATCTGCAAAAACAAAGGAAAATCAGACTTACATAAAACAAGCACATCTTTTACTAAAAATAATACAGCAGTAAAAATTCTTAAGTATAAAAACTTTTCTACTACAGATCAAGAGGCCTAAAGTATTTTACCAAAATGCAATTTTGTAAATATGTTTTCTATTTAAATATTTTAAATGTTTTTCTTATCTAGCACCCTTATTAAATAAGAAAACTGAAGTTTAGCAAAAAATTTACACTGAAAAAGAAAAAAATATTTGATGTATTCATTCAAGACTATCAATGAATAAATAGTTTAAACAGTATAATGTACATACGGGATGGTTTGATGGATTTTGATGCTGCAAGGTTAGGCATACTGCATGACTATTATTGTTAAATAAATGCCAACAGAAGACTTCGCTAGCATTTGCCCTGGTCAGTATGGACCAGGAGCTGGACACAAATTTAAGCTATGTACAAATTAGGCTATGCAGTTATCTTGAACAGTGTTACTCTTTTATGATATTATGTTAAATGTTTGTGGGATGGGCATTAGAACATCAGGAAGTAGTATATGGAGGCAGCAGAATTTGTTATTCAGCTGTCAGCTCTGAGCTTGAATGGGATTTCAATCAGCATGCTATTTAAAGAGTCTCACTAAAAACAGGAGTATCTGAATATATAATTAAAGGAGTGGCTCTAGCTCTTCTTCAGTTTTATTTCTCACTTATTGGAGACATTTCTCAACACTGCATTAGAAAATACACTGGTAGCTTGGTTAAAGAAATCATTTCTTAATATATGCAGCTGAAAACCATATCCAAATAAACCATGTTATTAAGCACTTGCATACTGTATCTCAAACTCTCCCAAATATATGCTGAGCATTCATGCTGCAGGTGGTCCCACAATGACATCACTCTGGCAGATATTCAACACTGAAGCCACAGCATCTAACTACCTTTCAACAGAACTTCCTTTCTTCTCTTCCTTTTTCCTCATTTTCTTTACAAACTGCCTACAATATAGCATGAGTCTGCAGACAGGATATACAAGAACGCAGCCCTGCAGTAGCTAACAAGACCACTTACAATCCATCTACCCAAAACAGAACAAACAACAATTTTCATCTACAGACTCTTGCCGCTAGGTTTCAGAATCCATTCATTTATAAAAGGAACTTTCATACTGGGTGCAGCATCCATCATATTACATCAAGTTACTGAGGGAAGTTCTTGATGACTGTTTTTTAGTCCAGGTTTGCTAATTACTACAGATACTTATACTTGTACACAGGCCTCCTCTCCCTTTCCCCTCTATTTGAAGATACGAGTGAAACTGTGAATAAGTAGTATTGAAATTTGTAGCAATAAGCAAAAGATGACATGGCTAAACAGAGGATTAAGAGTTCACGACCAAAAAAAAGAAAATGATCAGTAAGAGAAAATGTTAGAGTCAGAAACACCAGCCTCTCTGATTTACCAAAGAACCAAGAAATCACAGGCAACTACATTTCTCTTTAAAAACACCCTTTCTTTCTTTTTCTTTCTTTCCTTCTTTTCAAGTCTGCATCAGAATGAAAGCTTCTCCTTCAATTCTTTGCTTTAACCTGAAACCACAACTCACTTCACTCCTTTTTGTCTCTGAGAAGAGATAAAGCATGAAGCACACACTATAACTAAACATCAAGACTGTATTTCTCTATAAGCTTCTGAAAAACAGTGAAAAGCGTTCTGCTTCTAATTGGACGTGTTCTCCAATGGAGAGTGTACAACTGTCTTGCCTATTTAATGAAACTGTAAAAAAATCTGGGAAACTGTTCCATATGTAAAGCTACAAGTTTAATACTATTACAGAGGACACCAAGTTAGAATCAGGAAACATGACGTGAAAAGTAGAGCCTGATTAGTTTTAAGTAAAGAACAAGGCACTTACATAACCTGACATCTACCCTATGAAGATTAACTCAAGGTGACCGATACATTTTTATTGAATTAAGTGGGATGATTATATATATATCTGGAATCCTTTGCTCACATATAAAATATCAACAAGTTAACAAAGGCCCATTTGTTTTCAGAGCTTATCCAGTCTGAGGGCTTGCTGTAAATGGGCTGCATGCCAGTGACAGTGCAATGAAGGCATCTCAATTAATGTCAAAATGACTGGCAGGCTTCAGGATTTAAAATAAAGTTTTATCTACAATCTTGGAACAGAATAAACATTATTTTTCTGTCTCCTCTGCTACTAAGTAAATAGGTTTTAGAGAACATATCTTTGCCATGCAGCACTCTCCTCAGAAGCACTGAAACAAAAAACAAAAAGGGCTTTCCTGCCGTAAGAGCACAACACAACCTTGTAAGTCCAAGTCCTTGCTCCTGCTATAACCTGTGGTTTGGACTACAACTTTCAGAAGGCAGCTGGCCCTGAACACTTCATAACACAGTGATTGAATTTCAGGTGTCAGGGGTCAAAAGATTTCATGGGCTATAAAAATCAAAGGATGGCAAGTCAATCTGCCTAGCTGGTCTGCAGTTGAGATACTGGAATTTAACATGGTTTCTCCCTCAAGTGCTCTGATAACTGAAGAATAAAATACTGGCTTGCCCAGTTGTGCAACATCATGCAACCAGTTGCACGGAAACTGCCTGGTTCCTAGCAGGATTCACAGTATTGCCAACTCCATCAAATCAAAAATTAGGCAGAAGACAGGGCAAGGTGTACTTTAAAGACTAACTTGTTCAGAGAAGAACAGGCTTTTGTAATCTACAGCCTGCTTGGTCAGATGCTATGACACAGTCTGTTCATAGCATCTGATAACTTGGGTGATTGTTTTCTCATGCTTCTGAACAGTTAGTCTATCCTGCTACCACCACCTACAATAGCCACCACCCTATTCTGCCTTCTGCCTAACTTTAGACTAACATGGTTAACCACATCTCTCCAATCAAAAATTGTAAGCAAAACCCCAAAATTATAATATTAGCTTAAAGACAATGTTTGTTAAATTCAAGGTTTCTATTTTTCTAAGCCTCTAGTATGAATCAGGGTGGGAAACTTTCATTTTTAAAAACAGTGAGTAAGTTCAAGATTCTTGCTTCATTGCATGCTTTTGGAGTTGCTGTTTTAAGAAACCCCCAAAACGGAGAGACTTAAAACTACAAAACTTGCTAATAGTGGGCTAGCACTGCTGGGGGGTGGGAGGGTGGGGGGGAAGTTTTCTGAGGTTTCTCAGTTCTCATCAAACACTAATTCCATGGAAGTCATTTACATATTTACACCTTCTGTTTTGCAAATCTTTGCTTTGTAAAGTTTTCTAATGCTACATTGACAAACAAAACACAAAACACATGACAAACTAATCTGTAGGAAGAACCATTAATATACCAGGCTGGTTTATTTAAAAAAGACACATTTGTACATTGCCTGCAACCAACTAGCTCATTGGTAATAAAAAAAAGCACAATAATACATGTGACAATACAATTAATTACTGAAGACTGAAAAGAGGGATGCTGACTATAAATCCCACTGGAGGAGACTGCCCCTACCCCACCAAGGTAACTGGCAGGAAGGCTGGAGTTTTCTTATGCGAGCTGACTATAAATGCAGTGCATGGTATTTGCACCTTCATTTTGTTCTTCAACAGAATTATCATAGGCTAGACATTTACCAGTGTGCAGCAAACCTATTTAAAATATAACCATGTGTTGTGAAAAGCTTCTGTGCTCTCTATGGCTATCTGTATATTGAAAGGGCAACAAATATAGAGCTTATTTTATCTAATCTAGGCCATCATTATCACTGTGTTTTCTTCCAATGCTATTTCTGGTGTTTACTTAAACAGGAACAGGAACAGACTCTAACTAGTTCCTGAAATAAAGATTTACTGTTTGCCTTTATACTGAAAGAATCCACAGTTTAAAAAGTTAGGAAAGCGGCAATTTGAATGCATGGGTAAATTATTGGTTATTATGTAACTGACTCCTCATGCGTTTATTAAGATGGGAAGTGAAAATGAGTAGAAGCATATAATACCTTTATAAAAAACAGCTGAAAGAGATTTGGATTGTATAGCTTAGTGAGAAGACAAATAAGAAAGAACATGATAAAGGTAGACAAAATGACAAACTGTAGACAATATAATTTGAGTACTTCAATCAGCATTGCAAAATAAAAGAATAAGAGGACATGCAATGAAACAGAATGGCATAAAAAATTAAGTCATAAAAGAAAATAAATACCTCTTCACGCAACATATTTGGTCCAAGGAATTCAATGCTATGAGAGATTACTACGGGCTAATTCCTCAAAAGGATTTGAAAAAAGTCTTTTTTTCATTAAAAAAAATGTTTTTTGCAACTATCTAGTTGGTTTAATAAAATATATTGCTTCTACCAAGAGTTCTGACTGCTTTGGAAAAAGTGAACAGTTACAGGCAAACAGGCAATTCTTTCAAATTTTAATTCATGGTCACTTTTGAAAATTTTACTTTTGGTTAGAATAGCAAGATTCAGTCTTAGGGGCAGTAGCCTGTCTTTAAGAGTACAAAGAGGCGTTACATTTAGATCAAACTTACCAGGGTTAGGTTGATCTAAATGCCCAATCATGCAGGTGTTCAGAGGGCTTAAATTGCCCAAAAATGGTGCACCCAATATATGTTAGTTTACCTGAAAAAGTGCAGTAACTCAGTTAGAGACCGAGTTAAGCTGAGCTAAGAAAGCGTTAACCCAAGCTCACAAACACCTGTACACATTTACAGTGCAGCCCTGGGGCTGGGAAAGCACAACTGCTCACCCCAGCCCCAAAGCTGCACACTCCCAACCTGGACTGGGCTCCCACAACCTCCGTCCCCACCAGGCAACCCCCTACCAACCGCCATCTATGGACCTGCTAGCCTCCCCAGGTCCCGCCAAGCTCTCCCTCCCTGCAAACTCTCTAGCCCACCCCCCGATCCCACCTGCCTCACCCCCTACCCCAAGTTCCTTCCATCGGGTTATTGGGTTCCCTGTGTGGCTCCTGGAAGCAGCGAACAACTGCATGTATAGCTCCTGGTCTATGTTTAGGTAGCTTAAAATTAGCTACATGAATGTTGACCAGGTGAGGAAAATGACTGTAGGCACCCTATAAATGAGTTTTTGCAAACAGCTCTCTCTATGAGGACCAATTCCATAACCATGACTGCAAGATTTTTTTTTGCCACACTTGCTGAAGCAACTGGCACTGACCCCATTAGAGATAAGGACACTGGAGTACATGGACTACAGCTTTTACAGAAATTCCTGTATTCCCCAAGTGATGCTTGGATTACATCTCTCTACAAGGCAAAGCTAAAATATTACCAGAGTTTACTGTACTGCTTCCTGTCCCTTATACACATCCAACTTCTTTCTTTCTCCTAAACATGAAAGCAATTAATCTGAGTGCAGTAAACTATTCTAGTTAACTTTTGGGCAATACTGAGGTGTCTCTCTTGCCTAACTACAGTTCTACTAGGTATGATCTAAACCAGGGATAGGCAACTTTTTTTAGCCAGACCGCCGAAAAACACCACAATGCCTACCTCGGAAGGTGCTGGAGTGCTGGCATGGCAAAAAAACAAAATGAGGGCAAAGGGTACATGGCAGGATGCCCTGCTTGTGCCCCTTGCCCCTCACCCAAAGCCCCTGCTCCCCAGCCCTGCTGCCCCTTGCCCCCCACCCAAAGCCCCTGCCCCACAGACTGGGCTCTGTGGCTGCCAGCTGCTACCCTGGTTCTGGGTAGCTGCTGGAGCCCAGGCTGTTCCCAGCAGGGCTTGCAGCGCCCCAGCTGCCTGCTGGGAGCAGCCCAGGATCCCGGCTGGCAGCAGCTACCCAGAGCTGGGGCCGGCTGCAGCCGGGAGGCTCCAAACAGTTGTGCTGGGCTCTGGCATCAGCTCCGCACCAGCGTGTGCAGGAGCGCCTTGGAGTGGGTGGTGGGGGCGGGGCCTGACAGTGCAGCTTCGGTCTCTCCCCTGCTCCCACCATGGAGGTGATGAGTCTGGTGCAGCTGTTTGTAGCCAGCCTGGGCTCTGGACAGCTGCAGCAAGTGCTGCGGAGCTGATGCTGGAGCCTGGAGCCCGGCCAGCTGTTTGGAGCCTCCTGGCTGTAGTCGGCCCTGGCTCTGGGGAGCTGCTGCCAGCCAGGATCCGCGTTGCTCCCAGAAGACAGCTGGGACGCTGCAAGCCCTGCTGGGAGCAGCCTGGGCTCCGTTGCTGGCAGCAGCTACCCGGAGCCGGGGCTGGCTGCGGCGTGCCAAGCAAAATGGCCTTGCATGCCATGCTCGGCATGCTTGCCAGGGGTTGCCAACCCAATCTAAACAAATAGACAAAATTTACTTACAGTTACAAGAACCATCAATTTGTGGGTGTATTGATTTAGTCATAAGTATTTAACTACGGTAAAGTCTGATTGATTTGAAACTCCAAGTAAATTGGTAATGGTAATTAATTATTCATGAGTGACTAATTATCAATAGTTAACCTTTTTTAACTTTTTGTGAGATGTATTTTGCATACCATATCAAAATACGGTAAGGAATGACTTTGGACACTGATATTTAAGAAAAATGTATTACAAAAATTCTGAGTGCAAACTACACATTCTGGCATGCTAAAATGAGAACTGTATCTTTACAAAGATAAATGTATGAAGTACAATATTTCTATGACAAATATTCAAAAGTCCGTGCTATATAAGAATGATATGATCAGGATGGGATTGAAATAATCAGTCAAAAATGTCAGCTTTGCATTTGTACATGCACTCCTCACCAAAAGAGAAGGTAATTGTGCAAAATAGAAAGGTTGATTGTTTTTGTCTTGTTGAGCCATAAAATGGTAGAGTGTCCAATGTTTTGTAACATCAGCTGGCCTGACACATGCTATGAGAAACAAAGGTCAGTATCTTTAAAGTTGATTAACATTATCAGTATGATTCAGTACAGTTGGAAATGACTAATTACATTTTAACATTTTAACATATGAATAATTAGCCAAAATCTTTGAGGACTCTGGAGGGGATTCAGTACATTGAACATAGGTGAAACAGGTGTCACCTCAGTGACTAATTAACCAAATTTCACTGTACCTGATTTTCTGCCCCATGAGTATTTATTGTATATTCCTAAACTACTGTAGATGTCCCTGAGAGCACAATGCATTGATGTATAATGATACCTGACTTAGCTCTGAATGAGCTAGCTTGGATACCACGTTAGCATAGCACTCCATAAAGATGAATACCTTAGGAAGCAAAGCAAACCTGTCATTTACAGTGGCATACAGACAGGCAATTACTGCAGGGTAACTGAAGTGCTGCAAGTTTGTATGCTACTCTATCTCAAGGTAACCTGCTTATTATATACCCACACCCTCAGAGGATTTATGCAGCACAGAACTATGTTGCAAATGCCCACTAACTGTGAGCAATATTGTGCAAAAAAGAAACCTGCTGATTTCCAATGTAATGAATGAAGGGAGGTTCACTGAGGACTACCAGAGGATGCAGCTGAAATGAGAAGATAGAAAAAAGGGACAATAGAAGTGAAGAAGCAAGACTGTCCCTTCCCTGATCAGCATTTTGCTATACATTCCACTCCTACACTTCCTATTAGGTGACTTTTATAACTGTACCATAGATTTGAGGAAGGGACAGTTCAGTTTATCAAAAATAAGAAAAAACATTTTTCTTAGGCGTTTCAAGCAGGTTAGATGATACAGCCATTCTAAATAGGATTACAAAAACGTATGCCTTCAAGAAGATCAGTAGGAGAGTTTATGAAGCATTACCAAACACTCTGGCCACAAATCCCAGGGGAAACTGAGAAGCAAACATAGTGAGAAACCAGGGGGCAGCATAGAGACTGGGGCCAATCTCATACTCCTCTAAGTGGTTGTAGAGATCTCTGTGGTAGTCGTGAAGGAGTCTAGATAGTTGATACATCTGGATCTGTAAACAGAAGAAAGAAGTGAATAACCGATTAAGAATAAAAGACTAAGTAGGGTTATTAAAGGACTACAGTCTGTGCTAAACTTTCTTGTGAAAAATAAAGGGGAAAAATTATCAATCATTGTTCACGACACTTGTATTGGGAGGAAAAAAGTAGTCTGGAGCTATTTCAAAGACCCAGGGCTTCGTGACTGATCAACATTCCCTTTCCTCCTAAAGTACATGGGTTAACACCCAGGCGATAGGCACCTGAAACCATACAGGAGCAAATCAGTAGGGCATTCTGAAGACAGATTTTTGTATACAGCCAATTTTGTTGTATATCAGACTTCAGAGGAGTGGAGGTATATAATTTCTATTGTTCTCCAATGGTCCCCTAAATTGGAAACAAGCATCTTTAAGAAGGTGTATTCTTTGTAGTTCACCTTCTCCTTTTTTGAGATTGTGACAAAAAGCTGAAATGCAGGACTGGACAATAATATTTCTGTTAAAAGCATACTGCTATTATTATTAGCATGCTTTTCCAGAGCCATAAAAAAAATCACACACCTGTAAAATAGTCATGTCAGGACGATATTGTTTTCTTAAGCCCATATCAAACATGAGGAACTTTAGCATCTTAAAAGCATCTTCTTCACTCATATGAAGTAGCAGAACTCCAGCAACAAAACTAAGACCCTGGCAATACCCTACTTCCTGGTCCAGAAGAGAATAGGCCTTCAAAATGTTGTACAGTGACAGCTGGCCAGCTCCCAGTTGTGCTGAGAAGTATGGGTGTGTTGGAAAAGTGCGCCCTACAAAAACAAAGAAGGTAAGTAACTTTAAAATAAACAAACAAACAGAAGTAGCTACATGACCAAGTTAATGTTTCTGAAGGTGCATTATATTTTTGAGTTATTTTCAGTACTAACCTTATTGAATTAATAACATAAAACACACGGAGCCTTTTGTACTCTGGCAGTAAGCATTATTATAATAATCAGAGAACTGAGGCTGGCAACAGCTTTGCAATAGAAGGACAACCTAAATAGTTTGATCAGTTGATGAAAGGGATTGTACAACAGGATTGCCTATGATAGCAGGGGACTAGACACAGTAATCAGGATGCTGTTCTTATTTTATGCCTTTAGTTTCTAATTAAGGGGAAAATGTTTTTGAACAACTACTTCATCCAAATGGAGAATTCTTAGAATAAGTTCAGCTCTTTGAGCCAGACAATGATTCTAATTACACTAATGTAAGCAGAAGTCAATAGTGTTAGAAGCCATGGGCAGGTGTTCACTTCTACCAGCAAGAATTTATCTGAAAAAAAACCCAGGAGCAGGAGCCAGCATGCGATCTAGCCCCCTGGCTGGAGAGCTACATGGGCGAGATCTCCAGCCAGAGAACACTAAAGGGCTGCTCCTTGACCCACCTCTGCTCTTGGAGGAGCTCAATAATTGACACCTTGCCCTCTCCCCGCCTGAGAAAGGGGCAGGCTGTCAACAGACAGTTGGCAGCTGCTGAAAAGACAGCCAGCCTGGGGAGGGCTCCAGCCCTGGGAGAATAACCCCCCATTGTGCCAGACAACCAACTGGTGGGATGGGGCCCACCCTCTCCTGGTGGGAAACCTGCAGGTTCCCATGGCAGGAGAATAGTCCCTGCTCCGTGGGCTGCTCTGGGATTAACTGGGACCAGTACAGGGGCAGGAGTTGCAATCCTGCCTGAACCTGGGAAGCCGTGCAGCCGCCACACAGCTGTCTCCCACCCCCCATACGCGTTCTGGTGGAACTGGAGGCATGTAAGGAAGTAAGGGGACCATTTTCCCAGTGCCAACCCTTCTGAAGCTTCAGGAATGCCACTGCAACACAGCTGCCACCTCCAGGCTGACTGGAAAATGGCCAAGGGCCATTCTCGCTGGCAGCAACCTGCTTGGGGCTCTGGGAATGTTCCCACTGGGGGAGACTGCCCCTACCCCGCCAAAGTGACTGGCAGGAAGGCTGGAGTTCTTATGCGGGCTTCACAGGGATCCCTGAGAGCTTGCGCTTGGGTGAGAGAAGGAGAGAGAGCAGAGATATGTGCGACATTGGGTGCCCTCTGCACACAAAAGAAGTGGACAGCCTTTTAAGTTAGATCAGGAGGAGGGAAACCTTCCTCATGGGTAACTGATCTAACGTCTTAAGGAAGAGCCAATTCTCTTCTGCAAGAAACCCCCTGAACAGCTAGCTATATGCTCTCTTTTTGTGCCAGTAGAATGGCTTTTCTCTTGGCAGAAATGTAATGCCTGTTCATGGCCAGAGTTACAGTAGTGTTATCAACAAGAATCAGACCCTTTAAATCTAGAACAAATTACCCACTTCCACCTATTCCTTCCTAAATTATTCATAACCTCTTCAGTATTGATATGCGTTGTGTGTAATAAAACCATCATGATCCCTATTAGGCAATAACAATTTTACTCAAGTTTCTTTACCTAAACAAACATACCTTCCTAATCTGACACATGATATTTACAAGCTGAGACAGAAGGTGCTTTATTCTTTTTCCCCCACCAAACAGGGCCTTTACAAATACATGGTTACCTAATGGCAGTTCTGTAAGTGGTCACCTTACACTCTGATGCTAGTCAGTGGTTCTGAAATAAAAATGTTTTCCTTTCAGGAAGGAAGGGGGAAAAAAAAAAATCCACCAGATCTTCCCCCAACAAAATACCAAAATCAAAAGCAAATTTTAATACTTTTGTTCTAATACAAGCAAAGTTTTTTAGTCATTCATGTGTTAAATATCACCCCACCCTGCAGCTCCTGGAATGCTGTTGTGTTGCTGGATACCAAAACAGGCCTAGTTTCAAAAGACAGAGCCTGAGGCTGGGTCTTTCTGCATTATAGTTAGTACTCTGATCTACACTGTAGGAATCCAGCATTTACACTGATTTAAATGGGCTTTGGATTTATGTCTTTCAAAGCCAAAACAGAACTGTGTTTTCACCCTGTTATTTAGAACCTAGTTTACCAGGCTCCTGGGTTGCTAGTTGCTACTATAATACAAGTTTAAAAAAATGTTACAATAATTACATAAGGATAATGATTCTCCAATAACAAAAATCCTAATAGCAATGACTACATTAGTGCCTGCTACACAATGTCACCATCTTTAGTATTATATGCAAATATTTAAATGTCTGTAGCACTGCATAATCACAGTAGATACCACACTAGAAAAGCTGCTATAGCAACTCATGGTGCCTGGGCTGACACAGTGCAGTCTTCAGCATCTAGCAGCATGCTGGGGAATGTTTAATACAATTCATTTCCCTTTGATACCTTGCTGTTTTTAACCTTCTAATGCATCAACATGGACTTTTTTCTTTTCAGAGACAGCTTGTATAAAGCAAGTCAGACACCCTTGTTCATACAAAGCAGTGCTTATATTTATAGAAGTAAGTGTGATGTAAAAGTGCTGTACAGCAGGCTGCTCTTGGATCTGGCTAGATACCTGCTCAGGGACAAAAAACGTTGCCTTCTGGTATGAATTACCCATATTGCCAGATAAAATGCAGGAGGGAAAAGCAGCTGGTAGGCTGCTATTACATATGGTTGAAGAACAGGCAGAGCTTTGGCATTCTCTTCCAATGTGCCAGACAGCAGAGCTGAGTCAGCACAGAGCGGGGCTAAGTCAAGACAGGAAAGTGATTAGCAAACTCAGTCTCACCCCACAGACCTTTTTCTCTATCACTATTTTACTCAGGCTGTTCTTATCCAGTCCAATATGAGGAATAGTTATAATTTGATCCATATTTTGTGAAAAGTTTCACGAACAACAAGTCCCCTTTAGCTTCACTTAAAACAGCTGTTTAAATATTATGAAGTTGCAAGAATATAGCTTGTCTTAAGCTTACAGACTCCACCACAAGCATGTAAATTCTTGGAGAAGAATCCTTAAGATTTTTCAGGTAAACATTTATAAGAGCCTGGAGAAACACTCGTTGAAACAAGCAAGTTCTTTGCAACTACCTGTCCAGCTATGTTGCTTGTCAAGTTACAGCATTATTCTACCTTACTGTGAACCGCAGAACTATGTAGTTTCCTTGCTTCATCTTGTTAAAACTTAACGACTCTGTCCTCCTCTCAGATATTTGGGTTTAATACGCATCTCAAAAAATTAACAGATGCATTTATATGCCCATACCCTATTACTGAATATTCCAATATAACCACTCACCTGTGTCAAGATATCTGAACACATAAATGAGTTCATAAGCATGCATGTTTGTACATGTACATACATCTGTATTCCAACCAAGCAGAAAGCATTTAGCCCACTGAATCAGTAGACCCCAGAAATACATTGGTAAATTAACCTTATCCACTATCCAGAAGAAAGGGTAGGCAAAACCACTATAAAATGCCCCAAACACTTCTAAATGTCTTAGCACCGAGCTGACTAAAAGCAGGGCTTATTTAAATAGGCACACTGCATCCTGCACTCATGATTCCTATTCTGAACTCATCCGAGTCCACTCTTGAGATTTATTAAAAACAAATCAATGGATACAGCTCCGATGCTGAGCTGAATATCTCATCTCCTGTACGTTTGCTTCTCTAACACTAATGTCGTGGAAGGTGGAGCAGCACTCAAGTGTTCCTCCTCCCCTTTGAGGAGGGTTGAGGATGCTGTTTTGAGTTGGACAATTTCTTCCTTCTCTCTGGCCAACCACCAAAGCTTTCCATTAACAAAGCACACTAAAAGTATTTGGCTACAAAGAGAAGATTTAGTGAATCCCACTCCTTGTTTCCATGAGTCATATGCTGACTGGACAGAGAGCTGGACTATACTGTTTGGAAGGGGATGATCACTACTGTGTAAAGGGGAATCTTTATTTTCAAAACAGAAACATTCTCTGTGGTTGTGCAACAGAGAGATTCCTAGAAGCACTGTAACATTTAGTCTGCAGGGAATCAACTGAAATGCAGCGAAACCAGCAGTCCCTGTATGGCCAGAAGGCTCCTTCAATTCTTAGATACTTGAGCCAGGCCCAATCTGGCCACGGCCGAGCCTGAGGACTGATGGAATAAAATCCTGCTAATGTTGAACTCAAATGCTCCGGTTTTGCTAAGTATTCAGTCTTTTTTGTGTTGCTTGATTGTCTGACTTTTTTGTGTTATTTACAAAGTCATTAGCTTCCATTTGTTTGAAGATGAAACTTTTCAATGACTGGCACATTTTAACTTTGTAACTCCTTCTCTCAAAACAAATCTGTATTTAACTCTCAATTTTACAAAAAGATCAGGTCAATTTAGACATTCATGTATATTTTACTGTGCAGACTCCCACCTTCCCTTCTCCCTTTCTCCTTCTCTGCATGAAATTAACCTGCAATTATTTGTGTGTGGCTAAATACTGGACTGTGAAGGCCCAATAACTCTTAGCACCAGGTAGGATTGTGCAGAGAAACTGCACCTCACTGACTTGCATATTTCAAAGAGATAGTTTGAAGCCATAAGGGTAAGTAAAGCCACCACCATCAGCCAAATGCAATTTATTTATGTATCTATTCAATTTATAATGTATGACAAAGCGCTAGTTTTAGATGTGCATTTTAATTTTGTCTTGTTGGTCCCCAAACAAACAGCTTTATAATATACCAACATGATTTACCTGGATTACCCTTTGGGTAATTTAAAGTGCCCCTGCTTCTTGTCAGATGAATTTTAAGCACATTATGTTAGAGCCAACCGTGGCAAGCTAACAGTTTGGAGTGAGAGGAAATGTTTTCTTCAGCTATATAAACCTGGATCCATTTTAAGTGGCAATAGAGAGTCTATTCAGGAGGAAGGGACCATGCCCAGCCTCTTCCACACCTGCTGGCAGTACCAGCTAGGGGTAGAGAGAAGATCCTACACCCCCATGCAGGATGGGTGGAGTATTGCAGACAAGCCTGAAGCAATTTACTGTGGCTATCTGAAACACCAGGTCAACCAAGAACTGTTGGAGTGATGAGGCCACCTCTCTGACAGGGCGCTGTGGTTTAATGCTGCAGTGTAGCTTCAATTGCTTTCAACAAACTTGACTACTCTGCAAAAATCTTCACTGTAATATAAGATACAAGCCATCAGTGGACTGCCTTTCCAGGGTTATAAAAGGAAGTCTAATATACACAGCATGTATTAATTGTTCAGATTAAACCAAGAGTTGCAGAGATTTTCCTTGAAGCTTTAATCACGTAATCCAAATGGCAGTTGGTTATTTATGCCTTCCCATAAGTGATAAAAGCTTTATTACAAATTTTGGTAATCAATCCAAGTGATCGTCTTCTATGGATGCATAAAAAAAGACAAACACTAAAATTATTCCAAAACACAAATCTTATGCAAGTTCTAGCCTACTCTGAAACACAACACCAATGCATTCCTTTATTATGTTAGAATACAATGCATGGTCTATAATCGTTGAGTTGGTTAGGGATTATCCACATATAAAGCAGAAGTCCTCTTAGAAAAGTAGATTAAAGGCTTGTGTTTAAGATGTCTACTGCATACAAACACTATCTAGGTGTTAGTGTTTGAGCAATTATTACTATGCAAGAAAAGTTTCAATTGCACTTGAACAAGTTGTAACAGATGCCCCAGGATATCCGTGTTCCAATGCAGAGAATTAGAGAAAACCTGTAATTGGGAACATGGAGGGTATGCCATAGTCAAGGGAAACCAATATTTGGGATTGGCAATACATTCTTAAATGGGCAGAAGTTATATACCGTGCAACACCAGCATGGATGGGGCTGAGAGGGAACCATCACTGCTGAGGAAGAAAGTAGCCTAACAGGGTTTGTGGAATAAAATGGGGTGACCATTGCAAATATGCCTAGTAGGGGAGAGCATTTCTAGTGGTCACAGCACTAATGGGATCAAGTCTTTCTGATCAGAAATAATCTGGCTACTGAGATCCACATTTTAAAAGAACTCATGAAGGTTTTTTTGGATTCATGAAATCTTTTAATCTCAGTCATGTCTTGTTGTGCTGTGGGAAGAACTGATATATTTTTGCAAAATCAGAGACAGAAGTAAGCAGAAAGTTGCCTGTTTACTTCTTTGTACCTTTTCTACACTAAAACAACAATTTCCACAAATTTAATCTTAATGCCTTCTGTTTCATTGTGATATTAACAACCATGCAGGCCTTTAATGAATGAGAAAAATGGAAACTTTTCTATAAAAAAAAAAAAATCACATGCCTAACCTTCACAAATTTTCTACAAAGTGGCTGCATTGATTAAAATGCTGAACATTTAGAACTTCCCGGGGAAACCAAAGACGGTGGGTGCTCAGCATCTTTGAAAGCTAGGTTACACAGGTACGCTCCTAACTACGCATTTAGTGTTTCAGAAGTAAAGCCAAATAAATTAATTTTTAAAATTAATATAGTGTTTACGAGTCCTGTTATATAAATGAGTATAAATGAGCACTATCAGTTATTAAGAAAAGTGTTGGCTTTTTAAGTGTAACCTTGTTTTCCTAGCCATTTCCATTCCACTGCCTTTAGGAGTTCACTCTCAATATTTGATTTAAAGCTCCAATAAAATTACATCTACCAAGTGCAGTTATTGCATGAGCCACAGGCAGGAAGTTATAGAGCATTTCTGGATTTGAACTGGTTCTTAATGATGTTAAATAACTATTCTAAAAAATATTCAATAAAAAGTCAGTTTTCAGTGGTAACTATCATTAACCAAGATGATGATGTTTTCATTAGATATTTTCTTACTAACAATGCAACTTCTCCAGAGACTCTGAAATTCTAGTTCTGTTTTCATAACACTGCTATAGACTTACCTAGGTCAATGAGAATTGCATGTTGCTGAGAAGTTAATTGCTTTAAGAGTTCTTTATAGGGCACGTCCTTTGGCGGCTGTTTACTTGCAAACTGATGTTTAAGATGGTATTGCTCTGCTAAAAACTTCCAAATCTCACCCCGGTGATGACGTGGTACTCCTGAAAGACAGTGGAAGAGGGTTGGGTGGAAAAAAAAAGAGTAAGCCAAAGTAATACATTTAAAACTAAGGATGACACCACATATCAAGTTAAAAGTATTAGCAGAATCAAAGCTTTGGAAATCTATTTACCAGATGTCATCCACGACCTTTTGAGTTGTACGTCCAGTGAAAAACCACAAAAATGCCATAGGCCAACCAAGATACAACAGAGACTAGCTTGATGTGCCAGGCTTACTCTTTTCTCTCCAAAACAAAATGCGTAAAAATCCTACTGGCTTATTCAGTACCTATACTCTGGCACTGAAACACTTAAATTTGACTAGGATGAGCACTTAGGAACCCTACAGAGTTAAATGGGAAGGTATCTAAGAGTGATTCAGGTTTAGTTATCTGGGCACTCTGCCCAGAGAATGAGGAGTTGTAAGCACCTCTGAAGTGTAATTCAGAGAACCCAAAGGCATACAGAAGGTATGAAGCACTACAGTGCATCTTAGCTCTGGTTCCCATCAGAAGCTTAGGGCCTGACTGATATTCCCTGTTTGGTGTGAATCCATCAACCTGTGATTCACAAGGCCTCATTGTATTTCTAAGAATAACTGTTTAAAGATTTGAAGATATGGTGCTATTCACATATGGGAAGCTGAAAACATGGGTGTTAGGCCATCCTCAGCCAGAGGGTATCTGAATGCATCTTTCACTTCCCAGGTGACTGTCTGAATCACCCAGACAGACAGTAGGCTAGGTGACTAGAACAGACCTACAGAAATGGGGCCACTGACTGGGCTGTAATAGTATGGGCCAGGAGGAGAACAAAATATAGGGAGCCTGTGTTTGTAATCTTGTGATTATGGCAATCTCCTGAGTCCAGTCCCTGCAGCTACCATTAATGACAAATTTTATATTGATGTGTTACTGGTTAAAGGACAGAAATAATCTCATGCCACATTAACGTACTTTTTACCACTGTGATAATGGAATGCCTTATGGAAGGTTAACGCTCTTCATTGAGAAAAAAGGGTATTGCAATCTGTTCCTAAATGTTCTGGAATCAAAAAATGATAATTTTAGGTGATCTATGGTCCCTGTTTCTGTTTCTTTTAATATATATTTAACATATGAAAAGACTGCAATAAGGGAGGTCAAAACTCACTGAGTTTAATAAATTCTACTCTTCCAGAAGGCTAAAATATATATCAGCACAATTTTAATGTTCTTTCTTGTACAAACAGAAAAATCTATCCACTTATTCTAAAACTTATTCTTAATAGACCATCATTATCTACAGAACATTGTTCTACCCTGAAACTCTGGGAGGAATGTATGAGCAGTTAAAAAGATATTTGAGGCAAAACCACAGCACAATTCACTTGGGGAATATTTCTGCAAACTACTTTAGGCAGTTTGAATTTGGTTACTAAATAAAAACATATTAAAATGATGAAAAAGGGCTTTTGGGTACATTGATGGAGCCAGACACTGTCCTCAGTCACATTCTTGACATTCCATTAGCTTCAGTGAGGTCGAATGAGGCAGAATTTGGCCAATGGTGTACTTCTGTTGCTGCACTGGCATAGCTGTATTCAACCCCTTAAGGCAAATGTTCTCCTGTCATATTCATCTGTGCATATGGCATCATCCACATAAAAACAATGTTTAGTCCAGCAATACCTAAATTAAAGGTATTTCACTTATAGGTATTATAAATAAATTAAAACTCAGACTGTTACGTTAACTGGTTGAGACAGATAAATATATTTAAGTATGCAAATAAGACTCTTTGTATGTTAGATTGTAGATGACACTTTAGAGGTATACTTACTGCAAATGACATAATACATTATTCACCTCAAAATAGTCATCTCCTGTTTATCCCTAGATTTTTCTTCTGTTGGTTTATTTATTTTGTAGCATTTCTTTCCAAGCTGCAAGTCTCAGATTACTTTAAGGGAATGTCTTATGTCAGTACATATTAAATGAAATACCACAGTACTTCACTCTAAGGACACTGGTTTACCAATAGCAGGTTCCTGAGAGAGATGCTCTAAAACAGCAAGAACCAGACAGTATTCCCTATACAGCTTGTAACTTCCATATGAGTATAATTAGTAATTTATTAAGTATCATTCCAAAGCTTTGAAGTTGCATTTCTTGGTTTCAAAGAAGACCAGAAACCTCAAAAAATGGTTGGTCAGTCAACAGAAGCAAAGTTTCTCCCTTCCTCAAGTACTGGCCAACTAAAATCATTTATCTTCAGACAGGAAGAAAAATTGATGACAATGAGCTTTCTTCAGGAATTAAGTTAGAAACCTTGAGATGTGTGCTGCTGCTATATAGCTATAATCAACTGATCAGGTACAATTCGGGCAGTAAGAATAAACAACATGCAGGCTCAATCACTTATTTTACAAAACATTTAAATACCTGCTACTAGTGTTCATTGGCTAGTAATCTCACCCATAAGACAGCTTTGTATGGTACTTAGATTGGAAAATCTTTGAGATAGTTTCCTTTCTTACATGTATGTACTGAACTTAGCACAATAGAGCAGAAGCCTCTATGCACTACTTTAATGCACATAAATAACTGTATATGCTAATTATGTACAAATAATAAAGGTAAGGGAGAATGCCCAGTTTCTTAAAACATTGTAAAATATATTTAGGGCTATTTCCTATTTAATGTTCTTAATAGCAGTAGTCAGAAAATCAACTATATTATAAAATTCCAGTACTTTTGCGTATAGTCAGACCTAGACGTTCCTCCTTGTTTTACATCTGTATCTATGAATAGATGAACAGATATTCAAATGCTATTTTATCCATGTACGCCCAGAGTTGGAACAGATAACCGTGTAGAGCTTCATCTAATGCTTACAGAGATACACTTTTGGGAGAGATCCATGTTTCTTTTAAATCCAGGTTATAGCAGTAACTGATAAAAAAAATAGCTGCCTCTACTAAACTGTGATGTTCCAATCTCTTTTCTCATTGCATAATGAACAACAAACAAACACTTTACCTTTGACTTCGTGGTTCCAACTCAATAGAAGTTGCAGAAGCATAACTGTGGGGAAAATGAACTAAAATATTTTACTGCTGAACCTTTCATTTGTTTATTTAGAAGTGTGGCAAGCATGTCTATTAATAATGTAATCAGAGATCTAGAACTGACAGAGAAGTCACCTTAGTTTTTTTTCCTAATGTAAAATTGTATGTGTGCTTCAGTATCTTGACATAATAACCTGTGCTTACCTTGCCCAACAGCAGAATGTATTTTTTCCATGTCAAATTTAATCTTTGACCTTCCCGGAGTACTCAACATTTTTTCCCAAACTAAGGTCACATCTTTCAAGCATGGAGTGATTTCTTCATAATCAAGTTTCAGACGTTTGTTTTGCAAATTGTTCTCAGAGGCTAGAAAACAGTATTAGCAATACAGCAGTTAATGCTATAGATTATTATAAAAAACAGTTTATTTACTCAGGCCATATTTAAAATTACTAGAAGCTTGGAATTTTTAACATAATTTTAGACATTTAAACTGTTTTAGCTGTACACTTCTGTTAGAATGAACTGCACTGATTCTGTTTAACATTTTATATAAAGACCTTTACAACACTGGTGAAGGCAATTAATGAAATAGGCAGCATTTCCTAAAAGGCAGGAGGCAGATTTATTTGCCTGTTTGCAAGAAATAAATAATTCAAGAGCCATCTTTGTCAATGGTGTTAGTGAAAGATACAAGCTGTATCATAAAAAAGTGAAAGAATTAGTACAGCTCCCATACAGCAGAAGAAAGAGCAGAAGATTTTTTCAGCTGATATCTGAAGCATTAATAAGGAGAGTGGAAGGAGAACAAACAGGAGCAGTGAAGTAAACTATCAAGTCCAAAGTAGTCCAGGAATGGAAGGGTTAAAGAGCCATCAGATAGGAAAGTAGATGGCAACATATGGATACTCAAAGGAGACCCGGGAGTTACAAGAGGCAATAGGAAATGAAAGAGTAGGCATGGATTTTAAGTGTTAAAAAAATAACACCTATTAAATCTCAAGCAGCATTTTTGAGTTGGACCATGCTTAAAAAGCAATGCATCATAAAGCAGCCATCATTTTAATGATGTGTGATATGTACATTACCTTGTTGCTGTGATGATGCATTACTGTAATGCATTACCAGTGAACTGTCATTCTGAGGGCACATTATTGCCATACACAAGACGACTGTCACTGATGATTTAATACTATAATACTTCATCAAAAAACACTAAAAGGACAATTGGATTTTTTTATAGTTTAAACTCATCATTGTTTCAAACCTATTTATCCAAATTCAAAAGTCTTTTTTTTCCTTATTGGTTTTTCCTTTCTCCCATTTGACAAATGTAATATTTCCATGAAATTAGTACGTGGAGGACAATATTTAAAAAAAAAAATCTTTAATTTACGAAGTTCCTGATTATTATAACAGGGGACCCTGTTCTGTTACTGAGAGTGAAAAACTGAGGACCACACTTTTAAGAAAAGCATCTGAGAGGCCAAAGGAAGCAGGCTGTGGGATATAAACCCTGCACTAGAGGTCAATTGACTGACCATGGCAGTAGCTCACTGCTGGAAGCAAAGGGAAGCAGTGTAGAGAGCTGGAGACTGATCCTAGCAGCACTAGCAGAAGGAGCTCCCAGTGCTGATCTGGAGAAACAGTACAAGGAGGGTGGGGGAACTGTGAGTCAGCCCAGGAGGGCCCAAGCTGGAAGAGACCAACAGAACTGAGTAGAACCTGGTGGAAGGTTAAAGCAGAGGCAGGCAAAACACAGCTCTTGGGCCAGATCTGTCCCACCAACTCAATGCATCTGGCCCATGGATGGTGGCCACGAAATCATGGGATCTGGCACATAGGGAGCCAGTGGTTCCAGCTTCTGCACTGTGCTGGGCAGGCAGGCACATCTCACCCCATCCACAGCGTACACCAGCTCCTGCCCCGTATGCTGGAAGTAGCGTGGGATGTACACTCGCATCAGCTGTGGATGCTGACTACAGATTCCTGCCAGGGATAGAGGTGACTGGCTGGGACCACAGCTGACATGCTGATGCAGGAGAACTCCCATCTGGTGCTGCTTCCAGTGCATGGGCTGGTGTAAAGAGCGGAGCCATGCTGGAGGTACAGAATGGTTGCAGTGGGGAGAGAGGGAGCAGGGGAAAGGGAAGACAGAGAGAGGCAACCCTGCCCATGATGAGTAGCACCAGATGCGCTCACTGCTTTTGGGGCCTTTCTGGCTGTAGCTGCCCAGAGCCCGTTCCAGGGCTGCCCTGTGGCTCAAGGAGGTGTCACTGCTGCCGCTAGTGGTGGATCTTGTTACAATCATAAGCTATTTTGTGCAAAAGCCTGAGTCATGAGTCAGTACAGGTCCCGGCATAGTCTGTCAGGCAACAGTTGCTATAGGGGGTTTTAAAGTATTAATATTTGAGGATCATACAATTTAAGCTGTACCTTTTCCAATATTTCAAAATGTTTTGGTAGATTGAAAAATTAGAAAAATAAAGGGATCTATTTAGAAATTTTTCACCTTGAGGTCATAAAACAATTCAGGTCCCAATTCTTGCAAGTAGTTATATATACGAATAATTACTCAGTGGGATCAACTGTGAAAGTTAAGTTTTTATAAATGCATGCAGGGCCTTACAGTTTCTTAGAGCACAGAATAATAGTAATTTATCAAGTAACTTCTCCTTAATCATTGGAAATAATTAAAAAAAACCCACCCTGTTCCTAAATTCATTCTGATATAACAGTTCTGGAAAATAAATTAAGACAGAGCCTTTAAATGTTGCTGATCTTTTCTAAATAGACACTCAGTGATATTTGCGAAAGTGTCTGATGAAATTAGACACCCAGTTCACATAAAGGACAATGGAAGATAGGTGTCTAATGCATATAACCATTTTTGTTAAAGATCATGCTAGACCTTTTAGTATCTAAATACTTTCATAGATCTGGCTCCAAATGAGTTGACCAAACCTTTGGTGACTTCAAATATAATATTTGATACATTATTTATTCATATATTCTAATATATTATAGTTATTAATTCATATACAATAAATTATTATACTAGAAACATTTCATTCCTATGATTGTTCTTGTATGACACTGTCTCAGGAAAGGACTTACAACCAGAAAATTAGTAGTACATATGCTACTGATAGGCTTCTGATGAAAGCACTGAGAGGGTGAAACTATATAAAAAGATTAAAAATAAGCACCACAACTTTGGTTTTGTTATGCTTGACTGCAAATTAATAAAATACATTCTTAAATCCTTAACTCCTTTTCCCTTTTGTTCCCTCTCTTCAGCTTTGCTTACTTTGACTATGGCTAAACACAAGGCTTCCCAAAACCCCAATATCTTTGGCATCTCCCTCTAATTTCTGTAGTTTAGTGATCCTCCCTCAAATTTTGAGAATGTGTCATTGAATAAGAGCAGTGTATTCAATGGGACTAACAGAGATGAAAGTTTACGCTAAGGATAAAACACACACAGTCTTTCTGAATCTCTGCAAATCTGGCTCACCAAGGGCGTCCAGGACTGCCTGCTTGCCAAAAAGGCGGCGTACGCCCTGTGGAAGGGGGGTGAAATCTCCAAAGAGGAGTATACCTCCTCTGCTCGGGCCTGTAGGCGAGCTGTTAGGAAGGCCAAGGCGGACACAGAGCTCGGACTAGCGTCCAAGATTAAGGATAACAAAAAGTCCTTTTTCAAATATATTGGGAGGATGAAGAAGGCGCCGGGTAATGTGGGACCCCTGCAGGATACGCTGGGCAAT
>NW_017729033.1:59212595-59215043 GCF_001723915.1 Gavialis gangeticus | reverse complement strand
AACCAACTTCCAAGGGAAGTGGTGCTGGCCCCTACCCTGGGGGTCTTTAAGAAGAGGCTGGATGCCTACCTGGCTGGACTCATTTGAGTCCCGTTTCTCTTTTTGGGGTTTTTTGTTGTTCTCCCGCCCTGGCGGGGGGTCGGGCTAGAAGATCTACTAGGTCCCTTCCGACCCTTAATCTATGAATCTATGAATCTATGAAATATGCCCATACCTCATTAACAGCAAAGGGAACAGAACGCAAAAAGGGAAATACGTTCAGTTGCTACGTTAGCTGGAACTGTTTCCTTTAGGTCAGCATTCAGTACTAGTATGTTCAACAGACACACTGTACGTAATTTATTAGAAGCAAGGTAAACCACTGCAGCAAAATTAGAACCAGTTACTATACATGCATTGAGGAAGTATTATATCTTTTATAAAAGGAATGGTAACATCTATTAATGTATGAGTTCCATATTTGGCAAGACACTCCATAACTTCTGTCCTGGTGTACCTTTTTTTCTTTTTTTCACAAATTACTGAAAGCTTAAAACACTGATTAAAATCAATAGCAGTACTAACGAACATGTTATAGTTGTGTATTATAAAGAGTGACTCTGTAAATCTAAATGAATACAACTCCACTCAGTGGGGCTAGGCTCGTTCTTATTTCCTTTAGGCGTAAACATAAAAACCTAAAAGAAGAGAGTCTTCGTATATGAAGCCAGCTTTAAAATAACCACCTGAGTTACAGCTTGCATTAGAGTTCATGGGAAAACTCACTGTGGGAGTTTTTTATCCCTTGCAATTAACAATATTTTCTTGTATCCAAACTTATGGAGGGATAATTTTGTCCAATTGTTCAGTGTACAGAATTCGGATTAGTTAGCGACACTGATTTGCAAAAACTGATAAAAAGACACACCTTTAGTAACCTGTGCAAATTTCTAATAATAAGCTGATAAAGGTAAATATTGAAATATAATACGAAACATCTAATTTTAATACTTTACCACTTCATTTAGTAGTAGCTAAATAGAATGTATCCTGTCTCCTGAAACTTTATACCATATTAAAATGTTTAGCATTACATCTCAAAATGAAACCATTAAAATAAATGGCTAATTATAAAGCATAACACGCTGAAGAATGTCCTCATCTGTTTCTTCAAACACTGCCTCTGAGGCTGGTTCTTTAGTAAAATAACTCAGAGGTCTTCTTGAAATTCATCTGCCTCCCCCCAGAATTCCAAGGTATTTCTGCTTCTTTGAAATGCATAGCACAAACTCTAGGTTTTGGGTCTTGCATAAAAGAAATAAACTGCAAGTAAAAGGTAATGAATAAACAAGATGACTCCTACTCTACACAAGATGACTGGAAGAGATACAGCTAGATTTACTTGTCCATATCACTTCTACAACATTTTATTAAAGACTGATCCTATTGCAGAGGCCTAAATGCAAACCAAGAACATAGGGCTTGTTGCTTCCAGTATTTAATCACAAACTTTGCTGACCTTGTAACTTCTGATTTTCCTTTTCCATTCTGAGGAGCAGAATCTGTTGAAGAACAGCTTTTTGCCACAATTCTCGCAGCTCCTGAGGTGTTCGTTTCCTCTCTTCTTTCACTGGCCCAAAAGGGCCATCTTCACAAACTGGTTCTAATGGGGATCTGGGAGGTAGATCTCCCAGTTCAGTGTAATCTTGAAAAGATACAGATAAAGAGATGTAAACACAACCCAATTAAATTTTACATTTAATCAAACAGTCATATTTCCAAAGATCAGCTGCTATTACTCATACAGACACACATACAGACACAGATTTATGCTCAACTACACACAAGATGTTGGGCATCTATAGGAAAAGGAGGTCTAATAAGGCCCTTACGAAAATTTCTCTCAGGATATTTAGTAGTTTCAAATGTTCTCAGGACAGAGCTATATTTTCCAAACAAAGACTGTGATGGAAACCTAGAACTGGCCATTTCATGCTTAATTAGATAAGCACTTGCATTGTGCTCATATCGGTACCTTCTGAGTACTGAAAGCAGGAAAGAGTACTGAGGTCAAACGACCGCAGCAAGGTATCTATCTAGCCTCCTTTTAAAGACCCCCAGGGTAGGAGTGAGCACCACTTCAGCGAGCACCACTTCCCTTGGAAGTTGGTTCCAGATCCTAGCCGCACTGACTGTGAAGTAGTGCTTCCTGATATCTAGCCTGAATCTACTCTCCATCAACTTATGGCAGTTATTCCTTGTTACCCCTAGTAGAGCTCGGGGAAACAGGGACTCTCCCATTGCCTGCTGGTCCCCTTGGCACGTTTATAGGTGGCTACCAGATCCCCTCTCAGCCTTCTCTTGTGGAGGCTGAACAGATTTAGGTCTCGTAGCCTCTCCTCGTAGGGCCTGCCTTGCTGCCCCCTGACCATGCGAGTGGCCCTCCTCTGGACCCTCTCCATGCTGTCC
>NW_017729033.1:59197051-59207595 GCF_001723915.1 Gavialis gangeticus | reverse complement strand
CCAAGGATTTTGTGATCTAGTCATAGAAGGCCACCAGGTGGTCTGACAGGACCTGCCTCTAATGAACCCAAGTTGGTTGCCCCTAAGCATACACTCCCCTGCTTGCCCCTCGCAGACCTGGGTAATTTTCTCAAAGAGCTTCCCCAGGACCGAGGTAAGACTAACAGGCCTATAATTTCCATATCCTTCCATCTATGAAAACAAGATATAGGAACACATGCAGACAATATACTCTAGACTGGCTGGTGTTGATTCCAGATTATAATGATACAGAACATACTTCCCTTCTTTCATTTTAAGTGTGGGCTTAGGACACTTCCATCTCTTCCTGCCTCACTTTGCAGTCAACTTATTGCTTAACAAGCACCAGACTGAAATAAATTAATTTACTGAAGAACAGACAAAGCATGAGCAGTAGTTTGCCAGAATCTCCTATATTCCGCTCATTAGATGTGTCAAGTCTGCTTTAGGAGAATCACTTGTCTGGTTATGATTGTTCAGTGATGAGCAATCAGACCATGACCATTTGGCTGCAACAGAAGGATATCAATGGTGATGGATGCTCCTGTGATGTGGAGAGCTGCTCACTAGAAAGCTAACATGACAATAAAAAGGCCTCAGAGAAGATGTATGCTTCCAAGAGGGACCTGCTACAGAAGATGAAGACATAGCAGATCATATTTAAATATAGTTGTTAGCCTGTTCACAAAGCTGGTTAAGTGCTGCTCAGTTTCGAATTTGGGAGAGAAAGAGGTGACCCAAAGCTCCACACTTTGATGTCCCCCTAATCTGAGGATCTCTACAACTAACATTGCCTTCTAACAGCTCAACAGAAGCAGCTATGTGAACTAGAGAGTTCTGTATCACCTCCCATCTCCAAAATGCTCCCTATTTCAAAGAAAATATATGAAATTTGCCAAACCAGCTAGCATTTCCCAGATTGCCGGCTTAGACAATCTTTACAAATGTTTTGCACTACTGGATTGCCACAAAGGTTGCCTGTAGACGTGCAAGGAGGCTGCTCTGACAGGCTGTAATTACAGTGCATCAGAGCAAACTCAATTAATTGAGTCTGCTGGAGCGAGCTAATTAGTGCACTCTAGCAGCCTTTGCATCAGCATCAACGTGCTTCAAAATGGCAGCAGGGGCACTTTCACTAAAGCTTCTTCAATGAGCTGTAGTTAAAGTGCCCGCTGATACACAAGATGCGGTGGGTGCTTTAATTAGAGTGGGAGAGTCGCTCTAACTAAAGTGCCCCCCCAACCTCCAGGGCACATGTAAAAACACCAAAAAAGACTAGTGTGGGCCTCGGTCTGGCCCATAATTTTCTTAAAACTGATACAGACACTGAACCACATATTTATTCCATGGCCTGCTAACCAATGCTTTAAGAAGGACAAGAAAGGAATCTCTGAATAACCTAATGAAGTACAAGCTATGGAAAAAAAAAGGTACAATTTAAATGTCGGAGACATTTTAAAAGTCAAATGTAGCATATATAAAACCCTCTATGCTAGGTTTGCCTTAGAAAACATACACCCACAAGTGCAACATACCCAGCACCAACATAGTTCACAAAATGTGACAATTACCAGTTCCTTAAGTAAATATTAAGAAATGCAGTCATGAATCCTCACAACTAATGGAAACACAACAACATTCAAGAGATGTTTGCTCTAGCTTCAAGTTCTTCAGTCATATGCCACCACCTTACCATCAAATTTTTCACTTTGCATTGTGTATAAAGTACACTTTGCAGTAAGCCAAGCATGCAAATAGTCTACTTAAAAAACCCGCTACTGTTGTAGACACCAAAATTAAATCCATCACATGCAGAAAAGATAAAGAATAGTTCTCATGCATTATTTTCAGGGTAATGATAAACAAAATGGTTTCTTCTTCATAATTCATATATGTATGCTTTTTAAAATTCTGCTATAGCATCCGTTTTATTTTTTTCTGTCAACTACATATCATAGACCTAAATTCAGCCACCCAATAATGCATAACTATCTTACACAACCACACTTATGTGCCAAGTCTCCCACAATTACAAAGTTTCGAACCTAAGGCCATCTCAGTAGGATTCTTGCATCAACCACACAGAATGGATATACAGGCTAGCTCAAGAGGAGAACCAGGTCTGACTCTGGATGCACAAGCAGGAAAATGTTCTGCCCTAACACAGTGAAGCAGACCACCATGCCCTACTCCACCCAGTCAAGGCCAAGTACATCTGTGCATATTATTCCATTTAGGTCCCAGGAAAGGGACATCTATGAAAACAGATATCCTGCACAGTAGCTTAGAAGGCCAATTTTTTAAATCACTGGCTACCACTGCAACACACATTTTAAACTGAACACATGCAAATACTCTCATCTTCAGAAGTTAATTAAATAGGAAAGTTTTTGGTCTTTTAAATTGAGCCACTGTACTGATTCACTCAGTTTCTAAGCAGCTAGTCTTTTCTTGCTTATTGAAAGGCACTCGCACTGAACTTGGCAATTAAATAAGAAGTGAATTGTTCCCCTGGTGACTTCTGCTTTTATAATTTTTGTCCCTGTCAGTCTCTTCTCCCAAAGGGTCAGAGACAAAAGGGCTGGCCCAAACACCACCTGTTCCACCACACAATGCTTCTGAGTGTTACCTTACACTTAAACTCAGAGCCTAAGAAAAGAGGTATTTCATGACAGAGGTGGGGCACTCTTTGAATCTTCAAACTATCTTTTTGTACATGATTACAAAGTTACCACATTATTTGCAATATTCCCCTAAGAGACCATAGGGAATTTCACATCAAGATGAATTAGGCAAAAGGCAAGTTTCTGGAGACGTAATTGAATCGACTCTTAGTCCCCAAGAAAACTGGAAAAGACTGATAAAAGTGTGTTCAAAATATAACTCTGCTACAACTAAAAGTGTAATATAGGAAACCCTTGCTACTTGCAGATTTGAATATTTGTGGTGCGCTGCACCAACTGGCTGGGTTGGGGTGAGCACTGCTATGGCTCCCTCTGGTGCTGCACCGAGCTCCTGCCTCTGCAGTTAAGCCACGCACAGAGCCTTATGAGGGGTGGGGAGGGCAGAGCTAAGGAGAGCAGAGTGGAGAGCAGAGCTGGGCATGCAGAGGGGGAAGGCAGAGCCGGGTGGGTGGAGAGCAAGCACTGGGGACGGGGAGGGAGCCAGCAGCAGCATCTTCTCCCCCAGAGGCAGCTGCGGTTAGTCCCCAGGCGCTGCGGGGGAGCCCCGTGCTTCCAGCCTCTTGCGGTGGGGGAGCAGGGGGTCAGTGTGGGGTCTGACGGGGAGCCCTGTCAGTATTCGCAGATTTCACCGTTCATGGGGATCTCCAGAATGGATCCCTCGCAAATGGCGAGGGTCTCCTGTATAATGAAAAAAATAGATATTGTAGTTTCTTCTGGCAGAAACAAGGAATTTTTTATTTTAGTTATTACTTTAAAAGGAAAACAGGAAAGTCTTCAGGCAAAGACATCATTAGTAATCGTAACTCAGATTTAGATATCAGGGACATCATGTGATACATCAGGAACTTCAGACCGACCTGAACTTGATGTAGCCTGGTAATTAGGAGAGAAATGGATTTTTAACATTCACATTAATGACCGTACACGTGCATATACCAGTACGTAAATTTTTAAAAATTTAAATGTTCTTATGCATATGAGTTATTTTATAATATAATTTCTGTTCTGTTCTGATTATGGAAAAATATTTTTGTAACCAATTTAGGGATACATAAAGGACTATTTTTATGAAAAACAGTTCTTTCAAATTGTTATGCCTGCACATACATAGACGTGAGAGTTCCAATCTAAAAAGACAGATTCATATGAAAATAAGCCACAACTATTTTAGTGCGTAAGCAAAAACTGTGCAGATAGCAACATCTTTAAACAACATAGATAAGCTGTTATTTTATTTTCTTATAACTGTCACTAGCTTTAAGACACAAATGTATGCTGAGGTAATACAGACTTCCCTTTAATGGTTTCTTAATTTCTTCTGGAGTTGGATATACATTATGTATATACACATACGCATTTTATTCAGGAAAATGTCTGTCTTCTTCCCGGTAAAGACATCACATTATTTATAAAGACAGTTTTAGGTAGCCTGCTTGCAGAAGCCAGGCTGTCAAACACAAAAGGTAACTAGCTGCATACATGCACACCATCTTCTCTCTGTTCTGCACTTGATAATAAACATACCCAGGGAAAAAGCTAAAAACTCAAATCTTCCTGTTTTTAATTTTAGGACCCTAACTTTTCTTCTTCTCTTTTCAGAGAAAACATGTACATAAGATCACCTTTAATGATAAACCCAACAGCAGATTATTTTTAATTCATTTGAAGTGTTTTTCAAACATTTTTAGCTTTCAAAAACTCTTTGGTGATAAACTATCCTATTACACTTCTCCTAAAATGGCATATTAACTAATCAACAAGACAGTTATGCCACTTAAGGTGGAATTATGGAAGATAAATAATTCTGCTGGCCATCCCTAATGTGCCCTGGATTTAGTTTTATCTTCCTAAATGGCAGCTCCTCTTCTATCCTTCTTATTGCTGCTAGACCTTTAGCAGAATCTAAAATCTTCTCACGCAGAACTTAACATGTTTAAACCCATCTTCCCCCCAATTACCCATGGGCATCTGGCAGGACATAGAGAAGCCAAAATTAACCTGTTTAACTCCCCCATGACTTGTGAAGAGTTTGCACAGCTGCATCATCCATTTGGTTTACTGGGCAGAAAGAGCAAGTAATCCCTTAACGCATTGTCATAAAGCAAAAAGATACTTGGCAGTTCAGTCCTTTACAGCGTGTCCACAAACATACAACTGTGCCAGGACTGGATGTACAGTATGGCTACCTGAAGAAAAGCAAACATACGTAGGGAGGAGGGTTTCTGAAAGAACCTAAACATTTCACTCTCTTACAAGTGTGCTAGAGCAGTGATCAGTAGGGTTTTGAAACTGGGGCTTGGATCAGTCTGGCTTGGGTCCCAGGCAGGCTGACGCTCCTGACCTGCCCTGCCTCTGCCATCACTGCTTCCTGGCCATGTCAACATGAAAACCCTATCCTCCCCTACACTGCATGGCTGAGGTGCAGCGGCGGTGTACAACCTCCCTGCCGCCTGCCCCCCGCCCCCCAACATCTGCCTAGTGCAGTAGGGCATGGATAATGCTCCCTGGCTCTGCAGGCTGGATCCAATATCTCCATGGACCAGATATGGCCCATGCACCTTATGTTGCCAACCCCTGTGCTAGAGGAAAGCTGCAGAAGAAGAGGAGATAAAAGGGTAGAACAGTTCAATTGAACATAGTTAGAAGTGCATGTTCTAGTGATTCAAACTGTCATGAGCAAAGGTTAAATAATCTGTAGCTTTCAAGACCTGTAAAGGGATAACAGGTGCATTGAGGCAGAACCTGAATACCTAAACATACAATTACCAAGTACGGAAAGAATAGCTTCCCTATTCGATTGCCAGCCTTGTAGACTTTTGTTGACCCCCACTTTGTACTTAATCCATGCGACTTCAATACACAGTTGATTAAGAATAGTTTCTGCCTTGATGCAATCATATAAAACTCCATTTTAAAGTCATAAAATACTTTCTTTGTTCACATTCAAGGCTGGGAACATTGGCTTCATATTAGTTAGTTCTGGTAAAAAATGTATTTTTTTTCAACTTTTGTGAACTTGTTTTTTAGTTTCTCATTTATTTACAACAAGTATTCATGGAAATATTTGTTTTTTCTCTAACAAAATCAGAAATTCTTATGTAAATACCTATGTTTTCCAAACTCTAGACATTTTGAATTAGAAACCAATTTTGGTATAAAAGTCTACCATTAAGAACTATGCTTCTCCAGTATTATTTGTATGAGCATAGCTAACAATTCTTAGACAGCAGGACAGGGCATTCTTCACAGACTAGCAAGATGTGGATGTAATTGCAGCATACCTTACTTGCCATGGGGAGTGCTCAAGACTCTCTGAGAGACGAATTAAGTCATCCCATATTTGACTATCTGGGTAACAGCATTCACCAGCTATATGATTAAATCATTTTTATAAGCTTAAAAAGAATCGATGAAGAAATATAGGACACCTACAGGTACCTCTCAGAGGTTCACAGACTTTCATAGTACTAACTAAAATGTCATCAGCCTTAATTTGAAAAAGAATTATGTCAGCAGCAACAACAATATAACAATTATACTGATAACAACAATAATAAATCAACATATTAGTTATCAAACACTGGCTGGTTTTATTAGAAATTCTTGGCCATGGTCTCATTTCTTAAGTATGGCTTTATGTTTCCCCACTCCAAAACACAACCTTCACACAGCAGAAACCACAAATGCACAAAAAGAAAAAAAAGACAAAAACAAAACAGGTGACAAACTAACCAGGCTTTTCAAAAAGCTTAATTTTTGAAAAACATCCTCTCTGAAGCACTCACTCCTATTAACCTCAAGTATTAAAAACAAGGTTACAAGATTTGTATCTATCTAGAGGCTACAGTATTTTGTGTAGAAAAAGCTGTTTTGTTTCTAAAGAAAATTAGAAGGGGCATTTCAAATGTTACTTACAGTGTTTAAATGTATCATTAAGCATACTATAAACTTTGCTATACTATCTGAAACATCTATAATCTGATGTTTTGCTTTGAAGGTGGCTAGCAGCATTCTATAGATATACATGGAAGGTGTACACTGATTTCTAATCCTATTAAACCACTGTGGGGCTTTTATGAACAAAATCAGATGTAAAAAATGTTAGAGAGAGTGCCTCTTGGACACGTGGCCTCTTCAAAGTTCAAAAAGCAAGCATCTAAGATGCACACTGGTCAGAACTTGGATAGGAAGAGTTCTCTATTTTGTGCACTAGACTATTTATCTTCCTGCATTTTCCCATTTTAAAATATTTAAAATTTTGATTCAAAACAGGACAATCTTTGTAACCCCTTATTTCAAATTGCACAAAAGAGAATTCTACAATTCTAACATTTCACAAATCATTTCATGCATGTATTAAGACAGGTTCATTCATATGTAATCATAACACACAAGGCAATGTTACATATTATTCAACTGCAATACAAAATTAAAAAGGAACTACACTTACCACTTAGAAACACAAACATTTAAACTGCTGCATCTCTTTACTCTTTCTTAAATCTACAGGAATTCTAACCACATGCAACTAAAATGGTCAGAGCCCTATTGCTCACATAATACTCATAGAAACTGGAACCAGAATAAACAACAAATTCTTTTTCTCCTACACTATTCTAAGGGAAGAAAATGTCAATGGAAAGGTTAAATGAGTTCTTGAAACTTTGTGCATTTCAACATAGCTGTTTGGAATAAGCACTGGGTAACTGCTTAAAGTTTTTCTGTTGTAGTTTCTTAGCCAAAAGCCTATTGTGTTCTGCCAAATCAAGCACTGTTTACTAAATCATTTGCTTGTGTGATTAACTGCAGAAATTAATACCCAGAGATTTCAAATGGGCACACCCACTTGTCATGCATGAGGGCATTCAACACGGCAATTTCTAAACCAATGATCCTACCCAGCAGGTGTGTGTGGCTACAATAAAACTATCATTTAAAAGTTTCTGAAGGGGAGAGAACTGACTGATCACTTTTTGTAAATTGTGCAGCTCTCTCAGACTCTATGCCCTTTTTGTTCCAGTGTCAGCTCTCAGCTTGACTATTCAGAATTCTAAAGCTGAAGCTATTTCAAAATGATCAGTGTCTTTTGCAGAGACACTGTATTGGCTCCAAAGGAACAGTTCAAGACTCTTCAAACTATAAGGCACCACTGCTGCCAACCTTCTGGCAATATTCAAAGGCTGAATGTGCAGTAAATGTGCAAAGTCCTAATTCATTTCTGTAGCAGCTGCTTACCACAGTACAGGAGGACCTAGAAATGGACTATTCTGACTATTGGCTTTGTTGCAAAGTGTAGCATTTTCCATGCAGTTCTCAGCTGAGCAACAGAATTGAATATATTTTGCATTAAATTACTATTAGGTGCACTCTTAACATGTCTCTCATCTAGGGGCCTGATGGGCCTGTTTGTGAGTACTCCATGAAGCATTATGAGTAAGGCAGAGAAGTAGTTTTCTTTGAGGATTTTGTGGTATGTAATAAGCCACAAAACATAAGTAGATAGAACTCTCAGAGGGAGGTCACAGTAAAACCTCATAACATACAGCTCTATGCTTTCTAAATATTGTAACTGTAGGAGCTGAAACTTTAAACAAACCATGACAGTTTTCATGATAGAAAAAGTTTAGCAACAGTACTGAAAGATTTAAGTAAATAAAATGATTACTCAACCTGTATACTTTTTCTGAGTTATGTGCCTTAACATAACTAAAGCATAATTCTCACAGTAGTTACCATTATGTACTATTGTAAAATGAATGAGAAAATATTAATTTACAAACTGCTTCTTTTTGTATAACTAATGAAACAAATATAAGCCTTTTGTTCACACATAGTAAATAAAATGATATGCCTCTAAGCTTTTTCTGAGTCTTCTGCCATGGTCATAGCTGAATAATTATAAGGAACTCCTGTTTACCAAATATGCTGTATAATTAATACGTTAAATATGATTTACTACCTTATGCACTATAACTTGCTGAAGTGTGAACCCTGAACAAAAGATTTTAATGAATCTATAGAGGATTTTACTTTAATGAATCTATAGAGGATGACTTATTTTAATATGCTACTTTCTTTTAGGTTTTTTTTAAATAGATGGATTTATGGGAGTCACATTCTTAAGCACTATATAATTGTTTTTGTAAAGGATTCTTTTTTCCTAAGAAACCTTACTCTTCTCTTAAGCAATACTGAATTTCTTGTTTTCTGAAATTAAGACTTGGTTCATATTCATATTCATTATTGACTCCAAGATGAACATGGGCCGACAATGCGAGGTCATGGTTGGCAGGGCTAACCGGACCTTGTCGTGCATCCACAGGTGCATCTCGAGTAGAGCCAAGGAGGTGATCCTCCCCCTCTACACGACGCTGGTCAGGCCACAGCTGGAGTATTGTGTCCAGTTCTGTGCGCCCCATTTCAAGAGGGATGTGGACAACATGGAGAGGGTCCAGAGGAGGGCCACCCGCATGATCCGGGGACAACAGGGCAGACCCTACAGTGAGAGACTGCGGGACCTGAACCTATTCAGCCTCCACAAGAGAAGGCTGAGGGGGGACCTGGTGACCGTCTATAAACTCACTAGGGGGGACCAGAAGGGTTTGGGGGAGACGCTGTTTCCCCTAGCGCCCGCTGGCATAACAAGGAGTAATGGGCACAAGTTGATGGAGAGGAGGTATAGATTGGACATCCGCAAAAACTACTTCACAGTTAGGGCGGCTAGGAGCTGGAACCAACTTCCAAGGGAAGTGGTGCTGGCCCCTACCCTGGGGGTCTTTAAGAAGAGGCTGGATGCCTACCTGGCTGGACTCATTTGAGTCCCGTTTCTTGTTTTGGGGTTTTGTTGTTCTCCCGCCCTGGCGGGGGGGTCAGGCTAGAAGATCTACTAGGTCCCTTCCGACCCTAAATCTATGAAACTATGAATATAGTATCTAGCATGATGCTCCCTCCATCCCAAAGCAAATCATCATTCTCCAATCTGAAACTGACAAATGTATTTGTAAAGTACCTCTTGCAGCTGCCAACAAGGCAGATCAGTACAAAAAGCCCCTCTCTACCACCATTTATCAGAGATGAAAGCTGTATCATGGGACATCCTCACATCCTTTTAAGTCTAATGTTGTATTTTAAAGTTTCTCTGGAGTTTCTGATGTTATATAACAGTTTACCCACTATGATTAATGCTGAAAAAGTACTTGTGTACTACGCCAAGATCTGAAATTGGGAATAAAGCCATAAAAATATACTGCTACAATTAATTTGTCTACCCCAACCATTTAGAGAAAAAAGGCTAAAAAAGCAATCATAGAATCACAGAAAATTAGGGTTGGAAGGGACCTCAGGAGGTCAGCTACTCTAACCCTGTGCTCAAAACAGGACCAATCCCAACTAGATCATCCCAGCCAAGGCTTTGTCTAGCCAGGTCTGCAAAAACACCAAAGATGGAGCTTCCACCACCTCTCTGGGTAACCTGTTCCAGTGCTTTACTACTCTCCTTGTGAGAAAGTTTTTCCTAATATCTAACCTAACTTCCCTTGCTGCAACTTGAGACCACTGCTTCTTGTTTTGTCATTTGCCACCACTGAGAACAGTCTAGCTCCATCCTCTTTCAAACTCATAGTTTCATAGATTAAGGGTCGGAAGGGACCTAGTAGATCTTCTAGCCCGACCCCCCACCAGGGCGGGAGAACAACAAAACCCCAAAACAAGAAACGGGACTCAAATGAGTCCAGCCAGGTAGGCATCCAGCCTCTTCTTAAAGACCCCCAGGGTAGGGGCCAGCACCACTTCCCTTGGAAGTTGGTTCCAGCTCCTAGCCGCCCTAACTGTGAAGTAGTT
>NW_017729033.1:59188403-59192051 GCF_001723915.1 Gavialis gangeticus | reverse complement strand
TCCGGACCCTTCGGGTATTTGAAGGCTGCTATTAAATCCCCTCTCAGTCTTCTCCTCTCCAGACTAAATAAGCCCATTTTCCTCAACCTCTCCTCCTAAGTCATGTGCCCCAGCCCCCTAACCATTTTCTTTGCCCTCTGCTAAACTGTCTCCAATTTGTCTACATCCTTTCTGCAGGGGGGCAAAACTGTACTCCAAATGCAACCTCACCAGTGCCTAACAGAGAGGAAGAATCACTTCCCTTGACCTGCTGGCAACACTCCTACCAACACAGCCCAGTATGCCGTTAGCCTGCTTCACCACAAGGGCACATTGTTGGCTCATATTCAGCTTATTTTCTTTACAGCTGCTGTCAGTACCTAGCCTCTACTAGGTCATGGGATTGTTCTGTCCTTATTGAACTTTACAAGATTTCTTTTGGTTCAATCCTCCAATTTTTCAAGCTCTCTCAATTGTAGTCCTATCCTCCAGCATATCTACTACTCCCCCAGGTTGGTGTCACCTGCAGACTTGCCGAGGGTGCACTCTATCCCATCTTCCAGGTCACTGATGAAGATCTTGAACAAAACCTACACCAGGACCAACCCTGGGGCACTCCACTTGATATCAGCTGCCAACTACATATTGAGTCACTGATTAGTACCTTTTGAGTCCGACAATCCAGCCAGTTTTCTATCCACCTTGCAGTCAGTTTATCTGATCTGTACTTTCTTAGCTTGCTTACAAGTATGTTGTGGGACACCATGTCAAAAGCCTTGCTAAAGCTTTCCTGCAAGTGGATCCACCTTTGCATTCAGATAGAATACGAGTGACATCAGTGAGGCTCCATGCATGTATAAGGGGCACTGTGTACCAGTCTGACTGATTACAGAGGCTGTTACAACTATAATTCACAAATCCAGAAATTCTAGTATTACTGGAGCCATCTGTTTTTGAAGTTTCTTTAGAGAATTTAGCCATTTCCCAGTCATTAGCAAAGTGATTAGAACATAATAAAGAGCCAGATAATTCTGTTCTTAGAAAACATAGTAAAGCAGGCCATAGACAGAATGGACTACATTCAGAAGCTGTTTTTCCTTACTAGGAACACAGGAGCAAAAGGACAGAGAAAGAAAAACAGGAGTATAAAACTTTAACAGGAGCTCTTGAGGATTCAAACATGAGAAACACCACCACCTAGTGTCCACCGCCAGCAGAGCAGGCGATGTACAGAAAATAAGAAATATCTGTTAAACAAGTTTTGCTCTCTCCTGTTGGAGAATTTTCCATAAACAAACATTTTATGAATGTATTTGTTTTTTGGAATTGTTCTAACACTTCTGAACTAGTCCACAAACTTTGGTTCAGACTGGTCAGTTCTCTTACCAAGGGAGCCCAATTGGATTTGGAGACCCCGTACTAGACACTTTCTAAACTCCTGACAACCACCCTGGAACCTGCCAAATTGGCAACAATTATATTTTAAACCACCCAAAACCAGACTTCACTTCCTGGCTGCTGGGTTGAAAGTGCAAAAGCCTGACAGTTATTTGCCAGTTTTTCACTGGTGAAAATTCACTTCTAGAGCCCTGAACTAACGAAAAACCTCCTCAGGGACCAGCAACTAGATAGAGCATGGGTTTTTGTACAGGTAAACCTACACTGAGCACAGGTTCAACTTGTGAACTTGCAATGGCAATTCCAACAAAGCAGCATCCCCAACACCTGTCCTCAAATGAAGCATTCATTTGCTTTCCTACACAGAGTGGAAAGAAGGGATTAGAAGGGAAAAGAGATGCAGCAGCACACACACATTGAAAGCACAGGCAGGTGAGGGAAAGAAAGGAGGCACATGGAACACAGTCGTGGTTTTTCCTCCCCACACATCCAGAAGGTGACTGCTCCAAGTTCTACCAAAGCTGCACCCTACATACTAGTCATGTAAGCACCTACCTGGTCTTCTGAAAACAATAGAAAAGTTTGTGTACAAGTGACTTCTGGTTGCTATTTGATTTTTTTTCATCTTTGTAGTATTTGCTCAGCTTTACTGATAATTAGGAAGGCTTTTCAAGTTAAGGGAAGTGTTTTTTTTCCAAAAATCAATTCAATTCTTTGCAATTTCTATCACCTAGCTGGGTTTCATAACACTGAAACTTCCTGTTAATGTGACTGATTTGTTATTGAAGAAAAGCTATAGTGTAATAAAATATCTACTATATTTTCACCTGTTCAATCATTGGCTAGAACCCTTTTTAATAGGGCCAGCCCAGCAGCTCTTTTACTATGACTATGAGAGATGTACCCTGGATTCATATGAGACACTGTAAAAGAAGTCTCACCTCATGGGATAGACAGAACAACTAAGAAGCAGGAACATCTGGTGGTGAGATGGGTGAGCCTTGATGAAATAATTTAAAATAAAAAAAGCATTCTGAAGAGACAGTGTCATTTACTCTCCTATACACCTATATTTAATCAATACAAACTGCAGTTTAGGGATGATCTTGGACTACCTTCTGATGCTAAGCTTAGGAAAACAGTATATGTGCTTAAAGCTTTCTACCATTTGTCAGCTGGCTAGACTATATCCTATCCTGAAAGACAATGACATGGCCTTAATTATTCATGTCTTAGTTACCTGGCTATGGACTTCATGGCACTCAGGAAATACCTACTAGTACAGGATGCTGCAACATTTCTTCTCATCAACACACCTAACATAAGCACATAATATCTGTTCCCTGTTCTCTACACTGGCTTCCACTAGCAAAAGCAAATCCCTCCAATAGCAAGTCAAGGTAAAGGTCATGGTTCTTATCATCAAGATGCTCAAGGCTCAGAAAAAGTAATGCATAACTTGGACCATGAATAGCTAGAAGGCTGCCCAAAGATATGAGATGAAGACTATAGCTGACAACTTTGCTTCCCTATGACAGGGGTTGGCAACATACAACCCATGGGCTGCATGTAGCCTTTGGAACCACTGAATCTGAGTCACAGAGCCACAGGCCTGCACCCTTGCCTGGGCTTGAGACGTGAGCAGTGAAGAACTGCGCTGCTGTTGGGGGGCAGGAGAAGTGGCAGCAGCATGGAAACAGTTTCCACCCACTCTGCCTTGGCACAGCTCCCCTCTGGCTGGAAGTTGCCCTCGCACCACAGCTGGGATGGGGAGGCTGGGAGAAGCAGCACCAGTGCAAGTGCAGCTCCCAGCTTCATGCCTTCAGTGGGAGTGCAGGAGAAACCTCTGCCACTGACGTACCACCAAACCCAGAGCTAAGTTGTTCCAGCCTGTGACTTGAGAAAGGTTCCTGGTTCTGTTCTAGGACAATGGAAGTCTTTGAAATAAGGGCACATATCTCACTTGGGCAGGAAAGAGAACCCTCTCAGAGGAATGAACTCCTTCACGGACTCAGGGCCAACCTCACCACAGTCTGCTCCAAATGGAAATAATATTCCTTTGGCCAGCCCTCTCTAATAAAGAAAGAACTATATATATTATTCTTTTTCTCCGAGGAGTTCATTGTAGTTGCAAGATAAAATCTTAACAATCTGCAGCTGGATAAGCAGAATAATTACAGAAGTAATTGCAGCTGAGATGCGAAGGCAGGCAGTGAACTATTTATGCGAGTTGGCTCTTTCTGTCCCTAGTTTCCTATGATCCTATGATCC
>NW_017729033.1:59173985-59183403 GCF_001723915.1 Gavialis gangeticus | reverse complement strand
TAAATCTTCAAACCAAAAGACCAAGCCTACAAAAAGCAAACTTATAAAAAATAAAACCAATCTACTGCACCTGCAATGGGGAAGTCTTTGTAAGAAGATGACAACCAGCAATGCATGACATTCAGCATGGATTCACCAAGGGCAAGTCATGCCTGACTAACTTGACTGCCTTCTATGATGAGATGATTGGCTCTGTGGATGTCGTATACCTTGTCTTTATCAAGGCTTTTGATATGGTCTCCTATGACATTTTCATAGACAAGCTAAGGAAGTACAGGCTGGATGAATGGACTGTAGGGTGGATAGAAACCTGGCTGGGGCATTAGGCTCAGAGGGTAGTCATCAATGGATCAATTTATAGTTGGCAGCTGGTATTAAGTGGAGTACTCCAGGGGTCAGTCCTGGGGCTGGTTTTGTTCAATGTCTTCATCAACAACCTGGAAGATGGGATGGAGTGCACCCTCAGAAAGTTTGCAGGTGACACCAAGCTGGGGGAATACTAGATATTCTGGAGGGTAATGCTAGGATTCAGAGTGACCTAGACAAATTGGAGGACTGGGCTAAAAGGAATTTCATGAGGTTCAACAAGGACATGTGCCAAATTCCTGCACTTAGGATGGAACAATCCTATGCACTGGTACAGGCTGGGGGCTGACTGGCTGGGCAGCAGCTCTGCAGAAAATGACTTGGGGGTTACAGTGGACAATAAGCTGAATATGAGCCAACAGCGTGCCCTTGTTGCCAAGAAGGCTAACAGCATACAGGGCTGCATTGGTAGGAGTGTTGCCAGCAGGTCAAGGTAAATGATTCTTCCCCTCTACTCAGCACTGGTGAGGCCACATCTGGGGTACCATGTTCAGTTTTGGGCCCCCCACTACAGAAAGAATGTGGACAAATTGGAGAGGGTCCAGTGGAGGGCAACAAAAATGGTAAGGGGGTTGGGGGACATGACTTATGAGGGGAGGCTGAGGGAACTGGGCTTATTTAGTCTAGGGGGGAGAAGACTGAGAGGGGATTTAATAGCAGCCTTCAACTACCTGAAGGGTGGTTCGAAAGAGGATGGACCTAGACTGTTCTCAGTGGTGGCAAATGACAGGAAAAGGAGCAATGATCTCAAGTTGCACAAAAGGAAGTTTAGGTTAGATAGTAGGAAGAATTGTCTTAATAGGAGGGTGGTAAAGCAATGAAACCAGTTTACCCACTGAGGTGGTGGAATCTCCATCCTTGGAGCTTTTTAAGACCCAGATAGACAAAGCTTTGGCTGGAATGTTCTCACTGGGCATGGTCCTGCTTTGAACAAGTGGTTGGACTAGATGTGACCTGCTGAGGTCCCTTTGAACCCTGATTTTGTATGATTCTATGACAAATATTAGTTACATCAGTTAACACAGTAATAAGAGGTCACTCAGAGGCCCCCTCTACACATCACATATATTATACAATTAACTGGTTAAATGTGCAGTTCGTTTAGAACTGACTACACATGCAAAGTGACAATCACACCATAAAAGGTCCATCTAGCTATAACGTTACAGAGTTGGAAAATGTGTAACAATGTGTATAGCTGGTTTCTCTCCAGCTTTAATTTGCATGGATAGCAAGGATTTATGCCCCTGCTGACAGGACTCCCAGCCACGGGAGTGCATCATGCACTGCCACTGCTGGGAGTCCTGTAGCTGATGGGACTCTCAGCCATGGCAGCACCCCAGCTGTGTGGTGCTGCTGTGGCTGACAGGACCTCCTAACTGCAGGAGTGTCCTACTTGCTGCTGCAGGGGGAGCCTCAGATTGAGATTCCAGGCTCCTCTTGCACTGGTCGTACGGTGTGCTGAAGTAAGGCATGCCACATGCACATGAGGCATGACATGAGGCGTGACTGTCTGGTTTGTGCATCAGGCCCTGTCACACCTTTACCTAAACTACAGGGCCCAAATTCTGCAGCCCTGGATATCACTGCAGTATCTGCCTCTCACAGTCCTTTTAAAAGTATAGAATAATAATGAATAAATGTACACAAAAAACTGATTGAAAAGATGTTCCAGCATGGCCATTAAGCAAATGTAACAAACTTACATTATAAAGAAATTAAAAATTGAAAAAAATAATTATAAGCTAAAATTAATGAGGCTAACACTCTGGTTCCTGTTCATAAATAGGATAAATACATCAGGGATCTACAGGGGCAGAAAGAAAATAAAACATAATACATGAAACTGGGAGGGAAAGAGCCAAATCATGTACACAGTTTATCTCCTGCTTAATATCTCAGCTGCAATTACTTCTACAGTTATTCTGCTTATTCAGCTGCAGATTGTTAAGATTTTGATCTTGCAGCTACAATGAACTCTCAGAGAAAAAATCTAGACCAGGCAAGGTAGGTGTTTTCTTTTTAAAAGGGAGGGGAGGATCTTCGTGGCTTTTGAAATCATATTAGGCTATTTCTGTTTAAAAAATGTCAAACTTGCAAAAATCTACAGTTTTCAGAAAAGCTGAAGCTTGGCATTACTCAACATACTTATTTCTATGTAGGTTCTTTTAACAATAAATATCATTGTGTTATCTAAGAACTTTGGGGAGATTAACTAAATCATGTTTAACTGTGTCCAGTTTTGGGCTCCACAATTCAAAAAGGATGTGGAGAAGCTTGAGAGAGTCCAGAGAAGAGCCATGCACATGATCAGAGGTCAGGAAAACAGACCTTACGATGACAGGCTGAGAGCCATAGGGCTCTTTAGCCTGGAAAAGCGCAGGCTCAGGGGTGATCTGATGGCTACCTATAAGTTTATCAGGGGTGACCACCAGTTTCTGGGGGAACGTTTGTTCACCAGAGTGCCCCAAGGGATGATGAGGTCCAACGGTCATAAACTACAACAAGACCATTTCAGGCTGGACATAAGGAAGAACTCCTTTACTGTCCGAGCCCCCAAGGTCTGGAACAGCCTGCCATCAGAGGTGGTTCAAGCACCTACATTGAACACCTTCAAGAGTAAATTGGATACTTATCTTGCTAGGATCCTATGACCCCAGCTGACTTCCTGCCCTTTGGGCGGGGGGCTGGACTCGATGATCTTCTGAGGTCCCTTCCAGCCCTAATGTCTATGAAATCGATGAAATGTGTGTTGGATAGATTAGAGGCCATGGGCCCCTAACATTGTTTTACTAATGCTTTAGCAAAACCTTTGCTTAACAAAGCTTCAGCTTTTAGCAGGCCTTCCTTTTTCTATACCCCTTTCCCTCTCCCCCTCCCCCCCCACACCCACTTTCCCCCCTTATTTGAACAATGTGCTGTCTTTTAGCCACATTTGATTCCTTCCTTTTTTGTTTTTTTGGAAGGTGACTTGGCTTGGTTGGGCTGTTAAAAATATAATGACCAGAGGGTTTTAAGACCCTTGCAGATTATGTACCTGGAAGCTGACAAGTGACACACATTCCAGGAAAATAAGGAGACTTAACAATGAGGGAACAATTGATTGGCATACATATCAAGGTAGTAAAATAGAGAATATCTGTATGGTTATTTCTGTGGTAAGCAGTGGTTTTTATGTAATTATTACAAATTACTTTGTTTTTATATTTATTTATAAAATAAACTACAACAAAAATTTAGAAGTTTTAAGGGTTTCATTACACTTTCAAAATGTAAATCCTGTGCACTTTTTTCCTATCTGGTTTACAGTGATTTAGCATCTAACAATACATAAAAGATGCAACTGTTCTATGTACTTGCTCTCTTCCAGCAATCTTACCAGCTCGCAAACACAGATTAAAGGCTCTCTAGTGATACTACGTTGTTTTATTAAGCTTCATAGTACTAAACGCAGCAAGGGAGATAAAGCCAAACCAAGCAGGGCTAAGTTTCAACCAGTCCAGCCAGTACCCACAATGCAACTGCCACCTCTCATCTAGTTATCTTTCTATTCCTCTGTTAGTTCTAGTGGGGGAATATAGCATATGTATTTTTGTTTGTTAATTATGAAACACTGAGATTTGATTAGAGGAGGCAACGTGCTTTCCACTTGGAAGTGACAGTAGCAAGTTCTGAGTGAAAGATCACATGACAACTATCAAAGCGGTAATATTACAAAGACAATATACATAAATCCCTTTATTTTATTTGTTGGTTGACATCTGGAATACAGAAACCGCAATTCTTTGGACAATTTTTTTCCTGTTTTACTTTTGCGTCTAAAATAATATAAAATCCTATGAGACAAGACTCCCTTTTAATTACTTTTCATGTATTCCTTCTGGAAATTCCATGTGGATTTCTACAAACTGTTAAAAAACCCCCCCACAGTAATGAACTATAGCTAAAAAGACCTAGGCAAAAATTCAGTAGCTATTCTTCAGAAAAAGATCTTCTATCATCCCACCAACAACCATATGCTATTTTAAAAGTCCATTCAAAATGAGTTAATATAGAGTAGGTGTTTTCAACCTTTGTTAATAAGTGTGACCCTTCTGTCTCAAACTTTCAGCTCATGTACCCCTTTATATTAAAATTACTGGGGGGGGGGGGCTGAACACATGCGCACACCTCCCCACCCTTCCAGCAGGTAAGTCTGTGGGAGAAGGGAAAGGGCCATGGGGGGGGGCCGTGATGAGGTAGGGAGTGGGGCAGAGGCAGGGATGAATGGGGCCCTAGATGGGCCGGGCTGTGGGACAATCAGAGCCTGGGAGGCTCATCCAGGGGTGTGGGTGAGGGAGCGGGGCTCTCGCTGCTGTGCACACCCTAGTGGAGGCCCGGAGGGCACGTGTCCCTCTGATCTGTGTGCAGGGTGGAGGCAGCCGCTGCTGCATGGTGGGCTTTGCATGACACTGCAGCTGCCCCGGGAGCTGTGCGACACCACGTGCATCCAGCGGGAGCCTCCCCTGTACCATTTACAACTTTTTAAAATACCCCTAGGAGTATGCATACTCCTGGTTGACAACCACTGATCTAGAGGAACCCAAGGAAAAGAAAAAAGGTCTGGAAACCACTATTTATCAGAAAAAGTGGCAAAATGTTAAGGATTATGGGACCAAATTCTATCCAGTTTTAGTAGCGTTGTAGTAAGGTCATGCCTGTGATGGTCCTGGAAATATACAAGGTGGACTTGAAAAACTGCACTTTGTGCTCAAAAAGCTTGTTTAACATGTCTTCCAACTATACAGTTGGGACACTGAAAGATATCAGCCAGTGTTAGGGAGGTACAACTACACCAACATTAGAGAAGTTAAACTAGTGGTCTCATTCAGGGTGCCATGAGAGCCCTTCAAGGGAGTTGCAGGGCTGGGACCATCACTTCAGCCAGGTAGAAGTGTCCAGCATACCTTTACTTCTAGGCCAGGCATGCCAGGCAAATGAATTAATCTAAAGAAACTCCTCTGCTACAGCTCCTTCCCAGTCTGCTTGCCACAACCCCTCCTAGGAACAGCGCAGGGGACACTTCTACCATGCAGCAGCTGGGTAACCAGGGCACGCACTACTGAGGCACTGAAATGGAAGAGAAGGCTGATGGAGTGACAGTAAGGGGCTGTGCTCAGCATAGGTTCAGGCAGAGGCCATTAGGTCCAGTGGGATAGACAGACTGCCTGGCCAGAGTCAGGACTCCCCCTTACAGTCTAGCTTTCTCCTCCCCTTGCTCCTGTGCAACAACAGGTACTTCATTAACACTTCCATAGCCACAGCCAAATTACAACTTTTACAGCATATTACCAGCAATTCTAAGAGGGTTAATGGAGGAGGGTGAGAGAGGCTGACATGGGGAACTCTGCCCTGGGTCCCCACTGCAAGCCTTCAGGCCCTGGGTGAGCCCATGCTGTGGCAGATAAGACTGGATCCCCCCCATCCCACTTCTGGTCTCAACACAATTCCCCCCTCACATCCCATCCCTAACGTCCAGGGCACAGAAATAACTAGTTATGCCACTATCTGGAGTTTTCAGTTGGGGTGCTGTCAAATTCAGGAAAGTTATGGAGGATGCCTGGAGTCTGAAAAGGTTGTGAACAACTGAGTTAAACTTTCTTGCCCCAGACACGGATTTTGCCCAATACCTCAGTTCTATACTCCCAGAATAAAAGACCTGGCAATGATTAAGTAAAGTTACTTGGTGACAAAGTGTAAAGTGACATCAGCTAAGACAATACCATATTTACCTGAATCCAAGATGACTGACTAAGATTAACTTCCACATATAATTAGATTATATACGTGGAAAATTTATAAATTTGTTCTAATTTTCCATGTACAAAATCTAATTACTGGGGGGTCGTCTTAAATTTGCCCCCCCTACAATTGCAGCAAGGCAAGCAACCGTAAGGGGACAGGCAGAGGGGGACACCTACCCCTTGTCCTCTGCCACCTGTTCCCCCCCATCACTTGCCCTTCCCTGGTGCCTGTGTGCCTCGGCACCTATGCCCCTCATAGTGCCTGCCCCCAACTCCCCCCAGCCCTATGCCTGTACCCCTGGTATCTTCCCCCTGTGGAGAAAAGGGCAAAGGCATCAGACAGAGGTGCAGGGGGAAGGGAAGGGGTCATGTGGCAGCTGAGGCTGCAGCTGTAACCCCAAGGCTGGGCCTAAGCCTGGGTTGGGGCTGGAGCTGCAGCAGCCGCCTGCCCCTCCCACCCCCTACTGTGCAGCCTTGTACAGCACTCAGATCCAAGATGAGGGGCTTTCCCTCCTATGTGAAAATAATATGGTATTGATTGAGAGAAATAGATAGTATGCACCTAATCATAACGTCCATTTTTCTTTGACTAGGAGAGTCTAAAATAAAAGACTTATATAGCTGCTAAGTTACAGCATGATACAAAAGTGATAGAAAACAGAAGTGGTCATCCTAACTGGGAACTGAATACACAGCAAATTAATATTATTACAGGGTACTCCTCCTTGGTTAGATTGGATTTTACCACCCTACTTAGCAAAGAGAATTAAAGATGATAAATACTTCAGAGGTTACATGCTTTAGGGCTTTTTATATATTTAAGTGAATAGGGATCTTACCATCATATCGACTGGGTGAATCACATGTTTTCTGAGGAGTTGCCACTCGTAAGAATATCTGTTGTCTCCAAGAATGTCGGCGAGTCCGTATAGGACTGTCACTGCCAGCACCCTGCTGGCTTTCTTTGGACTCATAGTCACTAAAATTGCAGAGTACAGAATGATTTATGAATGAATTACAATGACACAAGGTAAAGTCTGCGAATACTGTGAAAGGTGTCAGGTCTCAAAGAATATTAAAACAGAAGCTACCAAATTAGTCTAAGTGACCTGCACATGCTGGGCCAGACCCCCAGTGTTAAATGCATGAAATTTATACCTCTGCAATAGGCCTGCACAGGGGCAAGTGCATCAGCCAGGCTAGTGACTGGAAAGAGCATCCAGCTTAGTCCAGTTTAATAGTTAAGTTATAATACAGTGTAAATATTTTTGTGTTAATATATAAACATACACGATATATGTTAAATACACAGTACATATCCATATTCACATGCCTTTACATTCTGATATTTCAGTGCCTTTCACAAAAATCTTGATGTTGTTATAGAGGTGCAAAGTGCTATTACTGCCTTTTATGAATGCATCTGAAAAAGCTTTATAACTGTAAAATTAAATCCCACAATCTCCTTGTGAGTTGGGCACATGGGGCACCTATACACAAGCAGCGAGGCTGCTTAAACACACTATAATTACAGCATGTCACAGCAGACTTGATTAATCGAGTCTGCTGGAGTGCGGTAATTGCTACGCTCTAGCAGCCTGCACCATCTTATGAACTGGTGTCCCTGAACTTAAAAATGGAAGCAGGGACACTTTATCTAAAGCTTGTTCGAGAAGCTCTCAGAGCCACTCTAATTAAACCGCCTCCCACCACTCCTGGAGCATGTACATAAATGCCCATGGGCACTCTTCTCTCACATACACAAACTGAGGAATACAGAATTTACGTGTCTTGCTCCAGGACACAGAATGAAATCAGAAACAGAGCTGGGAATAGTTCCCAGGAGTCCTGGGTTTGTTCCTTTGTTTTAAACCAGAGGCTACCCACAGAGTTGTCTGTAAAACTGAAAATTAAATTATTAATAGCAATGCTGTCTTTCAGCATTGCTATTAATAACTTTACCTGCTTTAAGGAATTCAGGTCATTCCTTTTATTTTTCTTTTCAGCAACCCTAAACTCTGACATACTTGTACTGTGCTCATTATGGAAGATATGCAAACTTCAAAAAGCTCTGAACTCAGTAACTGGGTTTGTAAGCCACGAACCATCTTGGAATGAACCATCGTGGGATGAACCAACACTCTCATCCTGTCCTTCCAACTGAGGACATAACTGTCAAATGGGATATGCCACATATTTCTTAAAGAAGAATTCACTGGTGATGTGAAAAGAGCCTTTTGGGAAAGAGTAAATCAGCCAATGAAAATATATAAGTACATGTAATACTGTCACAAGAGCAAAGTTTGGAAATGCGTAGAGTCCATTTTCTTTATATGTGAGAAACTGTAGGTAGCCTCTGACCTTTAACATTTGCATTTACATTACTTCATGTGTCACATGCAAGTGAATGATAATAATATTAATCATTTTACAAGTGTAAAAAGTGTTGTCTCAAAATCAAATTTAACAAGACAATTTTATCTTCAGGCATCAGAAGAGCACCCTACCTTTTTGCGCTCCTAAAGTCAGATGCGTTATTTTCATGTACAGGAGCCAAAAATTTTAAGAAATTTGGCACAGAGGAGGAAGAATGAAGCCTTTTCCTTAGAGCAGTACGGTAGAAGATGCTGAGAGTGCAGTTGGGAAAAGTGCAGTTTAGAATGAAGCAGCGTAAATACAGAGTAAAAATCATACACAGTGAAAGTTTCAAAACTGAAAAGGAGCTAACACTTGGAGTCATAAAACACCAGGGAAAATAAAGTCAAGATGAAAACTGTTTTAATCAGTCCTACTCTGAAATATGTGTTTAGGACACTTCAAACATTCTGGTATGACACAGTATCTTTTCATAAATTCATGCCCCTCTGCTTTAGTCAAATTCCTCACAATATATTTAGGATTATAGGAAAGCAAAGCTGGAAGGGATCTCTTAATGTCATTTAGTTTATCCCCCTGCCCAATGCAGGATCATCCCTGACTAAACCATCCCAAGCCAGATGTCAACGCAAGCTGCTCTTGAAAATTTTCAAAGATAGGTGTTTCAGCAACATAAAGGATTTGTAGCAGCTCTAGAGCCTAACAACTGCTAAAGTTGATAGGCACATGTCTGATCGACATTATGGAAAAGAGGGAAAAAGCTGACATTTCTGTATCCAGATTGTAAGCAACCTCCCCCCCCCCCCACCCCCCCCCCCCCCCAAAATGGGCCCCCCCCCCCCCCCCCCCCCCGCCTCCCTTTTTTTTTTTTTTTTTTTTTTTTTTTAACTTGT
>NW_017729033.1:59166140-59173593 GCF_001723915.1 Gavialis gangeticus | reverse complement strand
CCCCCCAAAAGCTTAGAATTTTTAACCTATACATTATTTTTTCTGCATCTGATTATTTGGGTACGTTGCTCTTGTTATATAGCAGAAGCCATCAAATCTCATTACAAACACTTTGGCAGCTATGACTTGGTTGTATCCCCTTCTCTCCAGAATGAGCTACCTAAAGTTTCTATGACATACAGAGGAAGCAGCTGAACATGAACAATTGTAGGTGTAGACATACAACACATTTAAAATGGACTTGGTCTGCGGTAACAGTGGAGCGGGTACATGATGCACAACTCTGCAGAAGCATAAGTCACTTTGCTCCAGGGCAAAATTACTCCTCAGAGGCCATGTCAACACATGTGGTGAAACGTGCAGTTGTTACTGCGCACTGATTTAGTACTTGCATATGCCGTCATTACTGCACAGTACCGTCGTTACTTCGCATATTGTCACCACACAGTTTTTTTCCCTGCAGGGGAGGTGTTTGTTCAATGCAAATTCACTTCCCCTTCCACCTAATAGCCAGAGGCTATAATAGCACTCACCAGGGACAGCCAGCCAGCTTTGTGTCTAATTTTCACCAAAACGGTATACCTGGATTGCAGTTGGCACTGCCTTACAAAAAAGATGGTGAACAGGGATGGTGAGATTAATATGGAACAATCACTTGCATTAAGTAAAACAATCCTTTAATATCTGGTGAGCCAATTTCCAAGGAAAATCAGCCCAGCACATCTCCTGAACATAACTGCATTTTGCTCACAGTTACGGTAACTTCATTTTACAACACACAGATTTGAACCTGTCAATTCACCTGAGGGCTCCCCATCATATATATTTCTAAGTAGCAGCCCTTTGAGACATGATACAAAATCCCTTTCAATGGTGAGGAAAGACTTATTAAAGCAAGTGTCACTGCAGAATCGACTCGGGAGGCAGGAAATCATCCCCTTTCCTTGGTGACTGGGAAAGAGAAGGAGAAACTGGGTACAAGGAACTGGAGAGGTATTTTTTGAAGTGAGGGTCAAAGGATGCATAATCAGATTTTTGCCCCTAGTGCAGTTCCTGAGGAAGAAAAGGGGAAGCTCATCTCAGATAACGCAAGGCTAAATAGTAGCAACTATTTAATATTTTTTGGTAAATATAGAACAAGTAGACAAGTAAGTCCTACAGCAGACATGGTTACAATGCAGATTCTGCCTTGTGTATTTTCTCAGGATCAGAAGGATCAGTGTCTCCCTCAACAGTGCTGCACAAAAAGGCAGAAAAAAGAAAAAAAAAGAGAATGGCAAGACAGAAAACTTGCTAATAAACAGTAACTCTTAACAGTATTCCCCAAGGACATTTGTCTGACCAGTCTGTTGGAGCTAAAGTAAACAGTCTGATTCAAATGACTTTAGGCGGCAACTGGTCTTATCTTTCAGGGAAAGGCAGGATGAATGGCTCTGTCTGTCTGTATTCTCATCTAAAGAAGGAATGCCAAACTATCACTTCATGGTGCTGAAGGTAATGGAACAACTCCTTTAGCTCATTTAGAGACTGAAATGGTTCTTCACAAGTCTGACATTTCTTGGCCTATTTACTTTACTTGATTAAATTCATCTTTCAACTCTTACCGAGTAATTTTATCCTTCCCCTCTCCTCTTCTTAATCATGAGGCACAGGAACTCAGTTCTGCCTTACGCTAAACAGGCGGAACTGAATAATTCTGGAGAGAAAAAGCTGGACCAGTGTCCTTGGTATCAAACCTCTTGCCCAGGTTAGGCACTACTGCTACCTAATACATAGCTAGAGCAACTGACCCTTGCATAACGGGGCAGGGGAGGGAGCGGGGGGGCGGGGTGAGGGATGCATGTGTTCACACAAGTTCCTGAAGTAATTTCATTTGATCAAACCAAGAAATTCCATCAAGTGTCTGCATCAAAATGCAGTGCCTGAGGAGTTACTTTCCCCCTCAGACTATCTGCACTCCACTGCCTGCAAAAATCTTAACTTTCAGTTATTCACACACAGCAAGCTCTGGCATTACAATACTGCATGTTTATGATACAATAAAAGAAACTCTATGCATCTACTATCTCACCTCTTTTGCGTAACATGCCCACTTTGTTCTCCACTTGAATTATGCTTTAGATTTTTTAAAAAGTTGGGTGAAGAGGCCGAAGGACTGAGACGAGCTAAAGGAGTTGGAGATGCAGGTTGACCAGAACAGCTTTTAGACTCCTTCATAGATGTGTTCAAACTGTACAGTGAGATTCCAACCATGAGTATGGAGGTGAGGTAAGAGAAAGAACAAATTACAGGAACAGACAGGAAAAAACAGAGTAAGAATGCGTATCTATCCTCCTTTAAAAGAGGCCTGCCAATAGTAGCGAATGATTATCTACAGTTCTGAATTAAAGCTCTAGCACAGGGGTCGGCAACCCCCAGCACGCGTGCCAAGCATGGCACGCGAGGCCATTTTCCTCGGCACGCGTTGGGGCAGGGGCCAGGGGTGGGGAGGCAGCAGCTGTTTGCAGCCTCCCGACTACAGCTGGCCCCAGCTCTAGGTAGCTGCTGCCAGCCGGGAGCCTGGGCTGCTCCCAGCAGGTGGCTAGGAGGCTGCAAGCCCTGCTGGGACCAGCCTGGGGACCATGGCTGGCAGCAGCTACCCCAGAGCCTGGACTGGCTGTAGCCAGGAGACTACAAACAGCTGCTGCCTCTCTGCCCTGACCCTGGCCCCTATGGGCGCAGTGCCAACACCTGATGCCTTCCTGGAGCCTGGGGCTGGAAGACAGCTGGGGCTGGGGAGGAAGCAGCTGTTTGTAGCCTCACGGCTGAAGCTGGCCAATGCTCTGGGTAGCTGCTGATAGCGATGGAGCCCGGGCCGCTTGCAGCAGGGCTTCCATCCCCCCAGCCACCTGCTGGGAGCAGCCTGGGCTCCGTGGCTATCAGCAGCTACCCAGAGCCTGGGTTGGCTGCAGCCGTGAGGCTACAAACAGCTGCTGCCTCCCCACTTCCGGCCCCAGCCCCAGCCGTCTCCTGGCCCCTGCCCCAGCCCTGGGCTCCAGGGAGGCAGCAGATAGCGGCGATGCTCCCCACTGTGCTGCTGTTCTGCAGAGCAGCATGTGGGAACCGGCGTGGCAGAGCACAGCGGGGGGTGAAAGCTGCCTGCCACTCCGAGTTCCCTGCTGCCCTGGCCACACTTCCCCTGCAGGTGGGGGCAGCAGTGAGGGGCACAGCCCTGCATGCTGCCAACGTTGCTCCCATGCACACAGGGGAAGTGTGACTCGGGCACCATGAAGCTTGCAGCAGCTTTGCCCTAATGCACAAGTCAGCTGTAGAGAACACACAAGCATGTGCTGAAAGGCCCCGATTCACCAAAATACTTAAGTGCATATTTAGCTTTAAGCCTTTGAGTAATCTCAGTGAAATCAAATGAACAAGTCATTTGTAAAGAGAGACCTGCTCAAGTGCTTTGCTGGATAAGAACACTTTGGAACCTACTTTTATTCTTAAGAGATTTAACAAGAAGTTGCCTTGATTTCCAAGTTTTATCTGACGGAGGTTCTTTTGAAATTCTCAACTGTAGTACAATTTTGCCCCAATTCAAGAACTTATCCTATATCATGTTAGTGGGAGCAATTCCATTAAGAGACCAATCTTTTGAAGAGCCAAATGAAGTCAGAAGTTTGGATCCACTTTTGAATGACAGAGCAAACTGGAAGATTATTCAACTTTTAGCTAGAATGTCAGAGGGAAAAGGATGAAGTGACTGAAGAAGCAGCTACAAATTTTAAGGCAGTGCCTGGTGGTACCAAGCCAATAAGTTTTAAGTCCTGAACTGCACTACAAAAGTCATTTAACATTTAAGGAACAATAGTTTAAAAAAAAAAAAAAGGCCAAAAAGGCAACCCAGGTTATGTTTCCTTTTACATACCACAATTCTTTTTTTCCTGTCATCACCTATTTCAAACATGTTCTTTGACTGCTCTGCTTTCTTCAGGGAAAAATGAGCTGATGCATATACACACTTCCAACTATGTAGATTGCATAAATCAGCAATTTTGGCAGACAGATGCCTACAGACAGGAATGTTTCCACAGTAATTGAAAAAAGCCAGAGAAAGGAAGGAGAAAAGGCTCATAAAGCTTAGTAAGGTTTCATGGAAGTCTTTCAAGGAGAACATCCAGGAATATTAACAATAAAATTATCAGTAGTCTGTTTTTGTGAGTATAGCTTGCAATGAATCAAGAACTGATCAGACTTCTGATGCCTGCTACTAGTGATGAAGTTTTATGCAGTTTTTTTAGTTGACTTAAATATGTTAAATGTGAACTGACCAACAGTTCAGCTTTCTATATCACATAAGTTACAAGATTTTTTTCATAAATATACTATACAGAGCTGTCATTTACTTATACAGTCCTCAGATCCAACCAAAAAAAAAAACAAACCACACCTGAGGATCATCTGAACAAGAAAGCACCCCTTATTATCCATCCATTATTATACTTGTACAAGAAATGGCTTTCTGACATTTACTGTGGAATTGCAAGTTTCATGTTTTATTTCCCTCCTTGAATACACACAAAACTAAGATGGCAGTTGTTTTAAATTATCACATATGCTCTAGGGGGATAACACTGCTACACATTCCTTAAATACTAAGCTTCTCTTTCATTAAATTAGCATACCTGGTATACTATGGACTTCCCATAATATGCCCCAAATATATGAAAAAATATCCTGCTTTTAAGTGAGTCTTACTTTCGCTTGTGAGGAGTCTCTGTGCTCACTGAATGATACCTCATTAGTTTCCTTTGTGGAACAGATGGTGATGTTTCAACTGCTTCCAGAGGTTCCTGGCATTCGGTGGGCAAGTGACTCAATGTGTTTGCTCGCCGTCTAAAGCTTGGCTGAGATAATTTATCGGGCTGCTCATCAGGATGACTATCTGGGTCACTGGTGAGATCATCTGCTGATGCATCGGTCTTGACAGGACTTTCTGACGTAACTGGAACTTCTTTCTCACACAGAGATGGCTCCTAGAAATATATATAAAAATGACACGTGAACGTATACGACTCAAAAAATATTTTAGGTGGTTCTCAATCCCAGGTTATTTTTGACATCATACAGCAATTTGCTTTATATTATAAACTGATTTATTTCTAAAAGACAGCCTTTTTGTGCCAGATGTATACTTCCTGAAACATAAGGCCATGAAAATAAATACAGGCCAACATTTCTAAAACTGAGTGCCTAATCTTGGGCACTGCAATAGCAGAGGCTGAACAAGCTGATTAGTGGTAAATTCCACTGGACCCTTCTCAAAGCCAGCCACTTATTTCAGTGCCTGTTTAGACTTTCTAGATGGAATTTTAGACCAGTGATTCTTGACCAGGTTGCCACAGTACCCTGGGATGCCTTGACAGCCTTTCAAGGGTGCTATAGGTGGGCAAACAAGATTTACAAAAACCTTGTTTATTCACAAGATAAACCCAGAGATTTCAAATAGAAATCCACAGTGTTAAAAACATTCTGATCTGGTGTGGTTTTTCTGAGTTTTTGGAATGTAAAACTGATTTTTGACTACAGAAAAACAATAGCACAAGTGAAGACTAAGAGCTGGCATTTTCCATGGGGTGCCTCAAGTCTAACGTGGGCTGCCTCAACTCTAAATAGATTGTGAACCACTGCTACAGACATGAAGTTATTACTGCTCTGCTTTGTCTCACACAACACCTACACCTTTCCCTCAAACTGGGGTGTTATAAGTGGGAAAGCTGATTGGGATAGAAGAATGCTGTTTTAATTTCTGCTCTACAGTGCAGCAGCTGTTGCATTACTCTTCATTCATTGTTCTTCACTCTAGAGTGAAACAGGTATGACCCAACTATGGGGAGTCAGGGTTCAGAAGCTGAGGGTCGACAATACTCTATAATACAATCAAGCCCAGAAGCAAAAACCAAGGGTCACAATATTGGGTGTCAGTTTGATCCAATGCATGCCAGGGGCCCAGCGGGCCCATAGATCAGGAACTCAAGAATCCAATACAGAGGACAGGGTAAGCAGGAACAAGGTGTTGAGGTCCAAGGCAGGAAGCAGATTGGAGAAAGGCTGGAGGCAGGACAGGAGGGTTTGAAGCAAAGGCAGGGTTTAAAGCCAGGAGGTCCAGGACAGGAGTCAGTCAAAGTCCACAGCAGAGATACTAGGAGAACTGCTGCAGGGACAAGGTCCTGCAGGAATTGGAAGGGTTTTATAAACCTCCCATCAGGGGTTTGTAGCCTCCATTGGTTACCCCAGGTCACCTAGATCCCATTAGGAATCTCACGGGAAGGCCAAGGCTGAGTTGGAGCAAGTGCATGGCTAGTCTCCTGGTAGTACTGTAGGCTGGTTCTCTGCTAGTGGGTGCTGTGGATCAGGCTTTGAATCCCAGGGGCACTAACAGTGGTGTTATCATCTCTCCTTTTTAATGATCTTCATGTTTTACTAATCAATCTAACCTTTCCATCTGTTAGCTGCTACAGATCTCTTCCAACTTCACAGTCTTGAAGATTCTTGAACACTTTTTAAAATCACAGGTCCACCCCTGGAGATTAGACTTCAGCAGCAGCTAGAGTAGTGGCTCAAACTTTTCTTTGATGTGGTTGAGAAGCACTGTTGGTGCTGCCCCAATTTACCTCAATGCTTCTCAACTGGGTCTTGCTACCTCCAGATAAAACTGTCCCACATGCCTGCTGTACAACCAGCCCCAGAAGGGTAAGTGTGCGTAATTTCTGTGGGTTAAGTGGAACCACCCTTGTGCACCTCTGTTTCCAGGAGGTGCGTGGAAGAGGCTGAACTGGGAAAGGCAACAGCTGAGCCAACTCCTGCCTGCTTTATGCTGATAGGAGAGCCAGTGCAGCAGGAGTGCACATGGGGCAGTTTTATCTGGCTGCCTCCTTGGCAACAGTACCTCCACTGCAGCACTCCTGAGTGGGGTTTGCTGTCACCTGGTTGAGAACTGCTGCATCAGAGTTTCAGCTTCAGTTAAGTAGGAAAGAGAAAGGGAGTCAGCTGAAGATTAGGCTCCCTCCTTGCTTTACATTGCTATAACTCTGGAAAAATCTTTTTTTCTTCTTTAGACTTTTCAAAACTAAGGTGTGTTTTATATTCTGCACTATGTTGTATGTCAGAAAATATAGTATTTGTCTTGGTAACAAACAATGATCATATTTGCCCACACCAAAAATGCCTGAATTTACGATGATCCCCCCAATAATTAGATTCTAGACATGGAAAATGTATAAAAGTGTTACAATTTTCTATGTCTAGAATCTAGTTATTAGAGGGTCATCTTAAAATGTATCCCCCCACCACTGCAGCAAGGGGCCAAGCTTCAGGTGAGTCAAGTGGCCTGCCCCTGCCACCTGTCCCCACTACTTGCCCACCTGGTGCCTGCATACCTCCATGCCTGCCCCTGTCCCCCCTGCTAAAGGCT
>NW_017729033.1:59150029-59161140 GCF_001723915.1 Gavialis gangeticus | reverse complement strand
CCCCCACCACTGCAGCAAGGGGCCAAGCTTCAGGTGAGTCAAGTGGCCTGCCCCTGCCACCTGTCCCCACTACTTGCCCACCTGGTGCCTGCATACCTCCATGCCTGCCCCTGTTCCCCCACTGAAGTACCTGCACACCCCTGCTACCTAAAACCCTCACTACTTGCTCTCGCCACAGTGCCAGCAGCATCCCACACCTTGCCACCTGCCACTTGTCTCCCTTGCCACCTGCCCTACACCCTTGCCCCTCCCCCACCATACCCTTTTCCCATCCCTACCTTCCCATCAAACCTCTAGCTCCAGCTAGAGTCCCACCCCAGCCTGGGGCAGAGAGCACAAAGCATGTGCTACCTCTGGCCCCAACCTGGACAGGCAGCAGCAGTGGTGGGAGTGACAACTCTGATCCCAACACCAGCTCTGGAGATAGCACCAGAGCTTCCCCCACTGCTGCTTCTGCTACTGCATAGCTGGGTGGGGGCTGGAGGCAGGATGTGCTCTGTGCTCCCTGCCTCAGGCCACAGCAGGGCTCCAGTTGGAGCCAAAGATGCAATGGGAGAGTAAGCTGTGGTGGAGGGGAGCAGGGGAGGGGAACAGATGGCAGGGGGCAGCAACTGAGGCTCTGAGTCTGAATCCAGGGCTGGAGTTGGGGCTGCAGCCACTCCCCTCCCCCAGCTTGTATTCAAATCTAAGGCTGCAGCCACTGCCCCCACCCCATTTCCCATGCTGAATGGGAAAAGACCTTGTCTTGGATTTGAATATGCTACCTAGATTTCAGGATCACTAGGAATGGGCTATGAGCCGCAACTGATTATATTTACACTTTGTAGAGGAGAAAAAAGGTAATTTGAGAGTAGTAGTTGTGCTAGTCAGTTCTGAGGATAACTCAAAATAAGAAAGGGGCAAATAAATAGAGACAGGTAATTGTTACAACAGTAACAGAAAAGTAAGTATTTTTGACTATAGGAACCTATTTACACATAAGTTTTACCATAAAAGGTAATATATTATCTTGTTCTTACAAACAAAAAAATTAAAGAAATCAGTGCTCCACTGGTTGGAAGGAAAGCTTTTCTACTACCTATTTTAAAACACATTAATGTTGTAGTTATATTTTTATTGTCCTGTTTTCTTTCTTTTCCCATATGATTTAGTTGAGTGTCTTACAGGAAAAAGTATCAACAATAAGAAATGAAAACATATTGGTCACACACTCAATATCTCTAAATACCTTTCATATCCCTCCCTATCCATATTACCTGCTAAAACAGAGGTATCAGTATGTAGTTCATCACTTACTTTACTTGTGCTGCTTAATGTACTGGATAAAGAGCTGTCCAAATCCACACTACCAGAACTTTCCAGAGGACCTTTGGGTTTGTTACCCTATAAAAAATAAAGTATATTTATTATATTGATGAATTCTAACAGAAAAGCCTTGCTGGACCTGTCAAGTAAGAGATCCTGTTGGTATCAAATTTAATTTTTTGAAATACCTAGGAGTATTCACCCTCTGCATAAGAAACAGCTGCTTCCTTCGGGAAGATCATTGGTAATTTTCAGGATTCCAGCAATCAATACATTCATGCATGTCAAGTTTTTTTTCAGGAAAATGTGCTGTTGCTTGCATCAAAACCTCCAACACAAACATGCGTGCGCACGCACACAGAGCAAGTGAGAGCAAGCAGAGAGAGACAGATAGAGTTTGAGTAATTGTGTGCCTGAATTAAATTGCAAACACTATCACAGCATATCCACTGGATCCTACAGGACATTTCATACTAGATTCCATCCATCATGATGCAAAAATATGGATTAGGAAGGACTAAAGAGTCCTTTAGTATCAAAACACTGCACAGCAGACCATCACTTCTGATATTCTGATTTCTATGATCCCAAACCAGAGTAAAGAGTCACAGAGTTGGTATAATTGGTATAATGTTTCAAGGCCTTTAGTAAAGGATGCAAAGGACTGCCTGGCAACTTAACAGTTATGCACTAACATGCCTGTGGAGCAAACTTCATTCTAATTCCTGAGAGTTACAAGTTGGCTTTTGTTCTGAAGCACAAAGGTGAATCTGTTGTATGAAATTTTGGTCTATCTACAGTTCAGCTGGGATTACTGTTATTCACAGCAATAAACATAACTTGTTTGAATCTTACTAAATGTTTTGTATCATGGCTGGTCTACAGGTAGAAGTTTTAACCACAAGGATGATGCAATGAAAGCCCTCTTGTCAATAGCAACTGTTGCAAGCTAGATCAGTATAAGCAGTTTTATACAGCAGTCACATGCAGGTGTGTGTTTCTGTTGGAAAAACTGCTGCTTTTTTGGTTGAAACGATGGCAGGCAACCCCCGCTTAGTGCTATTTCGCTACAATGCTTTTTTAAAATTCATACCTGATTCCACTTAGTGCTCAGTGAGTTTCATTGTAATGTTTGCAGTTGCCATCTTGGGTCATTAAAAACACATGCATTCACTATCTTGGATCATCAAAAGCTTTGGGTTTTGCTTAACACTCGTTTCACTTAATGCTTGGTTTTTCAGGAACCAATTAAGAGCACTAAGCAGGGGGTGCCTGTACAGTGTTCACTCAGTTTTTGTGGGGGAAACATGACTGCTCTAGGAGAAAGATCTTTCAAGTGTCAACCTTAAAGATCTGCCTTGCAAGAGAAACTCTTTCTTACAAGAACAAATGCTGGTACAAACCCCTGCCCCACCCCTGGGTTCAGGAGGGAGCACAGCAGTGAGAGCTCTGGTTCAGTAGGGAGCAGAGGAGTGAGAGCAGTCAAGAAATTATTCCTGCACTGTATAGGGGCAGTGATGGCTGCATTCACCCTACAGGGTTTTGCTCATAGCACCACCACAGTATCTATATCCCACATCTACATCCCTAAGCTACCATATGTCATTCAGGAGTCAGATCAGGCATGGTTTGTGACCACTATAGATGTAGTACTAAAAAGTCCTTCCTAGAGATGGCAAAGTAGGCTTCTGACAGAATAGTTTATTTTGCTTGGGTAACGGGTAAGAAAAAGAAAGGGTTCCTGTAATAAGATATATCTGTCAGTTTTAAAAAATGTCAGTTTTTGTCAGTTGAAGCTGCATCCATACTACAGTACAATATACTGCCATATCTATATTAACAAAGTGCTCTAAATGTAAACCTGCCTTCATTTAGTTGCATATTCCGTGGCAGTGCAGGGGCCAGGGTTTCCATGGAGACCAGCTCCAGTTGCTCTGGGGCTGGGATCTTGCAGCAGCGACAGCACGGTCAGGAGCTGGGGCAGGGGCGTGCAGGCAGCAGATTGTGGCTCTGCCCCAGTTCTGGACCATGCTGTCTCGACTGCAAATTCCTAGCCCCAGCCACAGAGCAGCTCCCCACCCAGCCGCACGTCCCGCTGCCGCTGCTGGGGCTAGTCTCCATGGAAATCGGCCACAGTGATGTGGGCAAGGAGAGTCCAGCTGCCAGCTGGATCTACCTTTTTGCCCACCCCTGGCCTAACAGCACAATTACTCTTTTTTTCCTGCCAGGGAATACGGAGCTAATATTTTCAGCTGGACATCTCCAAGATGTAATTTTTTCCCCAATATATTTACGGTTAATTTTAAAATCATTAGTATGTAGAAGCTTAAATTATTCCTTCCTTCAAATGTGTATTCATTCGCTACCTTTTTTACCAGGAATTTCACCTGTTATCATACTGCCCAAATGCCCACAGATATGTTGGAGTCTTCTAAACTAAAGTTCCTTACAATTCTGACTTGTAATCCCAAAGCTATGATTACTTTTTATAGACACTTCTGATTGACTTTGTCAGAGGTTTTAGAAAAAAAAAAATGCATAAACTTACACTTACTACTTCTTTATCTACTAGTTTGTTCACTTCTTTTAGGTCTTGGCAAGGTATTATATTCTCTGAAAAATCCATGCTTAGTTTTGTCCTTAGCACAACATGTTTTTAACACTCTCTCTTTGCCAAGTTGCTTAACAGCTTATTTGAAAGATAATAAAAATGAGACGTGTATTGTATATCTGTCACTCAGATAAATAGAACAATGCTGTCAGGTTTCCAGTCAACAAAAATGAACATGCTTACCCGTGATAAAATACTCTCTAAGGATTCTGTTAGGGACCTTTTAGCTTTGCTCTTCAACATGTCTAGCCTGAACCTGGAAGCACTACTCGGGATTTCATTTCCAGCATTCTCTGTAGAGGGTTGTGAAGTCTGTTAAATAATTGAAAAAACACATACAAAATACAGGTAAGTATAGAATGCAGTGAAAAATCTTCAAATTTCCTAGGAGCACATGTCTTAGTTTTTCTATGCCAAAACCACTTCTCAGCTCTCAAACTGCTCATTCACCGTTTTCCCACCAACTATGGAAGTGATCTATCATAAGAACAAGGAATTGAATCCCTTTTTCAAATGAAACCGTTAAAGTGATGTGTCACGAGCACTAAGAGTCCTGGTACTTCATAACCAAAATATAGCTCCCTTCACATATTTACCTCAAATAGCACAATTTTACCCACTGTAAGCAAAAGAGAAATAGATTCAACATTTTGGAAAGTAATGGTTTGCTCTGAACCCCATATTAGACTTGATTGATCACCTTTAGCAGCTCACACCAATACCCTCCCTAGACCTCCAAAACTTAATTTATTAGGATACAGAGAACTCTGAGGCCCAGGAAGATGTGCAGCAATTTAACACTGGCACATACATCAGCAGTGGGAATTCTCACACAATAAGAAGAATAGGCAACTGAGAGATGTATATTTAAAGAAAAAAAAATACAGCCAAATCACAGCCCGTAAAAGGGCACAGTTCTCTGTATTGATAAGACCTGATTTTCTGTTTTGACCTGCCAACACTAATGGCAACTCTAAATCTCAGAGATATGAATGCCTGACCATCATAAACTAACTGATAATAGATCAGACGGTACCATATGGACAACTGAAGATATGTCAGATAATAGCAAACTTTGGGTATAACCATTCTGGGCTGTTGCTGATTTAAAACAAAATTCTAATTTCCAAACATCTGAGAACAAGATAACTATCCTCTAATTCAATCCTTTTTACTCCTAAATAGCAAGCGATTTGGCTAGAAGCATTCTGCAGTTGTCTTCAGATGGAAAACACATTTTGCAAGGAAGTTTTAGTTAAAAACAAAACAAAACAAAAAACTTACTTTTAACTCACAGCTGTTTATATTTTTCTAATTTAAAATTATGAGCTTGATCAAAGTGATTGCTCAATATTATTAAAAAAATCAAGGGTAACTAGCAAATAGAACAGATAAAAAACTGTAAGGTATTTTGGGCTGACTATCTCAGAAAATAAGTCCTCAATTATAAATCCAAGGGTATCTACTCTTACACAGCTCTAAAGATGAACAATGAAAAGGAGATATGAAATGATATATTAAGACAAATAGGGCGTGTCCAGACATTCATGGATATTTGGTTCCCCGGGGACAGGTAGAGGCAGTGCACCTTGCACCACCGCTACTCATCCCAGGGGAACACCCATGCCATGCATGGTTTGGCACGCAGCAAGGTGCCCCAGGTGGGGTAGGGGAGGCTGGGGCCAGCACTGGGCTGGCTACTGCAACCTTATCTGGGCTACGGGGGGCCTCCCAGGGCTGCAGCTATGGTGATTCTGCCACACAGAACCTGGCTCGCAGCGGGGAGCGTCTCCGGGAGGCCCAACTTCACTTTTCAGCATCATGCACTGGCCAAGCATGTGTTACTCTGGTTTTTTTCCATGTATTTTTTTTTGACCCCTGAATATCCAGAGGTCAAAAAAATCTGTGGAAAAAAACCCAGCACAGTGCACGCTTGGGCAGTGCACCCTTGCACCGCAGAGAACACTGGACTGTGCGGTATGTGGATGTGCCTAGTGGGCTAAGGGGGAAGTCAGCTTTTGTGATGGAATGCAGCCATCTTTCCAAGTGTCAAATTATACGTTTTGGGTTTGAGGACCTAAGAAAACATACTATATCATGTCTCAGCAGTATTCAAATTGCATAAAAATTTTATGCTAAAATATTATCTTGCTTTCAACACATTAATAAACTGAACCCATTTGCTAAAGATAACTGCCACTAGCTCAACTGAAGTTATTTCACATTAACAAGGGGGCATTTCTTCTCCTTCCCCCATCTTACCTAAGCCTATGCTGTTCTTCCTAATATTTTTCTCACATATTTCTGGTAATATACCCAAATGAAACATAACACAACATTAAGGATCTCCAAATACGTCATGCTTTGAATAAAGCTCTGAATAAATAACCTTAGGCAGAGTTCCAAGTGACTGCACACACCAGCTAAACAGAGAATTTAACTCTCTGCGAGCTCATACTTCAGTTCAGGGGTCAGAAACCTACAGCCTACAGGCAGATCCAGCCCAAGGAGCTGGAGCTTCAACAGCAGCAGAGGGCTTTGCCTGTGTGGTGTGGTGGAGCTCTGCACATGTTGCACCACAGCTGGGTGCTGGGGAGAAGCAGCAGTGGTGGCAGCTGGGTCCTAGCTCCAGCTTACCTTGGACCCGAGCTTACCATTCTTGCCCATCACCAGAAAACATTACCAACCACCACTTTGGTTCTTACATTTTTGCCCAGCAGGGAGAGAAGAGCATTGTAATGTACACTGTATGCCAGCTGCCTGGCAGCCCGCATCACCAACTGGGCGGTGACCGGCGGGGCTGTCAGCCAGAGCCAGAAGGGCTTCATGTCAACGGAGGGCTGCTACGAACACAACTTCACCCTCCAGATGGCCCTGGACAACGCCCGGAGGATGAGGAAGCAGTGCACGGTGGCGTGGCTGGACATCTCCAACGCCTTCGGCTCCATGCCCCACTGCCACATCTTCAGCACCCTCCGTGAGCTGGGCTCACAGACCTGGTGCGAGAGCTCTACCACAGATGCACCACGGCCGTCCGCACCACCAATGGAGAGACCGCGGAGATCCCCATCCAGTTCGGGGTGAGGCAAGGCTGCCCCCTCAGCCCCATCATCTTCAACCTAGCCATGGAACTGCTCCTTCGAGCTCTGGCGGGCTCGACCTGTACGGCCAGAAGTTGAGTGTCCTGGCCTACGCCAACGACCTCATCCTCCTTGCCCCCGACGCCACCCAGCTGCAGCAGATGCTGGATGTGACGTCTGAGGTAGCCAGGTGGATGGGCCTGCGCTTCAACGTTGCCAAGTGCGCCTCCCTGCACATCGACGGCAGGCAGAAGAGCTGCATCCTGGACTCCACCCTCACGATCCAGGGCCAAGCAATGAGGCACCTGCACGACGGCGAGGCCTACTGCTACCTGGGGATGCCCACCGGACCAGGCAGACGCCGGAGGAGACCATCACTGCGATCGTGCAGGACACCCGCAAGCTGGACTCATCACTGCTGGCCCCCTGGCAGAAGACAGATGCGGTTAACACCTTCCTTATCCCCCGCGTTGCGTTCATCCTGAGAGGGTCGGCAGTCCCCAAGACCCCCCCTCAAGAAGGTGGACACCAAGATCCGGCAGCTGCTCAAGAAGTGGCTGCACCTGCCGCTGCAGGCCAGCAATGAGGTCCTGCACTTCCCCTACCGGCAGGGAGGTGCCAACATCCCCTGCATGGGAGACCTCTGCGACATCGCGGTGGTCACCCACGCCTTCCGCCTCCTGACCTGCCCGGACGCAACGGTAAGTACCATCATCGCCAGCGCCCTCGAGGAGACCACCCGCAAAAGGACTGCGAGACAGCCAACCAGACAAGACTTGGCCACCTTCCTCAGCAGCTTGCTGGAGGACGAGTTCAGCCAAGATGGCGGGGACTTTGCCTCGCTGTGGAGCCGAGCCCACAATGCCACGCGCCGCCTCGGGAAACGCATCGGCTGCTCCTGGACCTGAACCGAGGAGCGCCGGGAGTTGGGAGTCTCCCTGCAACCAGCCCCACAAGCCGACTGCATCACCGTGACGCCCCGCACGAGGACCTTCCTGGAGAGGTTCCTGCAGGACGCCATCCGAAACAAGTACGCCGACGACCTGAGGGTCAAACCCGACCAGGAAAAGGTCTTCGACATCACCTCAAAGTGGGACGCTAGCAACCACTTAATGCCGAGCAGGAGCTTCATGTGCTTCGCAGACTGGCGCTTCCTCCACCGCGCCCGCCTCAACTGCCTGCCTCTGAACAGGGCCGTGCGTTTCAGCCACTGGGTCAAGAGGTGCCGACGGTGCGGCTACATGGCAGAGACCCTCCCCCACGTGCTGTGCAGCTGCAAGCCGCACGCCAGAGCCTGGCAGCTCCACCACAATGCTGTCCAGGACCGCCTGGTGAGGGCCATCCCGGCTGTGGCAGGGGAGATCTCCGTGAACCGCACTGTCCCGGGCTGCGAGAGCCAGATGCCCTAAGGGGCCGCGGCTACGACGTGACGGTTGACGTGCTCATCGTGGGAACGCTTGGAGACTGGGACCCCAGCAACAAGAGCGTCCTGCGTGCCTGCCGCGTCTCCCGCCACTACGCCAAGCTGATGCGCTGCCTCATGGTGTCTGACACCATCCGTTGGTCCTGCGACATCTACGTGGAACACATCACGGGGCACTGTCAGTACTCCGACCCCACCAGACGAGCCGCCGCCTGACCAGACCTGGAGGGGACTGCCTGAACCACGCCCCCCCTCCGCGCTAGATGGACCTTTGCTTCACTCCAAGAGGATTCTTTGACTACAAGAGGAGGTTGGATGACCACCTTACTGGGGTCATTTGACCCCAGTGCTCTTCCTGCCATGGCAGGGGGTCGGACTAGATGATCTGCTCAGGTCCCTTCCGACCCTAGAAACTATGAAACTACAGATGACCCCGCTCCACCCAAAGAGGACCCCCGCGATGAGACTCTATATGGACTGAGGCACTTCCTCTGAACCACTTCCTCCACCACTGCGGACCATTGTAATGGATCTGTGTGTATCTATCTCCTTTCTCTCTCAGCGTCGCAAACCCCCTCCCTCCCCTTCCCCCTTTCCCCCCATTCCCTACCCCAGGGCTTAGTTGGCTAACTTTGTATCTCCTGTAACCTAGTTGCGTTCCCTGCCTCACCCCCACGCCTCTATTGTTAGTCCCTCGCTCGGGCGATCTGTATTTCCCTATCAGCTTTGTCATCTTTTTTCTGGATTCCCAATCCTAAACATTTACTAATAGAAGTCAATCTATTTCTTACTGTTGGCAGAAACTAAAGGGCAAGTTAGCCACAAATTTCAAAAAGTGACAGGTGGTTTGGGTTGTCCTGGTTTTCAGGCTGACAGTCCCCTTCCATGTTTACAAGCTAAGTGCTCATCCCCTTTGAAAAATCAATTTTTCAAACTGAATGCACAAAATTGACATGCAAAAATCACTGCTCTTTTGAGTGTCTTAACTATGTAGTTTGAATACAGTACTCTGTCAGTAACAGGTCTGTGTACATTATACATAAGTTGCTTTGTGGCTGCTTTGCCTCTTCCCAAGATGCTTAAACGCCAAATATTGTCATTCCTTTCCCAAATGAACAACTGTTTCTTTTGTCAATTTTGCATCAATGTTTATTAACAATCCCTGCTTACATCAGTCTCCAATAATCTTTGCACATAAAGAAACAACTTCCAAATTACTGGGTAAATTTTAAAATCAGTCTTTAAATCAGAATATATTCCTGTGGGTTTGATAGACATTGGGTTTGACAGGCCATTAAGTTCAAACAGGGACTGGCAGGGAGCCAGAAACAGATGGGAAGAGTCTTTTTAAGATTATGCAGAACTAACTATGACAGAATGCAACATTTATTACAACTATGTGAGTGAAGACATAACTGAGAACATAATTATACTGAGAACACAACAGTAGCCAAATTTGAAAGATCAGTGATCCATCTAATCCATTTGCCTGATAAGCAATTTAGTTCAGAGGAGAGATTCAAGGACAATTCAGTGGTGGGATCAGCAGTGGTGACTGCTGGGTCACAAACCTGTTGCTCCTAAAAGGTTGCTGACCCATGATCTAGCCTGGTGCTACATAGCTAACCCTTTATCTGACAGTACCAGATACTAGAAAGGCAGATTCAAGAAACATCACAGTGGTTGGCTTAAGTCATGAAGCAAAAGAGTTTCTTTCCACTTTTTTCCCTCTTTTAGTATTAGTTTAAAATTTAGAAAATGACTAAGATGGAAATTAATTCTTTAACAGTGAAAAGGAACGAAAATCAAAATATGAAATCTTTTTAAGCATAAGATCACATACCGGCTTTGCTTCCCCAACATGAACATGATCCTTCTGTTTTTCTTCATACATATATCTCAGAACAGAGATAATTACCTCGTTCTCTTTTTGATCATTTCTTGGTCTTAATTTCTGTAAAGCAGCACAAAAAATAGAACTATATTATTATACAACTCTGCATATTATTTCCCTTTTTTACTTTTGTGATTTAATATAAACTAGTTGATGCTACCCTATTACTCCACTAGAGAGTGCCAGTGATTCAAGTAATGCAACAATCTGCTTAGGTAACTATTTTAATCATATTTTACAAATGCCAGTCTTGAGGTTAATTGCTGAATGTAAGGCACTGAAGCAATGGAAGCATATTTTAGGGTGGAGGGGGAATTTTTAAAGGATAATATTTTAAATAAAGCTATGGTTTCTGCTCTTTACTGTTTATGCAGTATTTATCATTTGCTGAGATCTATATGAACTTTCTACTATGGATCTAACTTTCATTATATAAAAATACACTTTTAACAAAATCAATTCTGTAAAATATGATTTTTAAAATTACATTGTTTCTCCTTTTAAAAATTAAGGCATCTTTATGTTCTATAGAGGTTTATGTTTCTAAAATATTTGTATAGTTTTAATTATAGTAAATATTCAATACAGTACTTGATCACTACACAAAATAAAGATTAGAGGGGGACATAAAAGATACATACATCAACCAGAAGATCTGGATCTATGCTGAACTGTCGTCCTGACAGCATGGCTTGGAAGTCTTCTAAACTGCAGTCAATACTGTCAAGATAATCCAAGAGTTCAACTCTAGAAGACAGAAACCCCCCAAAACACAACATACATTTATGCTTTGAAATG
>NW_017729033.1:59130631-59145029 GCF_001723915.1 Gavialis gangeticus | reverse complement strand
TTAAATCATAAGAAAATAGAAACAAATAAATTAGTGACAAATAAAAGTAAAAACATCATACCACTGTTATGATATTAATGTTTTAAAGTTACAGTACTCTAAATGTTAGTGACCAAAAATTAGTTAATGATAAATCACTTATTAAAGTATTCCTTTTGGTTACAGGAATGATGAATTACAGAACTAAAGAACATAGAACAGATAAAAGCACGGACTGTATGTACATAAAGTATAATCTAGGAGTAAAGAATATCTAATGGGCTATACGATTAAAATTACTGAGCTTTCCTTATTCATATTTGTATTTTGCTTAGAATTATTAGAACAGAAAGTTTTTTTTAAATGATAACTCACTACAGTGTGTGTGCATACACATGTATCCAGTATATAAAGGAGAAACTTTAAAAATTTTTGAAATTCATGAGTACTGCTATAATTTACAGGGTATATACTAGATACAAATATTGAATGTCACAGTGAGTAAGTGGGATTAGCTAACTATTTTTAGAAAGATAATCATTTCAAAACACAAAATCAGGATAATACCATATTGAGCATTACAGACACTGAACCTAAAATGACAGGTTGAAAAATTACTATTAAAAATGTCTGAAAAAGAAACATGTTTTATACTAAGTTTCATCCACTGAATCATTTTAGAGGCTTAAATTAAAATGCATGTAGTAACAATAAGTTATTTTCTTAGACACACCATTGCAAATGGGTAAACTTTAACTTACTGAAATAAACAGTTATCTAAACCTCCAAATGGAGTAATGGGTGATTAACAGCCACCAGTAAGACATATGATACAGAAAACAGTGACATCCTAAAGAGAGGGTGGAAATAGTATAACAAAACAACATTTGCTGATTTTCCACACTAAATCCTCCTTACTAACCTTCATCCCATTCACAAACATTCACCTTCAAAAATCCCAATTTCAAGTTATTTTTGCAAAATTTCATAAATTCCTTTATAAGCAAAACAACTGTGCTTACACTATGGCAGATGAGGAAGAAAGTATTTAAGGTGGAAGTACAACAAAGTTTCTAACTGGGTCAACAAACTGAGGTATTTATTTTTGGGTTAACCGTCCTGCCGAAATCATACAACTTAATTCAGGAATGTTAACATACTTCATGTTCATCAAAAATATCAAAGCTTTTGAAAGATTTTGTTTTTGGCACAGAATCCTGAATGTTCAGTTTCCTAATAAAAAGTTAAAGCTTTCTAAAGTAAGCACAGTCTTAGTGAAAAGAATAGTTGAATCAAAAAATTCATTTTTTCTACTGAAATGCAGTTTAGATTGAGTGTTTTTGACAAGCTCTATGAATGAAAAAGCAATTAAATATAGGTTGTTTTCCAGACTGTCATAAACTACTGTGACAAGCTAAAGAGACAATTCTCAGGAAAATGAAAAAAATCTAGGATTGTAGGATTGTAAGAAAGTAGTAATTGAAGGGCCTTCATGATGTCAAATAGTCCAGTTCCCTGGCCAGAGCAGGATCATCCATAACTAAATCATCCCAACAAAGCACCACTAAAACTCAGGCGTGCTTAACCCCCGGAGGCTGGGCCAAACCCAGCCTGCGGAGCTAGCACGTGGCCCACGAAGCTCCTGATAAATTGGGAAATTTGGTGTGGGGGGGAAAGCAGCTGCCATTAATACTGCCACTTCTCCCCTGCTGCCAAAATCCCAGGCATTCCAGGACTCTTAACCCCTCTCCTTCCTTACCTCTACCCCTGCTCCTCCCACATTGACAAGTCAGTGAGCACCACTGGTCTAACCTGCTCTTGGCAATTTCCAGGGATGGAGATTTCACAACTTCTCTAGGTAGGATATTCCAATAGTTAACCATTTGCCTAGTCAGAAAAGTCTTCCTAATCTCTAACCTAAATTTTCTCTACTGCAACTTGAGGCCACTGTTCCTAGTTATATCCCCTCTGGCCACAAAGAATAGTCTATCTGAGGGGTGCTCAACCCCTGGCCTGTGGGCCTCTGGAGCTGTGTCATCTGGCCTGTGAGTTTCCCCACAAATCAGAATATGTGGAGGCAGAAGAGCAGTGGCCATTCTCCTGCTGCCAAATTTCCTGTGCTAAATGGGGAATGCAAGGCAGCATGGGATCCGATTTCAGTACATAAGAGCCTGATCCCAGAGCCCTGGGCCAGTGCAGGGCACCAGGGCTCAACCTGGCATGCAGAGCCTGATCCTGGTGCACCGGACCAGTGCAGGATGTGCATGAGGCTGGCCTTGAACGGAGTCGATCCTGGCACGTGGCGCTGGGCAGTGGTGAAATAGAGTGCCGGGACCCAAACCCGACGCACAGAGCCCAATCCTGGCACACAGGTGGCTAAACAGGGGTGGTGCGGGGCCTATCTTGGCATGCAGGGTCCTCAGTCGTCGCTTCTCCAAACTAAATAACCCTAGTTCTAGCAGCCTTTTTCCTGTTGAATATTGCTTCCCAGGCCTCAAATAATTGTTGGCATTCTCTGCATCTGTTCACATCTTTCCTGACGTCTGGGGCCCAACACTAGACAGAGTGCTCCAGGTGATCCCTCACCAGTGCTGAATAGTGGTAGATACACTGCCTTTGATTTGCAAGTGACACTCCTGTTAATCCCATCCAGTATGACGTTGGCCTCTTTTTGGCAAGAAGAGCACACTGTTGGCTCATATCCAATTTATGGTCCACTGTAATCCCATGGATCCTTGTCTGTAGTTCTCCAGTTTATTCAAACATTCCCTAATCCAGGGGTGGGCCATTATTTGGGCCCATGGGCCACACAGGCAGTTTTGGGTAGCTGTCATGGGTCAGTCAGCATCACCTCCCGACAACAGGCCAGAGCCCGCGTGCCCTGTGGCTCCTCCCTGCCACTGCCAGCAGTGCCCAACCTCTGGCCCTGGCTTGCCTCATGCCCACTCTGGACTTGCAGAGTGGATCCCCTCCAGACCAGCTGGGATGCACGTGCACAGCCACGACTCCAGCCTGCCCGCACCTGCTCCAGACCAGCCCGCCCATGCTGAGCAGCAGTGGCAGTAACAGTAGCCTGCAGAAGCTGCTGTTGGGTGCAAGGGAAAAGCAGCCACCTTCCTGTACTGCTGCCGGGACCTTCTTGCTGTAGCCACCTGGAGCCAGTGCCTGGGCTGGACTACCCTGTGGCTCCTCTCCACTGCATCGTTGCCCCTCTGGGCAGCCCAGAGGCAGTGCTGGTGGTGATGGCAGTGGAGAGGAGCCGCAGGGCAGCCTGGACATTGTTTACTGTGGGTGGGCGGGTCCAGAGCAGGCGAAGGGTAGCCTGAGGCTGGGGCTGTACACCTGGGTCCTAGGTGGTCCAGAGCTGGTTTGCCCTAGTTGGCGTGGGTCCAGAGCAAGCATAGGCCAAGGCTGTCCAGATGTTCCCTGCCAATCTCCACGGGACCAGCGCAGCAGCAGCAGCCAGAAGGAGCTGCTGTGGCCTCGGTTACCTAGAAATAGAGTCTAGCTCCGGACCCACCCCAGCCCTGCTGCACACCCACGGGTGGTGGGACATGCCACGGGCTAGATGCAGTCTAAGCCAGGTGGGACTGAGGGACCCACCGTGGGCTGAGCAAAGTCTCTCCATAGGTTGTATCCAGCCTGCAGGCCGTATTTTGTCCACCTGCACCCTAATCTGTATTTGTGCATGCAGCTATTCTGTACAAAATGCAGAACCTTTCAATTGTCCTTGTCAAATTTAATCTGATTGATCTGAAGCCATTTCTCCAGTCTATTCAAGTTTTCACTTGACACAAAAAATTTTAGTAAAACACAAACCAACAACTTAATAAAACAAGCAAAAAAGCACAAAGATTACCTGAACCTCCTCAAAAACAGAGGCTTGTTCCTGATTATTTAGTGTTGTTAGATGCTTTTGTAGTTCTAGTTTAGTTTTAGAAGGATGTAGTCCTAGGAAGAGGGGAACAAAAGGAAAAGCAATAAACCAAGCCCAAATTTGCGATAATTTAATTATCATATAATCTTTACTGGAGGTCTTAAACAAAGGTTGCATTAATGTTGTTTAAATAACTTGATCTGTTTCACTTATTTTAGAAGAATGCTACATTAACCTAAGCAAATATGAACACATTCATATATGTATGATGAGAAAACGCACCCTTTGCAACAAGGAGTTTCGCTGAAATAGAAAACAATTAGAATTGTTAGCCAACCTAGAAAATGCTATGTTATTATAAAACACAAAGTGAACGTACCATGTGTTGGAGCTTAACCAGACTGCCTTTACTGGTGTTTTGTACCAAGTTTTTATTAATATTTGCTACTATTTAATCATGTTTATGCCTTATTCCAGAGGAAGGCAACCTTTTGCTGGTTTGGGCCACTCTTTGTCACCTGGTCCCTGCCACAGGCTGGAAGTCTATATCCCCAGAGTGACCAGCTGCCTGCACTTACACTCACGGCTGATCTCCAACCACTCTGTGCAGAGGTGGCTGACCAACAGACTCCACAGTGAGGGAGAGCACTACGGAGAGCACAGTAGAGCTCTGTGCCATAGATCCCTTGTGCCGAAGCAGACCCTTCTGTGTGAGACCAGATGGTAGGTTCCTGACCCCTGTCTTAGTCAATATTTTGCTTCTTCAAGAGTTTTACTAAGATGCACTGTATACTACATTCTCCAAATATACTGAAAGTTAAAAGCAGATAACACTGTCACTCAGATATATTATTTAAGTTCTTGTCCCAGATTAAGCTAGTAACAAATCACCACCAAGCTTCTGAACTTCTGAAAAACACCTGACTGTGGAACATGGTCAGTTCTCTACCATACTGGAAGTGGATTCTCTGGTAGGATTCAACAGCATGTCTGCACAAAAAACATATTAAACTCAGTAATGCTCTGTGTGAACTGCCTCCTGAACAGGAAGTAGCATAACTATCCTCAAAGCATGACTGATAGACTAATTAGCATGGAGGCAAACTAACTGGAACCGTCTCTCAGTAGTACTAATTAACTTAACCACGTGTTGTCTACATGTGGCAGCTATGCAGGGAGCAGTGCAACATGTTTAAGGAAACTGCTACTGGACATGGCCTATAAGACTCAACTGTCCTTCTGAGTGCCCTCAAATCAGAGCTGTTTAGAAGGCCAAACAAAGTACAGTGCAATGCAGTTTTGGAAATTCTCCAGTTTCTACAGATTAATTCTAGATAGGCCTTAGTCCAACAAGCTACTGCTAGTTTGATCTGGCAGCTGCTGTCCCTCATTCATCACAGCTCTACCTTAAATAGCTAAATCCTTAGCTGTGAAAGCTGCTGAAATTGCAACACATTTCTTCTGGACAACAGATATAGGCTGCAAGTCTATTGTTTCTATCAAAGATGCAACAAATACTTTAAAAGATCCAATATTTGGAATCACGCTTAATGGTAGCCTAATAATACTATCCAATTTAACTGAATTCATTAACAACTAGTGAAGTATATCTTCTTTTAAAGATCTTGTAAAAGTGATTTCCAGTTTTATTAGTGTATAAATTAGGAACCAAACTTTTCGATTCAATTTTGTAGATAGCTATTATTTTTTAAATATTAAAGTACAGTATGAATAAATTTGGCTTTTGCTTGACAATTCTTCTTTCCTACAATCTATCTTTATATTTCAGTTTTTAAAACAAAAAATCTGGCTGGCCTTCAAAACCCACAACAAAAATCAATACCCAAAGGCACGGGTGGGCAAAATGCAGCCCGTGGGCCAGATGCGGCCCACCAGGCCATTCTGTCAAACCCATGGGGCCCCTAAAAAGTTTAGAAAATTAATATTTATCTGCCCCTGGCTGCCTGTCATACGGCCCTTGATAGCTTTTCAAAACTCAGTAAGTGGCCCTCCACCCAAAATAATTGCCCGCCCTTGCCCTAAGGCAAAAGTATATTCTTGCATATAAGTGTTTTATACCTAAAATTCTCACTCTGAACAGTCAGTCAGAAGATACTCTGAGGGTGCCAGTATCAGCTTAATAAATACCTACCTTCTATCTTCTCACAAAGTTTATGCAGGCTTTGCATAGGACATACTTCACAGAGCTGGAGCTGAGATCTGGAGGTTTGTTGCACAGCAGCTACAGTGAAAGCCTGTTTTAGAGTCATCATGATTTCATCAACCTAAAGAGAATAACAACAGAAACCAAGGTGAATGAACAAAACTTATGTTAAACTTATGTTGGTGTGCTTTTTCTTTGAAATGGTATCTTAGGTTAATATTTATGCTCCAGAGCAGAGCGTATCAATGAGACAATGACCTGACTACTAGTGGAGCAGGGAGCTTTGACTTTAAAAATCAACACTACTGTCAGTTTTAAGGACTCCCCATTCATTCTGATGGGAATTCTATTGCATATAATCTGATTCAATACTTTGTTAAGCATGAAGTGTTCCATGGTCACCCGAAATATCAAGGAAAATGATTACATTGGTTTTAATATTCTTATTTCTGCCTTAAACAAACATTAACTTTTTTTTACATTGCAATCTTAAGGACAATTACATTTTGGGTACAGTTCCAGGGCAATGGGAATTGAAAACACTAAGCCAAAGAAACCTCTCAGCAAGGTACAAGATTGCTCTCTTCATTTATGCCGCTTACCAGGGCTTCATCTGTGCACTGAAACACATAGCAGACAAAGTGGCAGCCTCCGCTTTCTGAAGATTCTCTGCAGATGAACCCAAAATGGTCCACATGCCTAATTCCCTGGCACAAAAGAACAGCAGTCAGTCTCATGCTGACTCCATACACAATTCCAAAAGCATAACAACTTTATGGTAAATGAAGTATCTCATGCCCGCCATGTAATATCTATCTAGCCCATTAAAGAAACCACTACTGCACACAACTTTTTAATGTATTTAAATCAAAAATACCTTTTTGCAAATGCAACAAGCTGTAGTGAGTTTGGGAAGCACTTGCATGAATAGGAAAGGGGATGATTGCTGTTCAGTGTTTGAATTGGGGCTATGAAGATTTAAATTATTTTCATAGGGTTTTGAAGTTGTGTCAGAAAACTTGAGAGGCAATGTAAAACCAATATGCAATAATAGTTTTAAAGGTCTCAGGTTCAAGATTTTTCACATTTCAGTGGAAGTAGAGATTTTTCCCAAATTGACTGTCTACTGAAATTTCCAAAGTCTTTCCCTGCTTCTGCTTGTCCTTTGTCAGACTCTGATCTTTTCACTAAGTGTTCGAAGCAGTTTATCATTGTCATTATTTTCATCAGCAAGAGTTGTCTCTGCTTACTAAGGAGAGATGATGGTCTGTACAGCTATTATTCCTATTTTTTTTATCATGGTGTTTCCTTCCTTCTTAAAACTAATACTGTATTCACTCAAGTACAAGATGAGGGATGGGGAAAATCAGCACGGGAAAGAAAGCCCTTCATCTTATATTTGCATACAAGGAAACCTCATTAAAAGCATTGTCTATCATTAAACCGATGCCAAAAGCAGCATGTGATCAGTAACAGAAACCAAATTGGTGTTAGGATAACAAAAAATGGTTGGATTTGTTATATCAAAACCAGTACGTGATTCACATAATTCATAGTCAATTATAAATATTCTGATTTTTATCAAGTTGGTCCTGTTTCTGGTGTTCCTTACAGGGCTGAAATTTGTCACTATATCATGAGGAGAGTAAAATAATAAAATATGAACACACAAAACAACCAGCAACACTAAAAAGCATATATATATCTATATCTATAATATATATAGATATATATTCATATATATAAAAGCCATTCATCTAAAGTAATCTGAATAGCATTATCTCCTTGCTATAAATATTAACAACTCTTTAGCAAGTGCCAGCTAAATCAAAAAAAGTAACTTAATAGATACCCAGTTTCTTGTAATATGACAGTTACATACTCATTTCATTTTTAAAATATAAGTATCATGACAAAGGCAAACAGCTAGTATTAGTACTTCAGCAAAAGAAATGAATTAGAAAGACAAGCTGGCACTGCATCCTCAGTTTCTAAAAGTCTAATTTCCACTAAAAGCACAGCCAATCTTAGGGTTTTATTCTGTTATCCATAATAATTCCTGAATGGATAACGATGTGTTATAGAAAATACGAGGCATGACTCTGCTCTCAATTATGTATTTGTAAGTTCATTAACTTCAGAACAGTATACTCCTTATTTGTAGCATTGTTAGTGAGATAAAGATAAAAGCTAGGCAATGTTGCTGTTGATTACTCTGAACTATGCATGTTGCATACTGGGTACTATTCCCAGCTCGCTCTCAGCCTGAATGAGCCATGGTCTTGTGCTACAGACCTGGGAAAATCAAAATTCTTACCAGGTTATTTAGAATCTGTTAGAACACAATAGGAATTAACCACTATTCTTTGAAATGCTTTTAAAATACACATCCCTAAAACAGCTCATCCCGCTAGAATGGGTTGTAATGTTACTAACATTCCAGTTTCTGTACCAAGCAATCCATTAACAAAAATCATAGGAATTATTTGTGATCCCAGACACAATCACGTCATGCTCTATATCTCCAATATCAAGCAATAGAGGAAATGAAACACTGTCTTCCTAGATCTTTCCTCACTTAACTAGCAAATCATTTAACCGTCCATTTACTTTAAGCACACTACTTTTCCCATGGCTTTGTTTAGGCACATCTTTGAAGGCTTTGCTGGACTGGGGCACGAGAAGTTTAAGTTTGTATAATGCAAAACACAGCTGGCACACTCTCAAGACCTCATAATGCGTGAACAAGCCAGCCTATTAAAATACACAAAAATTCCATTCTTTGAGAGCATACTTGTTTAATATGCCAATTGCTTAGAACAACAAGATCAAAGCAGAGAAACTGAGGCAGAAACCTTTACCTCTTCTCTCACTTTCCAGTATCAGAAAGATGGGGAGCTGCTGCATATTCCCTAGTATCTTCAACTTATACACCACCTAATCAATAGAGTTTTGCAGGGAAAGGGACATGCCTTGATTCAGAAACTAATTTCCTTTTAATTCTGAGAAAAACATAGTTGATCTTGAAGGCAAGCTACAAGGTTTCATCTAGTGAGTCAGGATTCTGCCTGAGGAAGTGGCTTTGAGGCTTAAACTGATTTAAGAGCATCTGCTCAGGTGCCTACCCTGGAATGACAAAATCAATTAAAAAATACTCCTTTAATTAAAAGGACCACAAGTTTATGTAAAGATAAGCCCTAAGTATAGGTAATGCCTTAAATTACAATCTCAGTATATATCATGAGGTAAGTAACACATATTACAACATTGTGTAGTTATTTAAAGAAAGCATCCTATGGAAAATGTCTACAAAAATGTTGATCGTTAAGATATTTGAGAATTTGAAAAACTGGAAAGACTGGGATAGGGTTGGGCAGGGAATGTCCAGTGACTGGCCCTATGTTGGCTTTCATAACCTTGGGCCTCATTACATCTTATGCCGACAGCCACACAAATGTTAATCAGCTTAGTGGAGCAGTCACACCTTAAAGGCGAAAAGCTGTCTCTGACTGTCCTTTACCTATGTCAAGGCTTGGTGACCAGGGGCAAAACTAGGAGCTAGGGGCAGGACTGGCTCACTGCTCCTCCTGGGCAGAGTGAGCATCACAGCCCCAGAGCCCTTGGAGGCTGTGTTGCTTCCCACTGCCACTCAGACCATCTTGCTGCTTTCACCAAGCAGAGCGACCTCGTCCAAGTAGCAGAATGGGGGTGGTTTTTCTGCCACCCCTCAAACTGGCTTGCTTTGCCAGTCTGAGCAGTAGTAGGAGGCACTGCAGCTGCCAGGTGCTCTGGAGCTTCAGTGTTTGCTTTGCTTGACATGCCATGGGGGGAAGGCACCATGTCCAGCTGCACTGTGCCCCAGCATCCCCACTTCCCCAGACTCAGGAGGGGTCACTGCATCCTTGGATGCTGGAGGTCTTCAATTTGAGCAGAACAGCTGTAGGGAGTGGCCAGACCCTAATGGAACAGGAGCAAAATTAGGCAGATTAGAGATAATCCTGCCCTGGAGTGGCCTAATTTAAAGACAAATAACGAGTGCTTTAAACCACTTAAAGGTGTTAATGTGCAGCCAATCCAGGAGTTAAGAGCTCCAAAAGCTGCCTAAAATTACTGTGTAACAAGGCCCCTTCAGTGCAGCTATGCCTGAAACCCCTTATCAAAACTTTAGATCGGTGGTGCTCAACCTTTTTGCCCTGTGAGCCAGATGGGCTGTGCCTAGTCGGTTTGTGGCACAGGTTTGTGTGGCACAGAAATCAGCATCCCTGCTTAAGACACACCCCCAGTTTTGGAGGGCTAATTTTTAGATGAACGGTGCATGTGGTATGCAAGTAAACATGGTATTTACAAAGATAATGTTCAGTAACATCCAATGGTCTGTTTGGGCATTGTTACATTAAAATGCCCGGAAGTGGCAATGTGAATTCTGTACTTGCAAAAGAGTGAATTCTTCTCCTGAAACTTGAAAGCAGAACTTAGTCCAATAGCTTCTTATCTATGAAGCTTTGACTACAGAGATTACAAGAATAACTATTAAACACAAAATTAAAAGCCTCATGAAATCACTGATTAACAGAAAGTAATGAGAAGCCCCAAAATTAATATACCACCAATTTACCTGAGAGCAAAATGAAATTTCTTTAAAGCTTTTCTCAAGTGCTACTTTTTTTGTGTCTGGGCTGATGAGGTACACCTCAGACTGGCCAATCTAAAAAAAGTTAATGAAAAGAGAATATTATTTAGCATTGAAAACATATCGGATTTGTTCCAACTGCAAAAATGGTTCCCAGACATAAGCACTCTCAATATTTATTCTATTTTACACTTTAAAGCAACTGAGATTTATTGATACTAGTAAAATAGATACCACATTTTCCATGAATGAAAGAGAATATATTTATGCAAGGTTTGACCTTCCTTGCTACTCACTTTACAGTATTGTAAAAATACTGAATCGGAATTTTGGTTTGTGTAAGGCAAAGGAAACAGTAAAGGAATTGCATTTAACTAGACAACTGTAAAACTAGATTTCAGGCAAGGAATTCAGCAGACTTAGCATGACAATTTTTCAAAGTTATGTGGTAAACCTTCAGTGAGGGGTAACTCTAGGTTTGGAAGTCCACCTACTTTCCCAATTATTTTTTTTAAAAGCTTCATAAGACATATAGGGTTGGATGTATTTCCAACTATAAAAATGAAGGATTGGAGGGCTTTTATTTATAATTAGTTGTAAATTAATTTTTGATCCTGTAGCTGCTGTGAATAATAGCTAGATTTAGATAGGAAGTCTTCTGATAAATCAGTGCTAGCTTTGAAGTAAAACAAGTGTTCAAGATTTCAGCCTTTCGCAGCGTTTTTCATTAGGATTGGACGTGACCCAATACAGAATGTTTAAAACTACCCAGAGTTGCCAGTGTGTGAAAAAAATTGCCAGAGACAATCCTGCAATTAAGCCAAGAGGGGCAGGCTGACTGCAGCTTGGTGAACTTCCAGTTATTTTCTTCTTACAAAGATGGTCTCTCCCTTATAAACACTAAAAGCAAATATACCCACCCTCAACCCCAGCAACCTTTAATTCCCAGAAGGCTTCATTCCAATGAGGGAAAAGGGCAGGAGCAGGGGAGTGGATCACTTCCCTAAGATTCTGTCCAGGACAGCAATTTCCCAGGTTGGACTAGGAATATCGGAAACTGTAGCAAAGGCATTTTAGGAGAGTTGGTAGGCAGGCATCCTTGTTCAAATGTTTTTCAGAGTTCACATGCCAAATGTTCAGCTTCTACTTTGACCCTTGGAATTTCCGGAAGTTCTTTTGAACATACAAAATCTGAAGAGTTTTTTTTTTTCTCTTGGTTAGGCAATTGGCTATAACAGTTACCCAGGAAGCAGAAGACCTGGGCACCCCTCAGCCAGGGAAAGTTTTGTACGTGCAACTCTGAATTCCAACACAGTACCCTAACGATTATTGAATCCCACCTCCAAACAGAAGCATAGTTCACTGTGCATGCTCCATAGTCATGGTAATATGTTTGTGTCCATGCTGCATACGGAATAAAATCACAAACAGTGTGTAAGTGACAAAAATGGTAGTTACATGGCTGGGTAATTGCCATCAGGCATGTGAAGTAGAACATTCTACCCTTTAGCTACCTCTGCATGGCCTCCAGAACAAGCCTAGGTGTGGCTCGTTTCATCACCAACAGATAAACCATGGCCACTAATGCCCATACCACCTGCCCTCAAGCTCCCATATTTAAGCACTGCAGAGGATTCTGGGGCACTTCTGGGTGACTCTGCCTTAGGCTCCTGATATAATTGGGGCTCCTGGTATATAACTGGGGCTGCTCCGAGCTGCTCAGGTGCACTACTGACCCATCAATGCTGCTTAATCTGCAGGTGCAGGCCTGTGTAGAGCAGGTAAGAATGAGTAGGATTCATGCCTCTCACCATTGCTATCAAAGTCAGAGAGACAGCCTTACTTGGGTACCCACTTTCAGTATTCATGTACAAAGAGGTTAAAGCCATTTAGTTTCCATTTCTGTAAAAAAACTACTTAATTTCACACCTCTTTCAGATTTAAGTTGTTCTGGGATGCAAAAGAACTTTACAGTTTGGGAGAGGGTTTGAGGGGGAGGGAAGGTGGAGACAGACATTACTCTCCCACTCCACCTTGCAATGCTTGCTATCATTACCAGAGCAGAAATGGAGATATTTAAAAATTAAGACTTACTTAAACAGGGGCTATCAAAATATTAAAGTGAAAATCTTATCCCAGTGGAGAGATATACATATGGCACTGCTTTTAGTAAAGCACTAATTTCGTTTTCAATCTTCCTCTGTTTGCCACCCTGAAGGAGCCAGTCTACAGCTGCAGAGTTTAGACAATATAGCTACTACTGCTATCCCTAGGCACATTTCCCCTCCAGCAGTTACAAAACATTGTGCTTGTGGTTTCACTGTGAAGGGTACCCATTAATGCAGTGCACTTCCTCCCCCACTTCAAGTGAGGATGTGAATGAGAGCAATAAGAGTGATGTCAATTTAGTCTCATGCTGTCTACATGTTAACTTGTAGACATGTTTTCAAATACAGGACCTGTATTTAAAGAATCTTCCAAAGAATCTGCACTTTAACTATAGGTAGTATCTTTCACTTATAAAATTGTTTCTGCTGGTTTTACTTAACATGATTATGTATGTCATAGAAATAAAAATCAATTGCCAGATTTATATGAGAGCATAATAAAAAAACATGCCTTAATAGCTTCAGGTATTTTACAAGTTTTTAGAAGCCCAATTTTTCAGTTTAACTCATTTTGACCAGTGAAGTCAAGATCTGCACTGACTAATAAAAGCCGATATAGAAACATGGGATTTTGTTTAACTCAAGCTCCAACAGCTGTTGTTAAGCTATTCAGGAACTTATTCTGTAGGATATCTGCTTCTGCATTTACCATCCAGAATCTAGAGACATAAAACAATGGCAAGAGCTGCAATCTTGCTTTACCGTAAACAGCATAGTCCGGTTTTCTGCAATATCTGTTGGCTGTACAACACTGTGCCCATACATATGTTGACTTTTTATGTTCAGCAAAATAGCATCTTTCTCAAAAGAGCTGATAAAGCTGTTGCTCCTGCGACTATCTTGAAAGTCCTTCTTAACAGAAAAGGAACGCAACCCAGGCTGAGAGTAGGACTTCCTCATTGGCTTTTTCTCCTCTTCATCACTGACCAAGGGTTGGAAGACTGATCGGAATTTATCACTTAAGGAAAATCCCCCTGAATTACAGGCAGTTTCATGTTGTTGAGACAGTGAATTGAACTCCATTTTTTTTGTACAGCTGGCATGGTTAAATTTTTCAATACATTCATCTATGAGGGCCGGGGGTGCATTTTTATGTGCTACTGTCACTCGCCCGCAGAACAATACTTCAAACTTCTTGGCAAATGGGTCTTCAGAATCTGACAGATTAATCTGAAATTCTTCTTGACGAGCAATTTTTCCAGCCTGCCGAATGGAGTTAATAATCTCAGGCACCTATAAGAAATAAGGACAAATTGTATATTAATAAACAACTTTATAATTGCCAGACTGGAATGTAGAAATTCCAAAAGTGGCTACTTGTGTCATTTCAGGCAGTGAATGCATCAGCAGTTAAATATTATTCAAAAGAAAATGTTTGCAAGAGAATGAAGAAATGTCTCCTTCATTTGTTTCTCTAACAAAAGATCAGCATCATAATACACCTGCTCTTAAGGTCTGCTCTTCCAAGGCACTAAAAATTTTCATAGAATCACAGAATCAATGAGTGGGAAGGGACCTAGACAGATCATCTAATCCGACCCCCTGCCATGGGCAGGAAGGAGCACTGAGGGTGGCAGGGG
>NW_017729033.1:59123537-59130496 GCF_001723915.1 Gavialis gangeticus | reverse complement strand
TCCAGGGAAGGTGAGAGCACCACCTCTCTGGGAAGCCTATTCCAGGCTCTGGCCACCCTTACAGTGAAGTAGTTCTTCCTAATATCTAACCTAAACCTATCCTCCCTCAGCTTGTGGCCGTTGTTCCTAGTGACTCCAAGGGGGGCCCTGGTGAACACACTTTCCCCGAGTCCCTGCTGCTGGCCCCTGATAAGGTTGTAGGCAGCCACAAGATCCCCCCTCAGTCTCCTCTTGCGGAGACTGAAGAGATTCAGGTCAGTGAAGCATAAGTACTTCACATGACCTTGCCTAAGGAAAAGGCAAAAAGAAAGGAAAATAAACCAGAATACAAAGAACTGTTACAAATCAATCTATAAGCAACATGAAATCTCTCTTAATTTCTTTTATTTTGCATTTTACCCACTCACCAATGTCATTGTTAAATTAATGGCAAATCTTACATATTTCTTGGACCAGTAGCTTCTTCTATCATCAAGTCAAAATATTTTTGACAAGATGTTAATTTGTTTAACAGAAAAAGAAACATTCTTTTTGAGGTCATTTTTTATTATGTAATTTCTCAGGGTGGGAATCCTGACTACACTGACTTAAGAAACACTCCATCATTTTCAGAGAAATATGCTGTTTAACCCAAAAGGCTATAAGTTAAAAAAGCCCAACTTCTATCAGATACCAATATTTTTTCTTAAAATTAACAGTATCAGATATTGGTTGAACTGCCTGAATTACACGTGCAAATCATCTCATTGCAATTTCCTACGCCAGTATTTGTAGCATGCTTATCACATGCAGTTCTAACATACCGTTTTGCATTCTTTCAGCTTTTGATTGAACTAAAGCATTACTTAGGACAGCAGCAAAGCAAATAGAAGTACGTGTGTGCGCGTGCGCATGCGTGCACAGAGCATATACTGAAAAATATTTAATTGTGCAGAAGGGTTTTGACAAGTCTCCACTACAGCACACCACAGAACCCAGAAGAGCCATCTCCCCATAACTGAGTACAGACATGGAGATGTATTCCTGAACTCCAGCAACCCTTTCTAGAAATCACCTTGGTCTTTAAAACAGACATGTCCTTTTTTTCAAACAGTTTAAACATGGTTGGATTTTGCAGGAAAGCTGGAACAAGAACCAACAATGGCATTAGGGGAAAAACATCTGGAAGGTTAAAAAAGAAAAAGAAAGAAAGAAGGAAAAAAAATTAGGTTTTACTTTGGCAGTTCAGAAAGACATCAATTAAATCAGTTCTTTCCTTTTATAGATAAGGAAGTTCAGCAACAAGAAAAACTCCAAAACTTACATGGTCAGGGGATTAAAACAATGAGTAACAAACAACCAAAAAGAGGCCAGGAAACATTACTTCACCCTTGAGCATGAGGCATGAGTCATCAGTTAAATCATATATAGAGCAAAAAGACAATGTCTAGGGGTTACAGTAGAAGACTGGAGGCAATGACTGTAAAGGTTTATTCTTAGCTATGGCACTAATTAGCTATGTGGCTTTAACAGCTCTCTGCTTCAATTTTACTTTATAAGACTGGGATGAATGACAGTGCTTGATGCAAAGACTTATCTTGTAGAGTACATTTTCACTGCACATTAGCCCAAATTCTTACCTGACTTTTTCCCCAATCCCCCATCATTTGTACAGAAACCAGTTTGAGCATGGTATGGAGATGGTCTATGTTTAGACTAGCTCACCTGGCTTACTGACTGGGTTAGACTCTACCCCAGATTAAAACCAGTTTCATTACAGGGAGGATATAGGCCAAGGGAACCCCCCCCCCCTCAATTTCTGGTAGTCCTTCCCTACAATTCCTCTCAAGAGCACAAAAGTTCTTCCACAACTGGTGCAAGTGACTGAGAAAGAATCCTAAAGCATCTCAGATCCAAGAACCATGAGATATCTCCTCACCTCACAAATGAACTATGCAACAAAGACATATTGTTAAACATCTTATGAGGCTTATTCAGATACTGAGCCAGCCTATACATTCCTCTTTTTCTACACGCTGGTTTAAACAAGAGCTGTGTTGGGACTCTTAAGTTGTCTTTGTATATTTGTGCATTCTTAGTTCTTGCCCTGTTCAGAGCTACCGCTTAGACTGGGTCTAAGGTAACCACCCGTCCTGCTTTATACCAGACCCTCCTGTTTGTAAACCTTTAGTCCCTTGTCCATTTCTGAATGAGCAATGGACTGCAAAAATGTCCTGGTTTTCAGTTCATTGGTGGCAATACATATCAAGCATTTGTCCTTGCGATTCTATTGACTGCGCCTAGAGGCAGGGCAGTGCACAGCCAGGAGGAGCAAGGTTACAATCCAGCCAGGGAAGGAGTAAGAAAGGGAGGTGGCCTTTTTGTGGAGGCCCCACTCCTTTCTGCTCATTGGCCAATGGGCCTAGTGGCCCTGCCCCTCCATCCTGATTGGCCAAGGCAGTGGCCCCACATCTCAGTGCTGATTGGCCAAGGGAGCCAATGGTCCTGGCCTCTCACCAAGGGGTTGTCCTGTATTCTGGGGATGCATCAGTGGCCACCCTAACTGGGTGACATGGCCAATCTAATTTGTACCACATTTTTTAGATGACCAGCATAAAATATGGAGCCTCTTCTCCTTATCCCTGTCACTGGGCCATGGTAGAGCACTCTAACCGTTCTACGCTGTCTAGCCACTCCAACACATTCTACACGGGTCTGAATGTTTGTAAAACATTTTGAAACACTGAAATAAGTTGCTAATGCCCCAGGTCTAGTACAGGTGGGGCCCAAAGCAAGGCGCAGGCTGGCAGGGGTCCGTGAAGCTGGGCTGGGCTGCACCAACCGGGAGTGGGGAGCTGGCCTGGCTCCAGAGAGCCCCTGCCAGCTGGGACCCTGTACTCCTGCCACCCTGCTCTGGGCCCCACTGGCACTGGCCCCGGGACACCGGTGCAGGCCCTGTGCTCCCAATGGCTCACCGCCTGCTCACACCCAGTGCCCCCCCAGCCCTGTGGTACAGGCGGGGGGCAGCGCACAGCCCCAATCCCCTGCCCACCAGCAGGGAAGAAGCTGGTGCTAAGCGTGGGAAAAGTGGCTCCTAGCCTGCCCCATGGCTGGCGCCCTGTGTTGCAGGTGCTTGCAACCCACGCAGGGCTGTCCGGAGCAGGCACAAGCAGCTCCAGGAAGCCTGTGAGCGGCTGCAGCGCACGGGGCTGGCCATGGGGCGAGTGAGGGGCCACTTTTCCCCACGCTCTCTTCCCTGAAGTACAACAGCAGACAGAAAAGAAATTTTTCCTTATATTCAGCCTAAAACGATTTTTCAGGAGTTTGTGACCATTGGACCTTCTCTTCCCTTGGGGTGCCCTACTGAACAGATGTTCTCCCAGTTCCTGATGCACACCCCTTTTGTACTTATAAGCTGCCACCAAGTCACCCCTGAGCCTATGCTTTTCCAGGGTGATGAGTCCCTGCGTTGCATGTACTTAAGGGTATTTCCTCCTGTATTCTTACAGAAATTTGTAATTAATATGACATTCAGGCATTCAAACAGAGAAATATACAGAAGTTATGACATCGGCACTGGACATAGCAAAGTCAGGAAAACAGATAAATATCTGAATGGTATTTTTAACAAATTTGCTCATCTCAATCTTGATTGGACAGATGGACGCAGCGTGGTTCTAATATTTACTACAGATATTGACTACAAGTACCAAATCAGCTCCCTAGCTTCTTAAGAAATGTAAGTTGATTATCAGAAGAAGAAATAACAAAACAAATGTTACACAAGGGTCTTCTATAGCATGATCACCTTTTTTCAAATTCCTTTTCCTATCCCACTAGCCCTTCACAGAGATCTACATGTAGGCTAAGGAAGTTTTAGGAACTCAAGTTTTAATGCTGGCTCTGAGCCTGACTCCTCTGTGACCCAGAAACAGAAGGGAAAAAACAACCTACAGAAACTCCTTTGTACCTCAGTTCCATCAATTGTCAAATGATAATAGTACTTACCAGCCTCACAGGGCAGGTAAATATTAGTTTGTTAAACATCTGTGCAGTACTCTGAAGATGAAATATATTCTAACTATAAAACATATTAAGATCAGTCATGCAGTCCTTCTCCAGGCAACATCACTATTACTACAATGAGACCTTTGCCCTAGTAAGAACTACGTCACTGGGTTAATTGTAAACATTGCTTGGACAAACTGCTTAAATTCTGCGGCAAAGCAAGGTACGTATAAACTCTGCTGTTTCTTGATATAAATTTTCACAGGAAAATAAACAGGTGAATTACTGCTGCACTGCTCTTCTTTCCTGCAGTACGTAATTGGGAGAAGTCCAGCAACATCCTACAATACAAAGATCAACATTTCCAGGTTTATTCTGTAATCTTCAATTCCGAGAATTCACTGTCTTCATTGATGGCCTTTCCATTCACAGTGTGGGGAACATGCATGACAAAGTGTTGAGATCAGGAAGACCAGTAATAGAAGACTGGTTCTGGAGACTGTTTTCTTAGCCCCTATAGTGATGTTCAGAAGAAAAAAAAAACAGTAGGATGATTTTTTCCCAGGAATGGATCAAACATTTGACATTTAGTGATAAGGACTTGCCTAAATGAGAAGTTATTTCAAAAGAGGCATTCCTATCTCCCTGCGTAGACATCCTTATTCCAGAATATGAATGGGTGAGAATGAGTGGAGGAGAGAGAAAGAAATGCAAATAAAGAGCAAATGTGCCTTATACCAACTTAGTTTAATCCATGCCAGGCACAGATTTTTAAAAAGAACTTTGTACTGTATTTGTGCATCTCCAGTCAGCAGTTTGCAGGTACCTAGATGCAGATAAAGGCACCATTTGCTGATATTATTAGCTTTTTACAGATGCAATTAATTATGTTCACAATAGCACACCTACAGTGATTTGTAGATGGAAGAAAGGAATCTCTTTATTAATGACGTGATTTTCCCCATGCATACATAATTTTGGCTTTCTAGAATACTTAAGTCTTCTCTGGCTAACTTTCTTTATTCCAATATGTAATTAGCAGACACAGATAAATGGCTACCGATGATCAAAAACTGCTCCCCCAAAACACAAAACAAAGTATGGAACAGCAGGATAAACAAAAAAAGTAATTTCTTACCTAATCACTATTACTTAAATATGGACATGCTTTATCAAGTTATCAAGTGTGCAGGGTAGGACTGGTGAACAGAAGAAATACAAACCAAGAGAAACACATGTTCACATAAAAGATGTTCTAAATGCAATATATGACAACTGTTAACAAACTATAAGATTTATTAATCCAGCAACACAATAGTCTCAAGTAAAATGTGCAGTTATTTTTGTAAATTGTACTATTTCTGAAGTGTTTAAATGGACATTTATTGGAAGTATGTACTGAAAAGGTAAGTGAACAAGAACAATAAATGAAATCTATGAGCAAAGCCTTTAAATACTCTTGGTTAATCTATTAAAGTCAAACTGGCTTCTAAAACTTCTTGATGTTTGTTTTTATTGGCTTACTAGGCTATCAATTACCAATCTACTCTGTGCATTAATTATTAGAAAACAAAAATAATTTTATGCCTGTGCAGGTTTGTGTTTCTCCATGGCATTCAGTGTTTTGAAAGCAAAAAACAGATTTTCCCAGGACTGACTTCCTTCTCTAAATACAGGAAAATCACTACTTTTGGCTACGGTTAAATAATTAAAAAAATGAATAAAATTAAAATAAAAACACTCACTCCTGGAATTTATACAAAGCACATATTAAAGGTCAGATGTCTTCACCCTGGAAGTGATTTTAAGAAGTGAAGAACTATTTTAATTAAGACAGATGGGTAACAGCTGAATGCAACAGCTATTTTGTGGTAAACAGAAAAAAAATATATCTGTTTATCTAACAAGAATTAAGTTGCCAAATAATCCATTCCACAGAAAATGAATGGTTAATGCATTAAAAACTGTGATGCAAGAAAAGCAAAAAGGCAAATACAATTTTAGCTCACCTACAGACTTTACAGTAGAGACTATAAGGTATGAATCTCTATGCCAGCGGTGCTCAACCTTTTTGCCCTGCAGGTCAGATAGGCAGTGTGTAGTATGTCCACAGGCCAAATATGGCCAGTGGCCCATGCAACTGTGTGTCTGGGGGGGGGGCATGGCCCAGCCCCAGTTCAGATGCAAGACGGGAATTTGGCAGTAGGCAGAGAGGTGGCAGTATTAAAATTGCCAGCACTCCCATGTTGCCAAATTTCCCAACCCATGAGGAGCTCTGTGGGCCAGATGCCATGGCTCCACAGATTGGATCTGGCCTGCAGGCCAGGGGTTGAACACCCCTTCTCTATACATATTCCTCCAGTTCAACAAAGTGCTTAAGCATATGCTTAAAACATTTAGATACCAGATTAGTCAGGTGCTTAAATTAAGATAAACCAAATTATTTGCAGTAAAACCCTCCCCAAACTCTACTGCCACTCTAGAGAGCTACAATTCCTAGAGTGCCCTGTGATGTGATATACTGAGCTAAGAGAAAATGCAGCCAGAGCAGAGGTACATTTCTTTTGCAAGACCCAGAACACCTGCCCTGTTAACTCACCTATCCCTCTTTACACTTCTGGATATGATAGAGGAGGGAGGAGTAATCCAAGGAATTATCTTGGAGGCAGAAGCAGATGAGAAGCAGATGAGAACAAGGAGTTACAGTCTCAAGTTGCAGCAAGAGACGTTTAGGTTACATATTCGGAAGAATTTTCTCACTAGGAAGCTAGTAAAACACTGGAACAGGTTACCCAGAGAGGTGATAAAAGCTCCATCCTTGGAGGTTTTCAAAACCTGTCTAGAAAAAGCTTTGGCTGGGATGATCTAGTTGGGGATGGTCCTGATTTGAGCAGGAGGTTGGACAAGATGACCTCCCGAGGTCCCTTCCAATCCTAACTTTCTGTGATTCTAGGGGAAGAAAAGGGTTAAGG
>NW_017729033.1:59116209-59118537 GCF_001723915.1 Gavialis gangeticus | reverse complement strand
AGGTTGGACAAGATGACCTCCCGAGGTCCCTTCCAATCCTAACTTTCTGTGATTCTAGGGGAAGAAAAGGGTTAAGGATCAGAATCAGGACATAGCAGCAGCAATGGACAGAGGAAAAGACCCTGAAGGGGTTATAAATTTCCAGTCAATGCCAACAATCAGCTGATTACTGGCATCAGTGGGGAGGGCCCTGATCTGGAACATATTACATGACACATAGTCAATTTAAAGTCCTTCACAAACCAACCACCAATATGTCCTACATGCTATTGATATCCTAAATTAGCTGTGTGTGGCATGTGGTATTTTATGGTGCAATTAATATGTTAATCATGCCATAAATGTAATACCTGCCAGAGAGTGAAACACTCTGTAGAGTGGAGTGAAGATGTGCTGCTGCTGCAAGAGGTGACAAGTGTCACCTCCTCCTGCTGCAGCATCTTAACCCTCCCCTGCTTTGCGCACTCAGAGGTTCAAGCCCCTCTACCTCCATTCCAGGATCTCAGGAAGGCAAGAATCAGAGTGGTACTTGGGGAGGGGGCAGGACTTAACTTGCAGCACTACACCTGCCAAGAAAGCTGGCCACCATTGCCCTAGTTATTTAAGTTCAGATCTTGTCATAATCAGTCCTTGGTTGAGATAACAGTCGTCTTATTAGAAATTCATATTGGCTGCTGGAGGCTTGCTACTTTTTATATGCCACTTTCCACAGGAAACTGCTACACTTTTTGAATTGTTGAATAGTTATGGAGGGGACGAAGTCTTTGTACCAATCTTTAAACAACTTAATAAAAAGGCAGTGCCACATTAATACAGCGTAGTCCATTCACAGCATCTGACAAAGGTTGCCTGCAAAAGCTCATGCCTCTGTGAACCATCTAGTTTCTAAGGGCCCGTCTAGATGTTCAGGTAAAGGTGTGATAGGATCTGACAAACAATCCACCCAGTTGCACCTCCTGCCATGCCACATGTACATGGCAGGAGGCGTGATTGTAGGACCCAGGATCAGATCCTATTACGCTTTATTACTGATGCAAAGGAAGCCCAGGATTGCCATCCCAGACTCCCCCTGCACTGGCAAGTAGCAAACTCCCACAACTGTGTCCTGTGGCTGACCAGACTCACAGCTGTGGAAGTGCCCCACAGCTGCCAGAGTGGGGAGTCCTGCACCTGACAGGACTCTCTGTCCAGGCAACACCCCACCACTGCCGGGACTGAGGGTCTCCTCAGCTCTGGGGCACTCAGCCCCAGCTATGCATGGTTGAGCCCTGCACCTGGGAGCCCCTTTTCTGAACGGCATCTAAATCCTCTTGTGAATCTAGTCCTTTGTTTCCAAGTGTCCTTTGATTTCATTTTTAAAAAGTCAGAAATAAAAAAATCGTCTCAAGTGAAACATTTTAGTTTGATCTGTATTTTTTTAAACAAAAACAAATTTTATTTCAGATATCCCATTTTTTTATTTTCTGTTCAGGCACCGATTTATAAAATGATTCCCATAATAGTCAGTTCCTTTTCTGGTTCACATATACTATCAGAATATAGTGGATGATGCCAGGCTGTGGCTAACAGGCCATACCGGCAAGCAATACCCAATGCACCTTTCTGAAACATCACTCAGAGGCATCCCAGGATTCCTCCCCAAGACAGGCCTATCCAGTTCTACCCTAGATAGCCAGATGATTGGCAGAGAAAATTCACCTGCCAGATCATCCAACAGTGCCATTCCGGGCAAACTTTGGCCCTTTGATCATTTTTCTTATTAGTACAGTATAAACTGAATTCCCATTGATTACATCAACCAGGGATGGTAGCTGCCCTGAGTTTTTCAGCAACTACCTACAAAACTTAATTTTCCTTTCTAAACTTAGCTTGGTCTCAAGTCCCACATACAAAATAAATAATACCAGCCTCATAAGATAAAGAGGAGAGGACACGTGAATTGTTCAGAGCATGGAAGTTTACAGTGACTGATATTCAGCAAATGAGACAGATTTTTAAACTTTGAAAATAAATATTTTAATGCCAAAGCTTAAAATTATGGAATAGGTTACATATTTCATGATTCCCAAGTATTTTTGACTTTGTATGTTTTCCTCCAAACCACTGGAACTATGTAAGTATTACTGCATTTACCTGAATATAAGATGCCCCCAATAATTAGAGTCTACACATGGAAAATTTATAAATTTATTATAATTTTCCATGTCTGTAATTTAATTATTTGAGATTATCTTAAATTCATCCCCCTGCTACTGCAGGCAATGGTGGGGGGAGGTGATAAGGGGGTACTAATGAAGCAGGCAATGGCAGACAGTGGAGGAGGGGGTA
>NW_017729033.1:59090283-59111145 GCF_001723915.1 Gavialis gangeticus | reverse complement strand
AGGGGCAGATATATATTAATTTTCTACATTTTTTAGGGGACGCGCGGGTCGGATAGAATGGCCTGGCAGGCTGCATTTTGCCCAGCCCTGCTCTATGTGCTCTGCTAAGTTGCGCACACAGAGCATCAGAGGGAATTCTGCTGCCTACTGAAGCCTGTACGTTTTGTTTCACAGCAATTCATCGTGTCCCAGAGGATTCAGTTTATGTTCTGCATGTTTAATATTAGAAATTAATGAAGCAGTTTTCTGGCAACTAAGTGGTCCAGGGTTTTGTGATACTGTAGCATAAGCAGGAGGCCATGCAGTTAAAGTAATTAGTGAGGGAAAGGTGCTGAGAGGGCTTGTCCTGGATAAAGTCTCTGCCTCAGTGCTTACAGAAAGAGCTGGTGTATTTTCCACATTTACTAATCGCCATAAGAATGTGACTTTCTGTGAAGTAGCTATTCTTCCTTTCTTTAATCCACTTGCTTCCTTTGGAAGCTCATCTAAAGCTCACTGCAGTTTAGGGAAAATGCTCATTGATTTCGCCGGGTATTTTACGGGGGTACCTGGTTAGACAGGTGGGGGCAGTAATGGAGAAGGCAATGTGAGGTGGTGGGGGACAGGTGGCAGGCAGCGAGACAGGCAGACAGCTTCCCCCTGCTGCCTGTCCCCTCCCCCACTTACCCCATTGTGCTGGCCCCCCTTCTCCCCCACAATCCTCAGGCTGCCCCAATTCCCCCTCTCCTCCCTCTTCCATGCTACTTCTGCCACCTGCAGCTTCAGATACCTGCCCCCTGCCTTTCCTCCCATCTCCCCTCACCCCTCTTAACTTCACTCTGCACTGGCAGGCTCTGTCCCTGCTGCAGCCCAGGGCCCACGGCTCCAGTCTGGCCCTGTAACAGTAGCAAGGACCTACAGGGCTGGCCTGGAACAGAAGTGTCAGTTCCTTGCCACCGCTGCTATGGGACTGGCTTCAGCCATGCTCCATGCCCCAGGCTTCAGCAAGGACAGAGCCTGCTGGCACAGAGCAAAGGTAAGGAGGAGCGCAGCTGAGGAAGAGAGAGAGGGAGATGAGGTATGGGAGGGAGGGGGACTGGGGGCTACAGAGGAGGAGAGGCAGGGCATGCAGAAGCAGAAGGGTAGGGACTGGAGCTGTTGCTGGAGCTGCAGCTCTACCCTCGTGCTCCATTGTGGTGACGGGTTTTTGTCTCCGTGTAAAATGGGGGAAAAACCTCATCTTCTAATTGAGTAAATACAGTAGACAGTCCAACTGTCAGCACAGGAAGTCAGCATGCTACGTGCAAATTGACCGAGGTAATTCATCACTATGTTAGCTCTACTTTGTGGTAACAGTAGTGATGATGTTAGTATAGCCAGGACCTGGGTGTTTTGCCCCCATGTAATTCAACCCTGTTGTAAAGGGGTCTATACAATACCAAGCTCAAGATGTCACTGGCTGCTATCTATGTCAATGCCTCCATGGTTTCAAGAGTGCGCTGTGTCTGCATACACATTAATAGTTAATACGAGACGCAAAAGGTCTTTCATACAGGTTCCAGTAGACAGCCCTCCAAAACATCAAAAACAGCTCCTGGGTTTTGTAAGACTAGGAAAAATGTCTTGCAGTTCACCACAAATGGATTCTTTTTTGCAGAAAATTTCTGCTGACTTTTGCTACCTGCCTTCACTACCAGATGTGAAACTACAATATACCAGAGAAGAATTTTATAGAAGTAAGTCTTCTGTAGACAAGTTAAAGAGAGGAAACCATCAAATAAAACATTTATACATTATACTGTATAAATAACTCTAAAGCCAATTATATAACATTCACTGTTTAATAAGCACCATGTAGTCAGTGTGTACGTTTAACATTTTAAATGGTTATCATATAAAGTCATAAAGGAAATGCTTCATTTCCAGTTGGACATTATTGCTCCCTTAATAAAATTGCCAAGAAAACTAGACCAGTCTAATATGTTCTCTCTCACATCACAATCCTACTAATTCGACTGGGAACCTGAGCCTGATCATTTTCCATACAACTGCTGAGATCTATATTGCAAAGACTATCCTTTTTACATGGCCATGTGAAGCAGGAAGCTGTCCGGGAAATTTAAAAAACACAAAAAGTTTTCCTTTCCCTTCGAAAAAACAATGTCTTCAGTTACTGCTTACAAATCACTATAAAACAGGATAGGAAATAGAACAAGACTTTATTTTATGTTCTACTGAAGTAGGGCAAATCAGTGAGGATTTCTTCCTAGTTAGATATTTTTTGTGTGATTGAACACTTACAGCATGTTTTCCATGAAGCCTACATTACTAGCGTTATCTGACCATTCTACAAAAATATATTTTAAAACAATCATAATGCATGCATACCTCTGAGCTTCTCCAAGTCGATCAGCACATTCTCCTCAGGGGAAGCCCTTTAATAGACCCTGCTCTACATGCAGCAGGATCATGCCCTTAGCTTTTATGCATGCCTTGGCTCACAGGCCATCCTTTAGGTTAGATGGGGTCAACTTTTTTGGCAGGTACACCTCAAATTAGTCCTGTATCTTCCGCAAAAGCCACTCTGATCCCTTTCCCTCACCCAGTCTGCTCCTTGCCTCGTGCTCCCTGACCAAGTTACTGCTCATTTTTCAGTGCTCTGCCTTATCCCTCTCTATTGTGCTGCCTATCTCCTCTCCAATCTGCTACATGCCACATGCAACAGGTTGCCAGTGCCACTTGTAGCACATGTTCTTTAGGTTAGCCCCCTGCCTCTTATTTGATTCTGTGCAGACCCTGTCACATTATTTTCACCCCTGCCAGATGTTGTTTCTGTAGCACCCATGTAATATTTTTAATAAAAGCTTGAATTACATTCCTTTCTTCAAGATCCTTGATTACTACAAATTACAACATTTTTTTTACATTACACCAAATTATTTTTTTGTTGTAATTACAAATTACAACAAAAACCAAACAAACAAGCTCAAAACAAACAAGCATTGCTTGCAAGTTTAATTTCCCATTACATGAACTTTTTCTAAGTGCTCATCATGTACAATACTGAAGCATTTATGACAATATGTAATAACTCTTTAGAGATACTGGATATGTACTACATACAAATGCACAATGCATTAAGGATATAAAGAAGTATAGGAAACATAAGGCTGGTCATCTAGTCCAGACTCCTACTCAAGGGAATAAAGGGAAATTGTTAGCACCAATTCAGAGAAATACGGTATTCTGAATTTTGGAATTCATCACATAAAACTTACTAACCTCCCTGTGATTCAGCCGGGGATTTAACCTTAATGTTTCATTGTGTGACTTGAATGAGAACCATTCAACTGATTGACAAAAACAGCCATGAGGAGTCATAGTCCTGACTCGCTCTCTCTTGTTGCAAGTGCTAAATTACATTGTTGAAAACCCACAACTTAATGATAATTTTTAATTTACTGAAACTATGATATATCCATATCAATGGGATGCTGCATGATAGCAACTTGGAGGTTAAGTGGTCCACCCAAAAATCTTTCTATTAAGACAGAGTCTATATTATGAGAATTCTCAGCTAGGGGGTTTCAAACTCTTTCTAAATGTCAAGGATCACTGGTTTGAAAAGAATGCTCTCTCCCAACAATACCTTTCTGATAAAAATCATAAAATTCCTCCTTCTAATTACAGGATACAACTGCACCTAAAATCCCATCTGCTGACCTAGGTAACTGACTAAAGCATCTGTCAAAGATTTTCCTGACCTGTTCTTTTAACAGAGTGAATTAGCAAAATTCACCTAGCGCAGAGACATCATGGGAGAGTCCCAGAACAGCTGAATGGAGGACGGTCACCTCTAGAGCTAGACAGCATGCAGCTGTGACTGCTTTCCCAACGCAACTGGGAAACAGATACAAAGCCCTGGCAGCACTGGATGATGATGCAGAAAAAGCAGCTGCAGGGCAAGACACGTCTTCAATAACCAGACAGGCTGAGCGACAACCAAGCAGCTGGAGGAAGAGATACCGGGTCACTGTGGTAGGTGACTCCCTCCTGAGAGGCATGGAGGGACCCATCTGTCGACTGGATCCCACAGATGGCTGTTGCTACCTACTGGGAGCCAGGATACGGGACATCACTGCAAGGATTTCCAACCTCATCTGGCCCTCCGATTACTATTCGTAGATTCTAGAGTCAGAAGGGACCCAACGGATCATTGTGTCCGACCCCCTGCCCCTGGCAGGAAAGAGGACCAAGGTCAGACGACCCAAGCCAGGTGATTGTCAAGCCTCCTTTTGAAGACCTCCAACTTTGGTGATAGGACCAGCTCTCTTGGAAGCCCATTCCAGACTCTGGCCACCCTTACTGTAAAAAATTCTTTCCTAATGTCTAACCTAAATCTACTCTCCAGTAATTTGCACCCATTATTCTTAGTTACTCCCTGGGGCGCTCTGGTAAATAGTGCATCCCCAATTCCCTGCTGTCCTCCCCTGATAAATGTATAGGCACCCACAAGGTCACTCCTCAGCCGTCTTCTGTATAAGCTGAAGAGATCCAGATCTCTCAACCGCTCCTTGTAGGGTCTTTCACGGAGACCACTAATCATGTGGGTGGCCCTCCTCTGAACCCTTTCCAGCTCCTCTGTGTCCCTCTTTAAGTGCAGCGCCCAAAACTGGACACAGTACTCCAACTGCGGCCTGACTAGTGCTGCATAGAGGGGGAGCATTACCTCCCTTGATCTGTTGGTCATGCATCTGCTAATACACAACAAGGTGCAATTGGCTTTGTTGATGGCCTTGTTGCACTGCCAGCTCATGTTCATCTTGGAGTCAACTATGAGCTGCTGAGGACATACCCCAGCCTGCATGTGTGCTGGGGATTCATCCTTCCTAGGTGGAGTACCTTACATTTATCTTTGTTGAATTGCATCCTATTATGTTCCGCCCACTGATCTAACTTGTCCAGGTCAACCTGTAACTGCTCCCTGCCCTCTAGTGTATTAACTTTGTCCCATAATTTGGTATCATCTGTGAACTTGGAGAGGGTGCTCAACACACCCTCGCCCAAATCACTGATGAAGATATTAAATAATACTAGCCCAAGGACCAAACCCTGCAGGACCCCACTGCCCACCTCCTTCCAGGCTGAAAATGACCCATCAACCACCACTCTCCGGGTGCAGTCCTTAAGCTAGTTAGCCACCCACCTGACTGTGTAGGCATCCACTCCACAGCCCGTTAGCTTCTCTGTGAGAATAGGATGTGAAACTGTGTCGAAGGCCTTCCTAAAATCCAAGTAGATGACATTGGCTTCCGCTCCTGTGTCAAGGCAGCGTGTGACCTGGTCATAAAAGGCTACAAGGTTTGTCAGGCAGGATCTACCTGCAACAAACGTGTCCTGGTTTCCATTCAGCATCGTTTCATCTGCTAGGCTTTCACAAATACACACTTTGATGATTTTTTCTAGTATTTTCCCAGGGATAGAGGTAAGACTGACTGGCCTAATGCTACCCGGCTCCTCCCTTCTCCCCTTCTTAGAAATGGACACCACACTGGCCTTTTTCCAGTCCTCAGGGACCTGTCCAGAGCACCATGACAGCTCAAACAGCTGTGCCAGCAGCTCAGCAATGACACTGGCCAGTTCCTTCAGCACCCGTGGATGGAGGTCATCTGGGCTGGCTGACTTGTACCCATCCAGCCCTTCCAAGTGCTCTTTAACTAAGTCAGTACTAACCTTTTGGCAGTCTGCGTTCAAGGTGGGGGGATTGTCTTGGTCAGTATTAAGGAATACTGAAGCGAAGAACTCATTGAAGAGCTCTGCATTTTTGTCTGCATCAACCACCAACTGACCTGATTTGTCCTGCAGCAGCCCTATGCTACTATCCCACAGACCTTGTCCATGTGGGCATGAATGATGTGGCTAGGAGTAGTCTGGACCATGCCGTGAGTGACTACAGGGCTCTGGGGGCCAGGCTTAGGAAGTCAGGAGCATAGATGGTCTTCTCATGCTGCCCCTTGTGAAAGGGGAAGCCAGGCTCTAAGCTCTGCCACAACTTGACCTTCTTAATGGTCAAGTACTGTGTACCTGTCTGGGCTATAGGACTCATACCAAATACATAGATGTCCAAGTTAAATTCTGCAACCTTGAAATCTACACTGATTCAGGGGTTACCAGTGCTGGCCAATATTACTCCTCCAGATATCTGGTGTGACAAAACTACATATAGAGTGGTTGTCCACATGAATGACAACCATGGATCCTGGTTTTCTCCATTTAAAAAATTGATTCTCTGATTTAAAAACCCCAAAATGTGTGATTAAAAGGAAATGCCACTATATATACAGGTATCAATTGAACACAATGTTTTATTTATTTACCATTTTAAAGCAATTTTGAAGCCTACCAGTGCCTCTATCATCTTAATAAATTCTAAATACCTATAAATGTTGGTATTTGATTTTGGGGTGTTTTTTAATCATGGAAAAAATAAGAGCTCCCCCTGCCCCCTTAGCTCACCAGGAAGCAGGTCCATGCCCCTCCTTTACTACCTCCAGCCTCCCCAGCAGGTCCAGGCCCCTCACTACATACCCACAGCCCCTTGCCTCCCCCAGCCCTGTTGGAGGAGGCCCCCAGCTGCCAGGGCTATAGGGCCAGGGACCTGGATTCTCAGTCCCCTGCCCTCCACAGCAGCACCTGAGCTTCAGCTGCCACCTGTGGGAGGCAGTGGCTGCTGCAGCATAGTGGAGTATGGGGCCTAGTTCTACCTCCCCCATGGGCAGCATGCCCTTAGTGGACCCCTTAGGGTGGGGGGGAGGTGGGGGTGGTGGTGTGCAGGCTCCCTGTGTGAGCTCAAGGTTTTCTGCCTTGCTGCCCTCCCTCTGGGGACTCCATGGCCCAGTGGGCAGGACCCAGCACAGCAGGGCAGACGGGGCCAGGTAAAACTCCTCAACTCTGCTGCAAGCCTCGCACTGCCATGGCAATGCACCCCCTCCCCATGTGGCAGCAGCAAGAGGCACAACTCTGTGCCACTGCCCCTGCTGCTGACAGGTGGGCAGGGGGCACTTTGCCAAGGCAGCACTAGGCTTGCAGCAGCAACGAACTTCCCTGCATGGCCCCACTCTGCCCTGCCACACTGGGTCCCACCTGCTGAACTGCAAGGGCCCAGGGGGGGAGGGAGGCAGCAGGACAGGGAGGCTGAGCCCACAGCAGGCAGCCTGCTCCTACCCTACACACCAATCTAGGGGGCATGTGCTCCCCATGTCCCCCCCCCAGGGTGCACGCAGCAGCAGGGAGCCAGCTCCCTGACCAGATGAGTCACCCAAGACTCCATCCTGCTCCCTGGTGAGGTCCTATGGGTGACCTAAGCCCCACGCACTGCCTCAGCTGGGGCACCCCTCACTATGGGGGCTTCAATCCTCCCTCCCCCCCACCAGACTTACCTGCAGGAGCTGCTCTCCAGGCTGCCTGGTGGCCATATACATGTGTGAGCACGCACATGCACACGGCACCCCCTGCCTGACCACCCTTCTCCCTCTTTCTCCAGCCCCTTGCAGACTGGAGCTCTGCCAGCCTGCAGAGAGTTCTTTCCAAAAATGGAAAATCTATGCGTTTCTCCTTTAACATGAAAAATCTGTGTTTTTCGCAGTTAAAAAGGGAAAGTCCATGTTTTTTTTCCATATTCCCCATCAGAAACAGAAAACCTGGATCCCTGATGATGACAACCCAGACCTCTCCATTCATACAGAGGTAAAACACTTCCCAGGTCACCACTTGGTCTCCTAGAAACCTTTGTAGACACGTGTACTAGCCCTTGTAGGACACAACAGTGCAGCAACTTGGAGGAAAGCATAGAATGAAACCACCATCCAGAACAAACGTCTAATTTCCAACCCAACAATAAAGACTTCTGGTTTTGACTTTCCATGAAAAACATGGAAGGCTCTAAATCAGAGCCAAATTGGGAATAGCTGCTGCAGTCACTGGATGCACAAATCATGTATTAGGAGTTCTTCAAACTGTGACTGTGGCAATCCTGATCAAGCTACGGACCACATAACAACACTCTGTCCTCTATACAAATTTGACGGTGACACTGCAGAGATACATTCCCTTTCCTCAAGAGCATTAGACTGGTAACTACCTTAAACTGGACTTATAATTGTTGCTCCATGTCAGCTGTATGAAAGAAGAAGTTAGTCTCATACTCTGATTTATTATTTCATTCAAAACCAACATGTTTCCTATAATTTTTTGTTCAAGTCAACACATTTCTTTTTCATACAAATTGCCTCTCTCAGCCTATCAATTCCAAATAAAAGTCAAACTAACACATTACTTATATTACGTCATATTTATTACCCACAACTATCCATTAGCCTCAGAGTAGTAGTATAATGCATCTTTGACTTGTTTCCTTGATTGCTTTGAAGTAATATAACTGCACAAATGCAGCCCTCTGCCCGACTTAATTTACCTTGTTTCTTCACATTCTTCAAGCAGACTGCTGAACTAACTTGCATACCTCTCCACTGCACTACACAAGGGTCAGGCAACTGCTGGCATGGATGCCAGACTGTGGTACGCAAAAGCATTTTTCTTGGCATACACACCTTGAGGCGGATGGTGGAAAAGGGACCAGGGCTGTGCTACCACAACAAGGATCAGGCCCCTTGCAGCTCCCCCGCCATCTGTCCTGGGCACACCAACATCTTGCATGCCGAGATGGTGAGTGTTTTTGGCACTCTGCTCAAAAATGTTTCTGACCCCTGCACTACACCATGCAAAGTAGACATACCCCTTTAGCTATCATAAAGTGGCATGGATTCACTTAAATCGCTGCACTTAGAGCAAGCAAACGAGTGATGAGAAGTCATGAAATGCCACGTGGTCTTAATGTCTTTCCAAGTGACAGACATGCAAAGACCTGATAAATAAAGATCTTGATCAAAAGTACTCTAAACAAACACTTTCCATTATAAATGTTGGCATATAATCATACATATTTTTGGAAGTTCCACAATGTATTTATATATACCAACTTTGATCTACATCATACTCCAAACACAGGGAACTCCTGTGCGCACAGAAGAAATTCAGAATCTCTGTTCCTTTTTCAATATTGGGCCATATCTCCATTTCTGAGTATCTGTAGTCTCTTGCAATAGCACTTTTTTCTCCTTTTTCAGAACCTTAAGGGTGAGCTTTCAAAGGAAGCCAGACACTCAAAAAGCACACAAACTCAGTGAGAGTCACATAGCTGTCAGGTTCCTTTGAAAATTCAACCCTAAAAATACTGAGATTGACATTTTTTCTGACTGCACTGTACTTAAAAACTGCATCTCCATGGAACCCAAAGACATTTGAATGCTCAGCCCCTCCAAAAACTGAGCCCCACAGAGACTCAAACTGGGCACCCAAAATCAGGGACTGCTTTTGAAAATGTTGATCTATTAAATCTCCCTATTTGGTAGGAATAAAATAGGATAGGGCCTCTGATCCTAAAGTGCATTTTCTCTAAATGCATCACTGCATTGATTCAGTATCCATTCAAATCAATGGAACATTTCTATTTGTATTAGAAGTAAAGTAGTGCTTAATTTTGTGTATTATGGTCATGCCCAGAAACACTCCTCATAAACAAAGATTCTACTGAACAGATACAGATAGGAATGACAGTAACTATTCCACAGAGGTTATGTTACATACATAGAACAGAAGACAACAGATAGATACAAACAAGGAAGCACAAATTGACAGTGCAACACCAGCTCACATGGCAGGCAGCAATCATAGCAGATTAGGGGCCTTTGTACACGACATGAGGGTTTAATTCTCTCTAAATTGAAGCGGTGTTTTTTTTAAAACACCGCTTCAATTTAGGGTGAAGTAAACCCCTGTGCTGGGTACGCTCATGTCTGCCCGATCCTTACCTGTCTCTCCAGCTGCAAGGAGGGTAGAGCAAGGTGTTGGAGGGCAGAACGGTCCCTGAGCTGCAGTGGGGTGGAGGGGGGCAGGAAGGATTGGTGCTTCCCTCTGCAGCAGCGGTAGCCCCCTGCCAGACAGCACCTGCCTGCAGGGACCCAACTCGGGCAGTCCCAGGGGACACCGTAGCCAGAGGGAAGCACTGGGTCACCACACAGCTCAGGCAAGCTTGGCGGGGGGTGGAAAATCAGCCTCATTGCTTTTTTCCCCCCCGTTCTGTGAAGCCTGTCTTCCCGGGCTGCTGCTGGGCTGCCTGGACCCCGGTGCTTCCCTCCGTGGCTGTAGGGTAGGAAACTAAAACTCCTCAGAGATGCTTTACTTTGCAGCACCCCAAAGTCATTTGCTGCATTCCAAAGTCATTCAAGGCGCATTATGCCACCAAACGTGCTACAGCGGCTGCAATTAACGTGCAATATGCTGCTGAACGTGCAAACAGCAATGCTATTAAAACCGTTCAAAAGGCATTTAACCCACCTGAAACCCGCTTTAAAGTGTCGTTTACAGGCAGCACAGCAAATGAGAGATTAAAGAAGGAATCTGAAGGTAGATAATGAATTAGCAGGCAGGGTGCCATGAAGGAAACAATAAAGGTGATTATTTGAAAATCTAACAAATGAGCAATGGAAACTGGCACTGTGGGCTGAAAGGGGGCACATATCATAATGCAGTATGAGATGAGCGATGCAAGGTAGAGTGGGCATAGGATGTGAAGGACCTTAAAAATAAAGGCAAATAGCTCATGTTAACACAACAGAAAAAAGAGAGACCCAGTTGAGGCACCCAAAAAGAGAGAGAGGGGAGCACTGTCAAAGTGACAAACAGGGGAAATTACCTTTTGTAACAGCATTTTGGATGCAAAGCAATGGGACAAGACTACAAGTATCGAGTCAGAGTAAAGAATATTGCAGGAAGTGAGATGTGAAATGGAAGCCTGGATGGTAAGTTTAGCTCTGTGAGAGAGGCCATAATCATAAAGATGATATGCAGGCAAAATTTACAAGGCAGACATAGCGTGGTTGGATGGACTGAGAAAGAGGCCTCAGTTGAGAATAATGCTCACCCTATGGGCCAAGACACGAGCATGGTGTTATCTACAATCATCAAGAAAGGCGATCGTGGGGAGGATGCGTTAAGGGAAGAAATTAAAATCTTTAATCAGAAGTAGAAGGAGATCCAGTAAATAACTGAGTAATAAAGAAAGGAGTGTCAAATATACAGTTCATAGGCCAGCCCTAGCTTCCAGAGGCACTGCATCAGGCCCGCTAAGCTACTACTGATGGGCCAGGGAATTTGGGGAATGTGGCCAATGGAGAGCAGGACCTGCTGCAGAGTCCAGGGACCCATTGGACACAGCTCTTGGCAGCAGTGAGGGCAAGCAAAGGCTGTGCTGCTACAGCCCCACTCACCCTGTGGCCACTTGCCCTGCTACCACTGCTGCTTGTGCTGCTTCTGCTAGGGCATGCAGCTACTGGCCCTGCCACCAGTGCAGACACCACTTGCCTTGCACATCCGGCCTGTGAGGAACCCTACAGCCCAGAACCAGCCCAGTGCAAGTTTGACACCTCTGGAGTAATGGAAGCCAAGGGAGTCAAGATTTCAAGGAAAGACTCCTTGAATGTCCACAGTCAGACAAAGTGATTACAAGAAGCTAACATGTCCCCAACCCAAGAACAATGTTACAGAAATAGGAACTGGCCCGTTAAGAAGCCAACTATAATAAGTAAATGACTGTAAAATGTTTTTAATTATGTCAGACATGATTACCATAACATTAGCATACCATTATACATACTTCAATATCTTCATATTGCACTTTGGCTGTCTTTATTCAGCAGTTACCCTCACATAACATACCATACTATAGGAACAGAAGACAGCATTAGTTAGTTAAAATTATCATGTTCTTGTGATGCCCATGTAGCCAGTCTAAAATCTGTCTTTATGCAACAAGGACACTCCAGTAAAAATTAGACCATATGTTCAAAAGAGCTATCCAAAAACTGCACATTAACCTACTACAATACAAAAAGAAAACCACTGTGAACAAACCTTCTTGGTGGTCACCTATCACCACACACTGGAACTGACCAAAGGAATCATGAAACAACTACAGCCTATATAGGACAGAGATCAGACCTTGAGAGAAATATTCCCAGCCCCTCCACCCCTGGCTTTCAAATAACTCCATCTCACCTTGCCCAGCTTAGAAGCAAACTCCCCATTTCCCAACAGACATTAAGTGGGACACAACCTTGACGTCTCAAGAAATGCTTAAGCTGTCAGTGTATCTTGACTACTATAATCAGCGCCCTCCCCCACATAACCATATAATTAGAATCCATGGTTCCTATGCATATCTTTCCCCAAATGTAATACCTAAGCCAATACACCAAATGCACTCATGGCAACTACATGAGTGAAACAAAACAGCAACTGCTCCAAAGCAACTACTCACTACAATAAACTCCCACAGCAGAAATATAAATGACAGAGATGCACCTAACATTAGGAGCACATTTCTCACAGAACAACCACTCCTGCTATGACCTCACTACCCTCATGCTCAAGGGAAATCTACCTGACACCTTCAAAAGGTGAACTTGGGAACAAAAATTCATAAGCTGTCTGGATACTAAGACACATGGGCTTAACAATGATTTGGTGTTACTTGTTTTAGGGCTCTTCATAATCTACTGATCCCTGAATTCTCCCCATACATGAACAGTGAGAAAGAACCTCTTCCCTTTTAGGTCTTGATATCCCAGTAATTCACTTCTATTCTTCTGCTAATTGTGGGTGCTGACAGATATGCAGACCCCCTGATCTAACTCATGGTGCTTTATAAAAAGCACCATGAATTAAAGCCCACCCTGGCTGAACAGATGTTCACCTGTTGGGCTGTGGAGGAGGGGGTAATCAAGGCCACCTGCAGCCAAGGAGATACCCCTCTCCCCCAGTTCCACTCCCTGACCCCCCAGGTCCCAGGCCGTCTGAAGGCAGGAAGGGGAGAGGAGGGGAAGGAGAGCAGAGTGCCAGCTGGGGTTTGCCCAGCCTGAGCTGGAGGAAGGGGGACTAGTGGGGGGGGCACAAGGCAGGGGGGCTCCAATCAACCTTCCCCCTCCCCCACCCACCTCCAGCTCAGGCCAGGCAACTCCCAGCCAGCAGCTCACTCCCTTTCCACCTCTCTCCCTCCCTTCCTGCAGACAGGCCCAGGGGTGGGCTGGGCTACATCAGACCAGCCCAGCCCCGCCCCAATCTTGCCACAAATTAAGCCTAGGGAAATACAAGTTCCCTAAGGTGCTCCTAAGTGGAACACCTTCACCTGATTTCGGTAAATTTGTTGTGTGATCAGCCACTTTAAAAACGCTCTGCAGCTGTACACGTGTGTCATGGAACGGCTGTAGAGTGCTTTCAGGGGGCTGATCAAACAATAAATGTAATTTCTGTCTGCATCCTGTGTGTCTGCTAGCTCTGGGAATTTCTCTCCCCATTCTTGCAACTGTTCCTTTTACTATACTGTGTCGGCTCCCGCTGCTCAGATCTGATGAAGAACATCTTGCATTCGAAAGCTTGTCTAGCTCTATCCCAACTATATAGTTGGTTGGTCCAATAAAAGATATAAATCTAAGAAATATTTGCCTCTCTTACACTAACATAATTCAGAAATGCATTTTAAAGTACAAAATTCTGTAAGAGACTCTCTGATGAATAGATATTATATAAAATAAGTGAAGCATTTCTTCAGACAACTTTCCCTAACAACCCATATTATCACAGGGGTTTTAGCTGAAATGTGAAATTCCTGGCTTTATCTTGGGTCAAAACTCTGTTAACTATTTATTAACTTTTAAGATAGATCTTTGTATACATACTTGAAAAAGCAAGATCTTTTTTTACTACCGCCTTGTTTTTTTCTCGTTTGCATTTTTGATGGTTTGAAACTGTGAAAAGGTCCAAAGAAACAAAAGGAAAACAGCATGCAACAATTAAAAAGAAGTGGTAACCATCCAAATTTCCATGACAACAGTGGCAGTGAGCTTTGCTGATTGGTGCTATAGCCCCAGACCAATGGTCCAGTAAATGTGCAAATGCAACTCCTAAAATCTAATAGAAACTTGGTTACAAAGCTCCTTGAACTGAAAACGAGTCTGAGAAAAAAGAAAAGCGCTGATCATTTATATTAGTTTTGCCTACTGTGTGCATGTTTGTCTGCATGTGTATGCGTGTATCTCTGTGCATCTCTTCATGTGCACATCTACGGGCATATGTGTATGTGAATGCAACTGTGCATCTGTCTGTCACTTACTTCCCATTTTCCACACAATACTGGGGAGCAGCTGCAGCATAAAACCTTTTTGATAATGAACTGCCAAACCTAGCATTCTTGAGGTCTGGCAGTGGGATCAAGGAAATAAGAAAGGCTTTGTTTTCCCCAGGAAAACCAGAATGTGTTCTTAACAGGAGTTAACTAACAAAAGGGAAAAACACAGTGAAGACACTGTAGTGGTATTCACTTGTGTTTATGGGTCAAGGTAAAACTGAGGACTGCCCATGGCCTTTTTATATCACTTTAGCAGGTTGAGTAACAGACTATGGCAGAGTCAAGGGATAAGTCTTCACCAAGATTTTTATCCTGTGCTAGATGAATTAAGAATGAACCTTTTTTTCCACTCTGATGATTTTTGAGGGGCTTTGCCTTTACTGCCAGGGACGGTGCATTTTTCAATTAGATCACTACCATCTGCTCCCCAAGGGCTTCTATACATGTGTGCAGAGCCTGCTCCAACGTGCTGGAAATCCAACACATCGGAGCAGGCTCGATTAATCAAATCTGCTGGAGCATGGAAACTGATGTGCTCCGGCAGCCTCCTGTGTCACATGCATCAGCATCACCGTGCATCTCCACACTGAAAAAATGATGGTGCTGCACTTTCCAATAAAACATGTTCAATGAACTTTAAGTCAAAGTGCCATTTTTTTAGCATAGGGATATGTAGCAACGCTGATACACATGATGTGCAGGAACTTTTAATTAGAGCAGCTCGCTAATTAAAGTGTGTAGCACCATGTCCCACAACACATGTAAAAATGCCCTAAGATTTAAATCTGGACAGGTAGCAGAAATCAGTTCTCCTACTGATAAATACATATTTATTGCAAAGAAGATATAATCCCTCTATCTGCTTCTGTTTTGGTGAGAGTCACAAGATTTCTACAAATTCTGCTATGAAGACAATATTTCCATTCGCAAAATTTCTAATAAAGGGGTGGTAGGGGGAGAGGGAGTTAAAGTTCTCCACAAAAAGTGGGGAGTACAGAGAATTAAATTTCAGGCCTCAAGTTCAAAAAGTGGTAGTAAAGAGGGAAGAAATTAAATTAAAAAAATACTTTGTTGGTCTCCTTTGGATGACTCCATTCACCTACTACTAGAATGGGGTATATATGCTCTTTCCAACTCCACTGATTGGCTTTAAGTCTATACCACACATCTCTCAAGTACCTTAAGTACTTGGCCATCCAATCTAGGACCACTGAATCAGTCATCCAGTAGCCTGAGTGCACATAAAAAAGCAAGAGGAGGGAATTGTAGCAGAAGTGTTATTCTGACCTTACCAAATAAAGATATCTACTGAACTCTTCCCTTTCTCCACGGAAAAGCAACTGTGGGTCTTTAGAAAGGTTTTGCTGTAAATCATTTCCATTAAAAACACAGCATTTACAGATGTTAGATAACCTTTACTTTTTACTTTTGTATTGCCAAAAACATTGATTTTTATTCTGAAAAAACTCACAATACAAATGCAACCATGCACATGACAATAAGTTCACAAAGGTAAAGCCATCAACTTCCTTGTACCAAGCACCATCTACCCCTGTAACTCCCTTCTTAAAAATCTACTTGCTCACTGAAGCCTTTATTTATTCATTCTTCAGGCTATTATCCCACACATCTCATTTAGTGCATAAGATTTCCTTGGAGCACATCTAATATTTTGCACATCTTTATTATTATCTAAAATACCAACAAAATAAAAGATTTGACCTTTTTTCTCAACAAGATACCACCATTTTTCAGTCCATTAAAAGTAAAGCTCTAATCCTTTAGTTTTGAGAAAATCTACCATTTTTCCTCCAGGGCATTGCCTGATTAAAGGAACCCTGTCAAAGTATTACCTCCTACATCCTCCAAACCATGAGCACAGCTATGGGCACAAAGATGGTCCCCCAATATACCAACCTCATGAGCCACCTGGAGAAAACCTACAGACTGTCATACTTTTGTCTACAAGACCAGCAATGATCCCAAGCACACCAGAAAAGGCTGTTCTCTACAGCAAGGCCCCCAGATACCACTGCATCTACTCTTTAAGTAGAACCTTCATGATGCACACCTGACCAGCCTAAAATCTGCCTTTATCCAATGATGACATCCTAGTAAAAAAAAATAGACTGCCTGCTTGAAAGAGCTATCCAACTACCTTGCAGTAACCTGCTACTACAATACAAAAAGAAAACCTTCTGTGACCATATGCCCTGGTGGTCACCTACCAGCCCACACTGGAACCAGTCAGAAGAATCATCAAACACCTACAGCTTATATTGAACAAAGATCAGACCTTGAGAGAAATATTCCTAGCCCTTCTATTCCTGGTTTTCAAACAGCCTCTCAACTTTGCCCAGAACATCAGAAGCAAACTCTCCACTGCTCAACAAACATTTTGGCCCCATCCTTGGGGGTCTTCAAGAGGAGACTGGACAGGCACCTGGCTGGGATCACATGACCCCAGGGCTGGTGACTCTTTTCTTGCCTGCCAGGGGCAGGGGATCAGACTAGCGGCCCACTGAGATCCCTTCTGACTATGAATCTATTAAGTGGAACACAGCCTTATCTTTGCAAGAAATGCCTAACTTGTCAGCACAGCTCCACTGCCACCACTATTAACACCTCCCATTTAGAAACCATCAAATCCATGGTTCCTACACATGCTGTGACAGCTGAAATTATGTCTGTGTGATAAAAGTGCTTACTGAAAGCTCTGTGAAAATTAGACCATGTTTTTCTGTCATTTGTTCAGATGTTAAGCTATATGTTGTTAAGAGCCTAATTAAAGTCAAAGATGTAGTAAGGCCTAGTCAATTTAACAAAGCCTTGTAGAAGTAGTAGGCTCTGTGGCGTAGTAAAAATTAACCTTATCAGAAGAATGCAAGGCTTGTACTGCTATTGGTCAGTCCTAAGAAAAGCTTGCAGTGGGAGAATCTGGATGGCTGTACGTTATCAGCATAGCTCAGAAGTTATAAATTGGCTAGCACATCCGGAAATCATTTAGAAGGAAGATGCAGCTCAGCAAAATAAGTTACTGATTTAAGATGAGCTGCTGACCTGGATTCTGTGGGCCTGTCGATCTTGAGGAGCCCGAGGACTGAATACCAGGGTCCTTCCTGGTACCCCTTGGACAGTGCTGACTGGGGACGCCTAACTTCACTGAGCTTTGTGGAAAAGAACTTGTCGTACATCAGGTATCAGAGGAGACTGCCGATAAGTTGCCAATGCAAATTATTATAGTCTGTCCTTGCTGTTTTGTTACTACGCGTAGTCATGTGTTTGTTAAGTCAATAAACCTTTCTTACCTTTCTATCCCTGACCACACTCTCAATCCCAAACCTTCCACTGGCGGCTGGGATACATGCCTTTTTCAAACTGTGATACATCTAATCCAATGCACCAAATCCCTTCATGGCATCTACTTGGGTGAAACTAAACAGCAACTAGGCAAGAGAATGAACTCTCACAAAAAGTGCACAAATAAAGGATGGAGACATATACTCACCATTAGAAGCACACTGCTTATAGAACCACCCCTCTCTCGCTCTGACCTCACTATCCTCCTGCCCAAGGGAAATCTACTTAACACCTATAAAAGGTAAACCTGGGAACAAGAATTCATAAGCTTGCTGAACATGAAGAACCAAGGACTAAACCCGGGGTGGGAAAATACAGGGAGTGCCACGTGATAGAGGTGGGCCGGCCTGGCTGTGTTCCTTGTTGCCATGTGTAGCTCTGACTGGAGTTGCGTGCCACCGGGCAGAAGTGCCACAAGCACCCCAAGGGGAGTGTGCCATATGGGGGGAAGCATGTGGGGTTCCTCGCACCCCACAACTCCCCCCACACACACAACCTACCCTCTCCACCCTCCCAAGTATGCACACACCCCACAACATCCCCTCTGCCCCCTCACACAGCCACACCCCCTCACAAACTCCACACGTGTACACACACACCACACCATACACACAACCAAACCCCACACTCTCCCCAACACACAAAATACACAAGACTTGATTTTTGACCTATTATGCAGTCACCTCTATACACACTGACTACACAAGAACAAGTCATGACAAAAATATTTTTTGTAATAAAATTAAAATACATTATAGCAAATGTTTGACTTTTAGTATATGATTTGTTTTTTTTCTGGTTCAGATGACAAACCCCGCTCTCCACCCCCCCCAGGTCAAAAGAAGTACTTTTGGGGGGCAAGGGTCAGGGGTGACAAAGAGTTCTGGTGGCAAAGGTCAAGGGTGGGATTTCTGGTCCCAAGATGGTGACCAGGGGGCGGGACATCTGTCAAGGGGCAGGGCTACCCTTGCAGCCTTCAGCAGCTCACCACTCATTAAGCAGCCCTCCAGCTGAAATAGTTACCCACCCCTGGATTAAACATTGATGCTGGATTTATGGCCCATTGTAATTTATCCAACTCCTGAATTTTTTTCCACACAAGGAAGGTGAGACTGACCACACCCTCCCTCCCCATCCCCCCTCCCAGGAATCAGCTTCTTTTCTTTTTCTAATTGTGTCTGTTACACCAGAGAATTTCTCTCATTCCTTCCTCTATGCTGTGCTTCACTATGCTGTTCCTAGCTTCCTATAATCAGAGACCTGAGGAAGAATGCCTTGAATTCGAAAACGTGCCTAACTTTACCCCAACTACATAATCGGTCCTATCAACAGACATCACCCTAAGCAATCCTTGCCTCTCACATTTCTGCACCATCACAGCTACAACATCACTCTTACATTATCTTCCACATCCTCATCAACCTCTCAGCTACACACACTACCCAATACTGCTCATCCAACCTTGAACATTAATTTCAGAAGTGCTTGATTTTTAAACACTTAGGTTTTTACTAGCTGGCACAGAAACAAGGTTGATAATACAATTTCCCCATAAGCAGAGGATTCACAAACATGTTCATGTTCCTAGATTCTGAGGAGGATAGAAAATGTGAGCTGTAACATTCTTGTATTCCTCTGAGCTCATCTGTAAAGGAACATCAGTGGTTTCTGGACTAGCTTTTTGGTAGGCTGGAGCAGAGCAAAAGGTAGAAAGTGATCTGTGAAGTGCTGAGACAATTAGAAAAGGAACTGTGACTCTTACAAATTATTGAGAGCAGCTACAGGAGCAGAACAGGAGAATGAAAGCTGGGGGTAGATGATATTTGTGTAATTCTTTTGCTCAAGTACTTGTTCTGCATTTGCCATGTTTTCACAAAAGATGCTTGTATTTGGGGAATTCAGAGCTTAATTGCAGTCAAATTGACCTCTGATACGCATACCTCAAACGACTGTTCCACTACATTAAACCAGTGGTGCTCAACCTACTAATCCCACAGGCTGGATGAGTGCTGTTGCTTCAGTCCATAAGCTGGATCAGCCCCATGCACCAAGATTGGGTCCTGAGCTACCCTGATCACACCCAATCCAGCCCACAGCACTCCCATGGGTCCAGAAATTTGGCAGCAGAGGAACAGCAATTAACAGCGATGCCGCTACCAAATTTTCAGTCATGGGCAGGATGATGTTGCTCCACCAGCCATGGGCCAAGCACTGAACACTCCTGAATTAGACCTCTTAGCTACATGAGTGGTGTTTTTGACTGCAAAGCTGACAACAAGACACATTCATAAAACTAAACTGCACAATCACATATGCAAACTTTTAAGCACTCTATTGTATTATCTCATTTCACCATAAGGCCAGGGACTCTCTCCTGCTACCATTGAACATGCAGATATTTTGCCAAATTGGGTCACAACCTGTGCTTGCTTTCCTCATACAGGTAGAATCACTTAAGATTTTTGGGGGCAAGCAAATCAAACAGAATCAAATAGGGTCTAAATGTTCAATCTGAGTTTGGGAGGTTAGAGCCCAGTATAGGATGCAAAATAACAAGCTCAGCTAATCACTTAGTCTAGCTAGAAATCACCTCATTAGATTTGGGCCATGGGGACCTGAAAGAGGCCGCTTATAAGAAATTCACTAAGAGGTTTAAATGACTTAGCAGAAAGCCTTTGCGAGTTGAAATTTACATGGCTGAGAACTTCACTTTAGAAAGACTATTATTTATTTAGCACCATAAATGTACATGATCATTTACAAACACATAGGAAGTTACTTTGCTGTACTTGCACAGTAGCAGACAGACACAAGAACATAATGGGCCTGATTCTATCTGGCTTTACCCCCTGTATAATCATCACACCTCAGAAAAACAGATGTGAATTCAGGCAGACTTGAAGAATAAAAATGAATTGCTCCATTAAGGCAAACATTCTTACTCTTATGTTAAAATCCTGGAGGCAATGTTATTGTGAACTGCTGACCAAAAACCAGTTTCACTCCAGAGTTGAATGCACTTCATTTGTGGATGGCACTCTGGGATGAAAGATATTTTATGCATGACAGACAAACAGAAAAGTTAAAATGTTCACATTATCAAAATATGCTTTGGTAATTTTAACACATCTTCAAATGTGATGGTAAAAAATATTTTTTTTGCCTACAGAAACAATGAGAATGAACTAGCAAAAAATAATTGAAAACAAAAAAAAAAAAAA
>NW_017729033.1:59086968-59089971 GCF_001723915.1 Gavialis gangeticus | reverse complement strand
CCTGTGAAGTGAACTGACACTGATTTCAACCTAAGTATCTATGGTTTTTTTGTTCTGAAGATCTACTGTTATTGTTTGTAGGGGTGTACCGATACAGATTTTTGGGCCAATGCCAATGGCAGATTTTTAACAAGCCATATCAGCTGATACCAATCCATTTGCCAATATGCAGTCCGGTAGCTTGTAGAGCAGGACCTAGCTGGAAAGTCTGTTGTGGGGTAAGGGGTGGGGGGGGCAAGTGGAGGCCCTGCAATGAGGGAGGGAGTGGGACTGGCACTGGGACATACGCTGCAAAACCAGGGTGGGGCACGGGATGGAGCCATGGCTTGTCCAAGGGGGGCATGGGGAAAGGGGGGGACCCCCACCATTGCATATATCTTGGGAGGACATGGGGGGCATGTGCCCCCAGATCTGCACATGGGGAAGGGTGGGCTGCCGCTGCAGGCTTGGGGCAGCACTGGGCTCTTTCTGGCAGGGGGCTGGGCTGGGCTGCACTCAGTGCTGGGGTGGGGGTGGGGCTACAGTGAATTTTGGGGTGGCTGCAGCACACCCTGTAGTCTCCTTCCCAGCACTGCCATGGCCCACCCCGAGCACAGCCCAGCCCAGCCTTCACCGGGAAAAGCCCAGTGCTGGCCCCAGCCCGCAGTGGCAGCCCACCCTCACCCCATGTGCAGATCCAGGGGCACATGTCATCCATGCTATCCTAGGGTGTGCACAGAGGCTGGAGCTGTCACCCCCTCCCTGTGCCCCCCCATACAAGACACTTGTGGCTCTGTCCCAGACCCCACCGTGGCTGTGCAGCGCCTGCCCCAGCCCCAACCCCACTCCTTCCCTCACCACAGGGGCTTCTATCTACCCCTCCCCCACACCCCTTCTCTCACAACAGACTTACCAGCCAGACCCAGCTGCGTGCACACACAGGGCATTTATCAGCCAAAAAAAACCCAATTGTCAATACAGTCATTTTCCTTATATTGGTGCTGATCCGATATGGGACTGATGTATCGGTGCACCTCTAATTGTTTGTTCTCAGATATTATTGCAATAATGTGGTCTCAATCCTTAATAATGCAGGAAATACCACTCATTTCAGTAAAAATACTCCCATGAGTAAGGTCATATAGCTGGGTCTTTTTTCCTTGTAATCACTCATTATCTGTTTCTTAGTTCATATATCACCAGAAATTCACCAAGAGATTGCAGTTACTATTCCTGTTATATAATTCATCCATCTCCCAGACTAGAGCCTCTTCAGGTGTACTAAAATAGAGGTTTGTGGGCAATAATAAAAACAGCAAAAGTATGGACTGTAATCTACAGGAGATTGCAGTTCGTTCCTCCTCCCAATGAAGCTTCTTGGCTAGTGGATTGTGTTAAATGAATGGTATAGGATTCTTCTTAAGACAAGGCAAATCTCTATTTACATAAAAAGGTTTGCAGTGAAATGAAGGAGCACAGTTGGCCAACATTTGTTGGGGGCATAGAAGAATTAAGTGCAGGTTTAACCAGACATTAAAAAAATGGATTGCCAATACTGGGTTGACTTGAATGTTAAAAAGGGTATCATAAAAAGATAAATAGGGGGGGTTTGAAACTTATGTCTTAAAAGCAAACAAAAATAAAAGCTCTTGCTCTCCAAGCTTCTTAAAAATTTAAAACACTGCCTAGGACAAAACTCCAAAGGCAAAACACTATACTAGGTGCAGTTTCACACCTAAGCTAAGCACTTAAATACGAGAATATTTTTTTTCTTCAGAAAGGCCTATTATAACCAAGTGACAAACACTGAATATAGAATTTTACAATATAAATCATGGCAGAACTTTTGCAAGAGTAACTCTAATGGACCACACTAGATGGTATCAGAGTCCCAGGAAAAACAGAGAGATTCCAGCATTATTCTTATGCTTCAGAAGTAGTGCCTGGAGGCTTCAGTCAAGTAATCTGGCCTTGCTATGGCAGACATTATACCAATTTTTTTAAATGGATGGAGACTACCCCAGTGAAAAAGAAATTGGCTAATTCTTACAAGTTTGTTTGTTTTTTTACCATAAATATACAGATCCAGCAATTTTAGGTAAAAGCTTACCTACGGAATTTAAGGGTGTGTTTTATGGTTCTATAAAGTGCTAGAAGCCCTGCCTGTCCCTGATTATTTCCCAGTAAATTCTGAAATAATTTGTTTTGTCACAAAAGGGAATGAATGGTTCAAAGAAATTGGAGCATTAGTGTTACAGATTAAAATTATTTAGATCACCCATAATGACCGTGACTTAAACTCTTACTTTAATCTTTTCTTTTTTATATTTCTGATTTTATTTTCTTGAAGCAAACAATTCACAATCAACTTAAAAACCCATTAGAAACATTTGATAGCTTGATACTAAATTTGGTATTTCTTTTTGTTAAGAAGATATATACACACACAATTATCCAATTGTATCGTAACTTATTTGTTTGGATTTTTAATACTTTGCGAAATGAGTAATTGGTTAATTATTATTCATGATTTGTGTTAAGCTGCTTATGAATGGAAACTGCAATTAAAGTACATTTAGAAAAGCACTGTTAGTTGCTTTTAATTAAAATCAAGTTAAATGTGAATACATAATTGCATTTAAAAATAATTGATTTATTAAAGAAAGGAAGCATTATCTGTAGTTAGTAAATTGAACATCTTTTATCTAGTCACCCTATCCTTCAAGATTTTAAAACTAAGAGAACCCAGTCTCCCACACCAGTTTTTATTCATAAATTGGAAGCTTTTCTGCTTCTTCAACTTCCAATCAGTTTCTCAACTCTGAACGAGGAATTATTTTACTGAATGAAGGTGAATTGATTTGAATGAAGAGGATATTTTTAAGCACCTGCAAAAAAGTTACAGTTGTGTAGTTCAGTGGTGCTCAACCTTTTTGCCCCTCACGGGTTGGATGGTGGTTCCAATCAAGAGCCTTGGGCCAGCACAGTGACCAACATACAGCCATAAAAAGGGATGGGGGGGGG
>NW_017729033.1:59083548-59086932 GCF_001723915.1 Gavialis gangeticus | reverse complement strand
AGGGATGGGGGGGGGACAACATGGCCCCATGGGAGGGGGGTGGGAGGAGAAAGGAAGCTTTATACGGCCCTGCAGGGAGGCAGGGGAGAGAGACATAAACAAGGTTACCATACATCTGGGTTCTCCTAAACATGTCCTCTTTTTGAGTCCCCCAATCTCTGCCAGGCATTTTTTTTAAATCTGCATGTCCAGGATTTTGCTTTGCTCCGCTGGTAGGAGCAGGCGGGGGGGCAACTGGAGGCAGCAAGCACATGTGCGTCTGCACGTACACACACACACACACACACACACACACACACACACACACACACACACACACACACACAGAGCCAGTATGTAGCCAGGCAGGATTATGGGAGCAGCCTCGAAGCTGGATGCAACTAAGTCTGTAGGGGAGGGGCTGGAAGGCCAGAGCTGTCAAGGGGGCTGCATGTGGGAGGGTAGCGGGGGCAAGGGGATGGGTATGTGAGGGGAGCGGGTGGCTGGTGGCACTGGGGAGTGGTGGCAGGGCACTGGGGCTAGGGTACAGCAGGGGGGTGAAGGGGGAGGATGCCTGCTCATCCAGCGGGGGAAGGGGTACCCTTTGAGGGTAGCGGGGAACTCCATGGCCAGGACAGCAGCACAGGGGCTAGTGCCCATGCTCGCAGGGGTGAGGGGCCAGGAGACACTACCCAGGTGGGGAAGAGGAGGCAGGATGTGGCCAGGTCACCTGGCACTGCATGGGAGCCCCAGGGCAAGGGATTCCACAGGCCTCCCTTTCTTCCCCCTCCAGCCCACACTGGGGTTAGACTTGCTCCACTACCACACGCATGAATCAGGGTCACTGAGCTCTGGCCCAGTTAGGACAGGGGCAGCTGGGACCCCATCCAACAGGGCTGGGGGGAGAAGGGGGGCTATAACTTGGGAATGAGTTCACAGGAGGGACAGGGGGCATGTGGGTCAGGAGTGAGAGGTACCACCAGGGCTGGGGGGGCTGCGGGTCAGAAGCGAGGGGCACCATCAGGGCCAGGGGGCTGGTTGGGACAGAAGGTCACCAGCATAGCCTGGGAGAGCAAGGGATTGTGGCTCAGGAATAAGGAGCAGCAGCAGAGATGGGGGGCTGTGGGTGGGGAGTTAGGTGTCCCTCTGACAAGTGCCCTCTTTGCTGGAACTGGAAATATGGTAACCTAGACATAACCAAGCCCCCCAGGGAGGAAGGGGCCTTGATCCAGCCCTGAAGGGGAAAAGGGGGTATGGCCTGGTCCTGTCAGGGGCAGGTGGGGAGGTGGGGCCCAGCCCCAACCAAGACCCACAAAGGGAAGGGAGCACAGTCTGGCTCCCACTGGGCACGAGGGGCTTGAGGTTTGGGAATTTGGCATGGGGGAAGATAACCATATTGCTGGCCACTGCTGCCCCATGACCAAATTCCTGGACCTGTGGGGAACCCCGCGCGTCAGATCTGATGGCTCTGTGGGCTGCACATGGCTCACAAGCCGGAGGTTGAGCCCCCCCCCGTTCACCTTATTCTTTTTAAACAAACTGATTCTAGGTGCAAGGCCATTAACTTACCCCAGTCTAATTGTTTAACTTTCTTCAATACTACAGCAGCAAATATGCACTGCCAGGAATATTATTTTTATTAGGTTTAAAAGTTTTTAATAGATTGCAGTAAATGTAGTAAATTTCACATCTGAATTTTAAGGAGATCTAGTTTTAAAAGTAAAATTTATTTTAATTAGTGTGTGATTTAACTAAAAATCATTCTGATTTTTTGTTCTAAGAACAATTATCAATTTTTATCTGTTACATTGGCACCCAGGTGGTTTAGCCTGCATCCTTACTTGTTAAGTGGGTAAATTTCTAGCCCAAACAGAAATCTCATTGGCTTGAATCTATACCCCAGAATGGGCACAGCTAGCTTGGGCTCAAAGCATCACTAAAATGCATCCCAGTGACAATGCAGGTTAAGTGCAACTCTTGACTAGGAGCCTGGCTTAATTTAGCAGTGAAAATATACCCAAGGGCAATGTTAAAGTAACATTTAGGTATCAATATTAACACTTTCACAGAGAGATTGCTCAAAGAGAAAAGTTACTGTTACATAAGTGTTTACAGGGCTGAACTGTACTAAGCATTTGTTCTATTGAGACATATTTTAAATAGCAGGATTACAGAAGGCTCTGTTTTCTGTACCACTCCCCATTATGGAACAGACCAGGATGTGATGAGAAGCAGATAAAAACTGTAGGGCATGGATTTGCTCTTAGGTGTGGCATTTCCCAATAACTAAAGTCCTCCTAATAGGCTATTATTAATCTATTTGGCAGCCAGTAACATTTTTTGTGTTAATAAGTTTAATTTCAAATTTCTAAAAACACATTGTTTATTTTTGCTATCAATAAGATTGATTAATAGTAGAATAAAGCTAAACACTACGTAGCAGGTAAGAGGAAACAGCTTTGAAAAGGTCATAGTGATTTTTTTTTAAATACGCATGACACTTTTTAAAACCAAGTGAGAGGTATTTTCTGTTACTTGCTATGGAGAATTAGCCACGTCTGTGTACTACAAGTCCTGTCTTGTAAATATTCCTAACCTAACTACTTTCTGTCCAATTGCTTTGTCTAGCCAACAAGTTAACCCACTAACAGTTGAGTGCCATCACTCTTAGGGGCCCTTGAATATTTATTCAGCAGAATCATTAATTGTTGGCTACAATCATCCATCAGACTACATATTTGCCACACCTGGCATGGAAGTCTGAGTGTCATTTCCAGGGCAACTACTAAAAAAGCGTAGTCATACAGCAGACAGAATGTACAAGTGGGTGGACATTTTTCTCTCCAGTGTAGGAGGACCAGAGCAGTGAGAGTGATAAAAGTGTAAATTTTAACATTACTAATGCTATAACTACTTAAAATGAGAATAAGGAAACAGAAGGTGAGGGGAAAAGGAACAATGGTTGACAACAAATTTAAATCCTAATTATGAGGCACTTTTAAAAAAATATAAAACTTTCTCTGAGAGCCTCACTGGGATTACATAGAATTATAATGTAGCATCATAAGGTACACATTTAATCTATTTTAAATTGCAGGGGGCTGAGGCACAAGTGATTAGCCTGCTTTCCCTCTATAAAGTCAGTGGCAACTGGGGAGAGGAGCTGGATTTTATGGGTGTACACGCTGGATCACACTCTCCCTTTTTATAGTATTCTGAATGGTCACAGAAAACTGAAGATCCACTAAATATAATGAGAAAGTTGCTAAATTCCAGACTGGTTTGAACCTCTTCAAGCAGCTTGACTTTAAGGGGGGGGCGGGGGGGAAAAATCAACTCTTCCCCATCATATTGAACTATTTCACTTATCAAAGGTTCCTGATCTATGTTATCCTGTGTAGTCTT
>NW_017729033.1:59080696-59083470 GCF_001723915.1 Gavialis gangeticus | reverse complement strand
CTTTAGGGGGGGGGCGGGGGGGAAAAATCAACTCTTCCCCATCATATTGAACTATTTCACTTATCAAAGGTTCCTGATCTATGTTATCCTGTGTAGTCTTTTGTATACTGCATCTATAGAATAGATACTATGCAGACAGAATTTAAAATCAATTCACTGCTATCCCTAAAATTCAGCTGAACTAATCTGATAATGTTTCAGATTTTTTTAAAACCATCTTTCCTGTTACTATTTCTAATACATATATGTAGTTTCACATTTTGAATGGAAAGTGCTACATTGGTCCTGGTCAGTCAGATGCAAAGTGGTATTAGCTTTGCCTTCACCTAAAAATGTTCCCATATTAACAGCTAGTACAAGCTCTGGGTACAATTCTGGACAAAAGTGGGAGTGCTATACATCCAGAGCAAACAAGACTTAGATTTAACTGTCAGACCTAAATAAGCCCACACCTACTGTACAGTTTTAAATGATAGCTTTCTATTCCACAAATCAGGTATAGACCAGAATATTCAGCAATAACCATAACAGCCACTTCCACTTACCTCAACACAAACAACATAAAACACTGCTTCCAACTTTCAGACAATTAAAACGGGAAATTAAAAAGATTTCTTTTCCCAAGTCTAATTTTGTGAGTTAGCATTAAAAAGAAAGTTGAGCACTCCTGACCATTTTATTTATTTTTTTAGAAATACATAAAAAAAAGAATGAATGAATGAAAACTCTTCCTACCTTGGCCACCCAGCTGAACAATGGTGACATCTTACAAGAAGAGATACAACAGCGTGGTGATCTGTAACTTTGGCCACTTTCTCACAGCCCCTCTTTTCACCTTCTTGCTTGCTTCTGTCTTAGAAACAACCCTCTCACATCTGCATCAAGCAGCAGCCTCATTTATTGTGAAAAGAGAAAAAGCCTTCTTTCCAAACAGTTTTTAACCAGCCCGTCTCATACTGCAAAGAGGCATGCTCACTTTCCAGGCTCTACAGTAACTATGAGGTCACTGTCTTTGAAACTTTACAATTCCAGTCTGAGAAACTCAGTGCAAGAAAGGAAAGGGCTGGGTAAAAAGGGAAGGAGGGAAGTGTGCTACCAGCAGTATTCAGACTCCACCTACTCAGACAGAGAAAGGGGGAGGAGGAGGGGAGAAAGAGAGAGAGAAAGTACCTACAGAGTTCTGCTCTGTGCATTACTCAGGAAGTTGTGAAATGTGGTAGTCTGTATAACAGCACTGTAATAACATGCCAAGGATTTTAAAGAAAAAAAATAAAAACTATACTGGCAACTAAGCAGCACTTAAGCAGTCTGCTATAAAAGACGGTATTCATAGCCAGTGCTTACACAAAGTGGTTAAAGTAGCCTTCTGGAAAAAAATCCAATATCAAATAGATGTTTTATATACCAATTGAAAGCAAAACATAACCTTCTACTTAAGGCTGCCATAAATGCAAGATTTCCCATAACCTAAGCTGTTTTAAAGTAATTTGTTTACATTCAGTCACAAAAGTACTGTATATCCACTTTAAGACGTGAACAAACATTAATGTAGAAAGCATCATGGAAATAATTCCCAAGTCAATGTAAAGTGAATTTCAAGCAGCTCAAAACATGTTATCTCCTGTCTAACCCAGAAATGTCTTAACCCCCATTCTTTCATTCCTTCTGTTCAAAATGCAGGAAGTCAGAAACTATATGTCTACACCAGAAATGTACAATGCCAGTCTGTGGCACTCTTAAACATGCTGCACCATTTCACATGTGCTCCTTCCAAACCAGAAGCAGTGCAATGCGATTCACATGGTATCACGAGACAAGACTAATGAACTAGCTTGTAAAACTGTGCAAGAGTGGCTACTCCCATTCAAAAGATAGCATGCAAAGTTCAGCTTAGCATCTTTGAGGGCAGCACTGCTTGGCACAGTAAATATGTAGCTAGATATGCATGCATTTACACACACCATCATTCATATTAAACAGAAATTCCTCCTCTCTAATCAACACCCAACTGGGAGTAGGGCTATGTGCAAATAATCAAATTCTCAGTTTCAAAGCCAAAATTTAAAATTGTTTTCATTTCACTTGTTGAAATGAACAAGCAGCTTTTTATTTAACATGGAAAACATCATCTGAGCCAAAATGTTCCATTTTCATGCCCGGTAAGAAAAAAAGCAAAGGAAATGAAGAGTTAGCTTCACTGAACTAAAGCACTTAGGAAAAACAGTCCCCTCCTTTTCTGCTCAGTGGCTAGAACATTCACCTGGAGGAACTAGTTTGAATTCCCTCAGCTCCAGGATTGTTGAACCTATGTATTTGACCTCCAAGTTAAGTGTCAGGCTTTCCCTGATTGCCAAGATATCTGATATTCCAAGGTGGCAAGGTCTCAGTCTCTCTTTTTGAGACTGTTTAACTTTGTGTAAGTAAAATAATTAGACATTCACTGGAACAAGAATTGGATTTCAAATGGCTCATCTCCCAGGCAAGTGTCTTAACCACCAGGCTAGATAACCACTTCCTTTGATTCTGCTCTCCATGAATATTGATAAAGAACAGTAATGCTTGCTTCTTCTTCTTTTTTTTTTTTTTTTTTTTTAAGTGGAAAAGTTCCAACAAGAAATGGAGAGAGTCCTATTTCAGAACACACTGTTGCTCAGGAAATAAGCAGCATCTTGAGAAATAGGAGACCTTGATTCTAGTCACTGCCTTGAATTGTCTTTGGATTTGAATACAGGTTTCCTAACCTCTCAGATGAGTGTCCCAGCTTCCAGGTGACG
>NW_017729033.1:59071100-59075696 GCF_001723915.1 Gavialis gangeticus | reverse complement strand
CTTCTTTTTTTTTTTTTTTTTTTTTTAAGTGGAAAAGTTCCAACAAGAAATGGAGAGAGTCCTATTTCAGAACACACTGTTGCTCAGGAAATAAGCAGCATCTTGAGAAATAGGAGACCTTGATTCTAGTCACTGCCTTGAATTGTCTTTGGATTTGAATACAGGTTTCCTAACCTCTCAGATGAGTGTCCCAGCTTCCAGGTGACGAGCATTGTGAGGCGAGTCCTTTCTCAATCTATTTTTTTTGGAGCTAATTGACTTTATTGTTGAACAACAACAACAAAATAAATCACTCAGCTCTAGTCTTGGGTAGAACGTGGCATTAAGCATTTTGCTGGTCTTAAAAAGGTCATGCTAAATTTGAACTTCAAGAAATCATTCAAAAATTAAGTGAAGCATGTTGACACAAGTATAAAGATTTGGTAACACAGATACAATAAGAGTCAATAAACACAAGTTTAGCAGAGCAGTAATGAGATGACAGCATGGCATGGCTTCAAAAGGACCATGCAAGTGGCAAGTCATAAATCATGCATCAATTACTGTACTAATTATAATATTTCAATCACTGTTCAATCATTTAGCAATAGCAGCATAACACTGCATAAAGTTTAATTTAAGCAATTCCGCAATATTCTTGAAAAATGTCTCATACTTGAAACTCACTGTATGCTAAAGAACACAGTGCATGATAATATGCCCTATTATTTACTAGTCTGTATAGCAGAGGGACCTACAGGCCCTAACCATGAATCAGAGGTCCATTGTGATAGATACACTACACGCAGTAAAAATATAACTCCTGCTTAGTCTCATCAAATTGTAAATTCTTTTAAGACAACCAAAAGGAAGTATGTGCTAACAGTTAGGCAACTGTGATTATTGTAATAAGCAACATTTCACCCTTTGGTGCCTGCTCAGAACTGAGAAAACAGTTATGGATGTTGAAAGTCCAGAATGCTAAAGATAATGCATGGGGCAGCTTACAAAAGGACCTGATTTCACCTATGGTTCAGTCAAGCCAGGGTTAATATATTTTTCACCTTTGTGGGCAATAGCAGCTCCATTAGCAGGAAAATCTAGTACTTCTTTATCCGAGTATCTTAAAGTCTTTGACCTAAATATTACATTTATTTTACTAGACGACATATAAGTTAGGTGACTTGCTTCATGTTCTACTCAGTGGAAATTCTAGAATCTTGAAACAAGATCCCTTTTTCTAGATACAGCTATTTGATATGATGCCGTAGCACAGGGGTGGCAAACCTGTAACATGGGTGCTAAAAATGACATAGGCAGCCTCTGTGTGTGGCACGCAGCAGACTTAGGGAGGGGAGAGGCAACAGTGGTATCGGGCAAGAAGCAGAAAGCAGCATATTAGATCAGGCAGGGAGCACGAGGAAGCAGAAAGCAGAGCAGCAGAGCAGCTACTTCCTTTTGGAAGTAATAAATCACAGTGCAGTAACAGTCTGTATTGTGCCATACACACAGTGCACAGTTATTTTTAGCAGCTACCTCACTACAGCAGCGCGCTATACTCAGGGAGTGTGTCACTACAGCGAAGTAACTGCTGGTCATATGTAAACATTGCTATGGCAATGTAGCATCATGGGTAAACACACCCATACATTACTCTTTATCGCAGATACAATTTATTTTAGTGAACTTTGCCCCTAAAATACACAAAGGTCCCTATCACACAAACTTCTGTTCATAAAAAGGGGCTGAACTAAAGCCTAAATCAACAAGAACTTTTCTATGGATTTCGCTGGCCTTTGTTTCAAGTCCATAGTTTGGACTGCAGGTTATTTCCTCAAAGTAAAAATGCAAGTTATTTAGTAATTTATATTTTCATAAAGATTAAATGAACTGATGTGTTTAACATAATTTAACTTAAAGTAACAATGCAGAGTGAGCTTATGTTTGTCAATGTACAGGTGCCTACATCCAAGGCCACAAGGCACCCTAGCAAAGAGCCCAAATGCTTCACAAGCATGAAGACAGACAGCACTCATGTTTTCTGACAGTGATCTCTCCAGAGGCATGTTGACTGGTAGCAGGGAGCAGCTTTCACTGCTGCTGCTGTTCATAATATGTGTTCTGTAGATGAATAAAGGATATCTGTTTAAATCTGGCACCTTTCATGAGCACTACATGTACTTGCAATCTAAGCTATGTTTTTAACATAAAGCAAGTAAGGGTACAAGGAAGGGGTGCTTATAATAGAGAGGGTATTTTCCATTACGTGACAGCATTAGTCTCATATTTCCTTAACATTCTGCATGAACAATACTATTTCTAAATCTAATATTTGTCTCCCTACTTCAGTGTAAAGATACAGTCTGTACAGATGCTTTCTCAGCTACCCCTTCTTGGTTGGCTCCAGGTCCAGTTTTAAAAACAAACAATAAGTACATCCTCCTAGCTGCCATTAGGTGATGATGTAGTTCAGGAAATCTGACTTCAATTCCTGACTGCAACTAAGTGAGCAACTCTGAACTAGTCACTTAACCTTACTCTCCACTTCACTTTCTGAATCAAAGGTAACTGTACTAGTAACATGTACATGGTTTTGTACATCCTCTAAGGTACCATTTAAATGAGAGGAAAAATGACATTACAGTTAAAACACTGAGTTAGAATTTAGATCAGGGTGCTCAATCCCCTGCCCACAGTGGCATGTCATCCAGCCCACAGGGCTCCCCACAGGTGCAAAAATTTGGTGGCAGAAGAACAGTGGCACTGCTTCCCTCAACCTCTCCAAATTTCCATACTCATGGGGAGCCCCAGGCCCTGTGCCCTAGATTGGCACCCAATCCCAGCACACAGGGCCAGGCAGAGGAGCACCAGCACCAGCACTTAGGACCCAATCCGAGAACACTGGGGCAAGAGGGGGTGGAACTGGGACCCCAGGTACCAATCCTGGGGGTAGGAGGCAGTAGCAGATGGTGCCAGCCCTGCGCCAAACCAATCCCTGCACGCAGGGGCAGGAAAGGCAGTGCTGGGCCCCAGGGCCACTCCTGGCACTTGGGGCAGCACTAGCCCTAGGGCCAGAGTCTGGCATACAGAGAATGATCTGGCCCACAGACTGGTCCCACCCAACTCATGTAGCCAGCAGGGCCAAAAGGTTGAGCACCACTGATTTAGACAACCCAAGACCAAATTCTAAATTTTGCCGCAGATTTGAATTACTTTGTCTCTACTTGTCTCAGTTTCCTGCCTGTAAAATGGAAATTGTATTTGGGAACCTGGCAGCTGTGAGGGAAAAATATATTAACTGAAACTTGAGAGGTACTCAGCTATTATACTGATGCAAGGCGTGGACACAAGTACCTTTGTAGGTCTGAAATATTTAGCATAAATGATTCCTCTAACTTCTAAAAACATTTTTAGCAATGTAATATGAATAACTGTCCCTTTTCAGAATGCCTGATGGTTTAAATTAGAAACTCTGTTTTTCTATTTTTAAATCTGGCTTGTGCAAAGTTTAAGGAAATAACTTCTCTTCCATAAGTATTGTATATCCATTTCTGGTAACTGGAAAAACTCAGGGAGCTGGGAATACATTTGTACTGTATAAACAAAACAGAGCAGCTTCTGATACACCCTTATCTTAATACACAATCATTAAACTAAAAACATGATCTAGTGGATGTTATAATGGAAAATATTCGCAGATACATTTTCTACTATTTAAAAAAAATACATAATTATGCACAGGAATACTTTCAAGCCACATTTTCTGCTTTACATCATTACAAAAAAAGGAACTTTATATTGTATAGTTGCCCACTCCCATAAAAAGTAGAACACATCTTAGTGAAATTCCCTTATGCTTTTTGGCTTGAGAGTGGAGTTTAAAAGGGTGCAGTACCTTTGAGATTTTATTATAAATCAGTACTAAGCAAGATTTCATGAGACTTTACATCAGGGAGAAGTTTGGTTTGATTACTTACTACTATTGAGAACTTGCTTCTTGCTTTCCAAATTATACATGCTGAATGCTTTGGAGAGATGGGCACAGAGCAGTGTGGCCAGCTTTAGGTGTAAAGCCTCCATTGCGCAAACAACATGTAGACCCAATTCAATCCTTTTCTTTTTTTTTAAAGGAACTTTCCCAGCCTGAATATTCGTTTGCTGTTATTTTTACTTTGAGTTATCAGCTCTTCGTACACATGCCCTTTCATGACCCTATGCCATTCTCTGCCCTCCTGGAGCTAAATTCTGTTCTCACGCATGGGCAGGGCTTTCAAATTCAATTGGATAAACATGGACACGAGGGAATTATAGGGCTCTTGCTGGTTACATAATGCATTTGACCCTTCATTACAGAATATTCTTCATTTTTACTTGTTCTTATTTGTTTTAATCTGTTCCCTGGATTTCTTGAAATCCAAGTCCACTAACTACTTCTCTGTACTTCTGTACATGTATATAACTCATTTTCCCCAACCAGATGGAAAAGAAGGAGGAAATGAAGTCACACTTATAATCACACTTTTTTTTTTTTTTTTTTTAAATAAAGAAAGAAAAATTGAACTTTTCTAACAAAATTTTTGGGTTTTTAAGCACCCCTAAAACCAACAAAGGAAAAGC
>NW_017729033.1:59067062-59071066 GCF_001723915.1 Gavialis gangeticus | reverse complement strand
TTTTTTTTTTTTTTTTTTAATAAAGGAGAGTAGCTGATGGAGAACAGTTCCATAAATTTAAAGATATTTGTTCCCTCTTTCTAAATAAACTTAGATTTAAAAAAGAAAATTAAAACTGTTTAGAGGCAAGGGTTTTCATGGGTGGCATCTTGTATTGGACCAACAATCTGGGTTCCTTGTAATCAAAAGCTGATTTAAATCTTTTCCAACCATGCAGTTGGTTCAATAAAAGATATTGCCCACAAACATACTTGCCTCTCACATATTTCCTGGACCAGACCAGCACAACTACAACATCACTCTAACACTACTTGAAATAGCTTAAAAATGCCAGATTTCCATTCCACCGGTGTCTAGACATGGAGAAGCAAACTAGGACAAGCAAAACTGCTCATGTAGATCTATTGAAGGTAGGGAGAGGGGGAAGAAGATTTTCTTGATCTATAGCTCAACCTATGGCTTTCAACCTACCCAAATAGCTAGGTCAGAACTAGGACTATTAGCTAACACCTGAAACGATACGGAGAAAATTGTTTTTAAACAAATGGGTGATAGAACAAACTTGTATTTGCCAAGGATAAGAGAAAGAAAGCTGTTAAACAAAACTAAAATATCATTTTCATGCCTAAACTATAAATTGAACATTACACAACAAATTCAACATTGCATAAGATATACATAATGGAGGCTACGGTCCACAGGTATTCACATTCCAAGAAATAAATCCTGCTCCTGTTGAAACAAAGGAAGCTTTTTTCATTAACTCCAATGGAACCAGGATTTCACTGTAATAGTTAAAGCACCAAGAAACCCACTGGAAGATGTTGGAGCTTCCTGTCCAAGCACCTTCTCCAATCTAGTAGCTAGAAGTCAAGAGGGGCTTCAAGTTTTTAAGATGTTGGCCAATCACAAGGCAATAAGAAAAACCATCCCTAACCAGTGTCAGGAACAAACTCCCATAGGCTTCCCTTTCTTCCATGGTTCCTTAGATGGTGACAGGTGGAACTAGACTTCTCATTTGGAGACTGCCCACCTATTTTTCTTACTGGTACTGTAGGTTTAGGTCTCTAGCTAGAATCTGGTAATTACTTCAAGCCCTGGTAATGACAAAATTCATAAATGCTGAAATTGTCTACTCATTCAGTCACTTCAGCATTTCCTTTTGCCTCACAGATGAACCTGGAGAAAGAGCCGAGCAATAAGTAAATCAACTGTGGAGTGAAGCAACAGCAGACAGGAGAGATGGAGTAGCCTGAATGGCTAAAATTGTATCCTAAATTAAACAAAACAAATTACCATGTGAGGGAATTCAAACATTCTGCTTCTTTTATCAGGCTTTGCTGCATAATAGGACAATATATATAACATTTTATATACCAGTACAAGAAAACTGTAGTACATGAGCACAAAGAAAGAGGCATTAGTTGAATGAGTCAAGAAAATAATCTTAAGATATTAAATTGGAATAAGCTGATTAATTATACTGGTCATATGAAGCGAAAAGTCTTCCTTTTTGGTGTGGACTACATCCCACAAAAGAGTTTTCCCTCAGAAGATTCCAGTACAGACAAGGTAGACCTGCTCTTCTTACAGCTAATTTTGAGGCATTTCTGGGTAACAGGAAATACTAGATTGCTGGTACAAATATCAGAATTGGAATGAATGAATTAACCAAAACTTCCACATCTTTGCTCAAGAACAGGCAACCTGAATTACCTGCTTCTGAATGGTCAATGAAGTGGGGGTAGAAAGTGTCCTTTATCAGACTGACAAATATTTTTTTGTGCAAAAGGAGGCCTATTTTGAGGATCTTCTCCCTCCCATCTTTCTGAGAACGGAGTGTTTAGCTCATATTTTGAGAGCCCCAAAGCAGAAGATAACTTTTGTTCCCAGTGCTTAGAGTGGGACTGAGGAGGAAAAGCTGATGAACCAGGGAGAGCCTATGGCCAAGGATCTTTTTATGGTTTGGATTCACTTTTGCGAAGTGTGCGCATAATGGACTCAGGGTGTCTGAAAACTTCAGGCACAAAAAGGATGAGAGCCGAGTAAAAAGTGGAGACTCAGTTGATCCTCAGTATCAGTTGGGCTCCTGGGGTAAGGGATCACTTGGGCTAAGTATAGACAGTCAAAAAGCTTGAGGTTGAATCAAGTCAATCTTCACAGGTTAGTCTAAAATGCATAGATTGAACCGATAAGCAAGTGAACATAGACTCGCTTCTAATTCCAGAAATGCAACCACATTCCTGCAGTAGTCCAGGCCAGAAGCCCAGCAGGCACTAGAGCATGCCTCACTGCTGGGCTGGAGCAGACAGCTTGGGCCAAGGCTAGCTTGCCCGCCCTGTGATAGGGGGCTTATGGAGGAGGCGCAAAGCATCCTGGGATGCTGGGAGACTGTGAGTTAACTTGAATGTTGAGGGGATCTGGAACAGAAGTTCAATAAAGCGATTTAACCTAAATCAGTTAAGTCTGATACTACATATATCCAGGTTTATCTTAAACTATTTTCAAAATGTCTGAAACTGGTATATGTGCACTAAGATTTAGACTGGTTTTTGATCACTTATACCAGTTCATATGTAATGTCTGTTCCTAGCCTTGTTGTCTGAGGGATGGAAGGAACAAGGAAGAACCTGAGGATTACACAGTAAGTAGAAAGAGTGATGATAACACTTTCCCTATAATTCTGTAAACCACCAACACTAGCATAATTCAGAATTTCTTCAGCTGACTGACCTGATATTTGGTAGCTTCCAGACTACAGAATTGGAGGAATAGAGAAAGGGTGGGGGAAAAAAATGGTAAACAGCTACAGAGCAGTGTTTTCCAATCTGGGGTATGGGTACCACCAGTGGTATGAAGACAACCTGTCAATAGTATGCATTAACAGATTTATTGTAATTTCTTTATATGACAAAAATTGCTGGTGGTACGTAAGGTTGTATCATTTTAAATTGGTAGTGCGCAAACTGTCAGAGTTTGGGAACCGCTGCTATAAAGCATCTCTGTCCCAAAGCTGTAGAAACTATGGAATAAGAGGAGGTGTCAGCATGCAGTGCCCAGCACAGCAAGGGGAGCCCTTCTTGTAACCTAGTCCTCTTGACTGCCAAAACATCTGCCAATATCACAAAGACCAACCTACCAGGGAGAGGTAGCTTAGCTCTCTCAGCTTGTAAGGAGGCCTTTGCCTGTGAGTGCAGGGGGTTCACCCAGGCAGCTTGCTTTACAGCAGCCTTGACTCCAGAGCAGTGATTCTAAACCAGGGTGTTATTGCACCCCAGCATGCCTCGAGCTCCTTTCAAGGGTGCTGCACAGTGCTAGGCAATGTCAGCATTGTTAGGTGTGCAAACATGATTCACAATTTCAAACAGGAATCTACTGCAATAAAAGCATTCTGACCGGGTGTGATCTTTCTGAGTTCTTTGAAACAAAAGAATTGCTTTATTGTTTTTCTGGAGTCAAAAAATGAGTGAAAACTCAGAGCTGGCATTTTCTCTGGGGTGCCTCGAGTCTATCAAGGGGTGTCTCAGGAATAAAAAGGTTGCAAACCACTGCTCTAGAGGGTGCTGTCTGGTAGCCTGAACTGGGGTAGGAAACTCCCAGGCTTGGGAAAAAAAGCAAAAACCCCAGTAGATTTCTATGATAAACTACATTTAAAAATATTGAAAATAAAGTGATGACAATTTTAGTGCTTGTTGTGTATGCTCACTCACAGCATCTCTAATTCAGAGACATTTTGGAGCATGAAAATTAAATATACATATCAATAAAATATACCTGATGAAAGACTCTCTTTGACAATGAGATTTAGGAATAAGACAATCAAATGCAGATTAACCATGTCTGATGCTAGCGAAGTCACAATAAAAAGGTTTTCATTCACACCATCCAAATTCCTACTATCTTCCCTCCCCCACATGTAAGTATTACATTTCCTTTCTTTTAGAGTCTTGAACTATTCCCTAGAGATTTCTCTGATTAGTCATTGGGAAAGAAGTTTGGCAACA
>NW_017729033.1:59065639-59066984 GCF_001723915.1 Gavialis gangeticus | reverse complement strand
CCCCCCCCCCCCCCCCAAAAAAAAAACAGCTTTAGAAAGTTTAAAGGAAGGGAGTAAAAAAAAAGAAAGGGAGTAAAAGGAAGGACTGCAAAGCACTGAAATAACGAATAAATGTATGATTGCGTAAATTTTCATTTTGAATCAGCTACTAAGGATCAAAAATAAACTACCCTTCAACTCCAAATGTATGTGGTTAAAAGGAGTTATTTAGCTAGGAAGTAAACATTTGAATTGAGAATGTCTCATTTCCTTTGTGGAAGAATACTGCACACTGGAAATTATATAATTTTGAAGTACTGAATAAAAACTTCTGCTTTTAATCATGGATAACTATAAGAAAAGTGTGTGTCCAGATAGTCCTGACACAAAGAAAATAAAGAATGGACACAGAAGCTCTTCATTAGGATTAAAATAAAAGTTAGTTAAAAAATATACAATTTTACAATGTGCTAGAGATAACTACAAATAAATACTGCCAGTAAATGGAACATCACTTCAGATAAAACACACATTACAAATAAAATAATTCTGTACATATGTTTTTACAATACAAGGCCTTGATCCTTACTTGTGCAAATGATTAGTTTTAAACATGTGAGTAGTTAGTACCAGGTTGCTATAAAAAAAGTAGTCTGTTCTCCACTACATGGAAAGATGCTACATCTCTTAGTAACTGTTTTATTTGCCATAATCACAAATCAGATTCTCACCGTTAAAAAGCCAAGCTCTACTGTCAATTTAAACTCTACTTTCCAATGCAACACTCACATTGCCTTTAAATATTTAAAGGCACACAGCTGAACCTGGCTAATTTGATAGCAGAAATGCATATAACACTTGATGGTGAGAAGTTAGGATGCCTCAAGGAAGCATTTCTAAACCTTGAATGAAACTCTAAGGTGTCTACTGGAATTTCACTTCAGCTGTTTGAAAACAAGAGGCATTCCACAGAAAAAGAAAAAAAAAAAAAATCAAAGAAAACCAAGATATTGAAACAATTAGACAAAAAACTCACACTAACCAAATACACTGATTTTCTAGAATCTAACAAGCAATATATTTAGTTTCAGTGAAAATAGCAGTTCAATTAGTACAGATTTTCTTCTAAGTGTATTGGGCTAGATCTCCAGGAATATAAATCAGCTCCACTGTTCTACTAATAAGTGGAGCTCCAGTAATTTACACCTGATCATATCGTAGCCCACAAGATGCAAAACATTTTTTGATTGGAAAGGACTTCCCCCTATTGCCACTAAAATCAGTGGCTCAGCTCCAATTATATCTTTATGAATATTAACTTTAACATTTCTCATTAGGAAGCTGGGGGACTGTGGCGTAGACACCC
>NW_017729033.1:59063695-59065628 GCF_001723915.1 Gavialis gangeticus | reverse complement strand
GGTCCCTTCTGACCCTAGAAACTATGAAACTATGAAAGCAAGTAAAGATAACAAAAGAAAAAAAAATACCATGTTTTCCTTTTCCTTTCCAGAATCCAGCTGAAGAAATCTTAATTTCTGTAATGTTGCCCTCATCCCAGACCTCTGTGTTTTAATCCTCAAGTAAATCAAACACTAGACCTTAAGCAGGATGAAGCTAACTCTTCCTGGACTGGTTTGTACACAATAGTTACCTCATTAAAATTAAAAGTGCATTCAGCATCATTGACCAATCAGACCTCTGTGATTCTTTTCCATTGTCAGTCTTCATTTGATTAGGAGCTACACCATGCTCCTTCACCAGATATTGCCTGTGTAGTGATATATTCAGAATAGTTTTGGCAACATACCAAGATCATAGTTAACATATACAATAACCTACCCTATTCGTAAATACCTACACTATTTGTATTTTAATAGAATTATCGATTGCTTTGTTGTGTGATAGATTATTTTCCACTTGAAATATACTGGGGCTGAAATACTAAATGAATAATATTCCTTTGCATGTATACTTTACTTGCTGTTTCTCGTTTCTGTCTCCTGCCTCCTCCAGTTTATTAACCCCTTAAATGCATCTCAAAAGTGTGGACTTCATAATCTGTGCAACAGTGTCTCTGGCAGTATGTTAAGAAACCACAGAAAGTTAGTATAACCTCTTCAAGAATGAGATTCAAATACTGTTCTTTATCACCCCAAAAAATCACCTCTCTGAATTTCAGTTGTTTTTTTGTTTGTTTTTTTTTAAATGAAAGTGCTTTTTCCCCAGTTTGATTATCACTAATGCTTTATCTTATTATTGCATAACCATGTATTGGAAAACAACTGGTAAAATGTAGCAAAGGAATGTGCCCCCACTGATCATCTATTCTTTTGATAAAGCTGAAACACTTCAAAGAATGCAAGCATTGGATCTTATTTTAGTGTAAGATCCAACAGCATATTTCTGCCACATGTGCTAACTGCACTTCCATTTGTGTTAGAACAAAAGATTCCTTAACAATAGTCATCCGTTATCCCATAACCATGAATCCAAGCATGCATTTCAACTGAGTGATTCAACATAGGCTTTTTTAACTTCTTCCATGGTTGTTCAGCCCTTTCACATTACACCCAAGCCAAACACTAATACATGCATTCAGTTTCACACATGTAAATTGCACAGAGCAAATAAGCAAGATTGTACTTTTTTTAGGATCAGGGTCTAGTACACACTTTCAAATGGGGCAGACTATTTAGCTAAATAAAAATAAAATACAATACAATAAATATAATTATTTTTCTTAATAATAATTGTTCTTAATATTTCAACCAAATTCAAAAGAAGATTATACAAATTCATGATCCAGCAGTGTGCATTAAAATATAGTAGGCCTGTACCTTCAAAACACTTCCTGGGCTTCTAATTGCTGGAAACTGTAAGAGAAGAAGGGCAGAGAACAGAAATGTCTGGCTAAGCCCTACATAAACAAACACTCATCCACTCTGCATACGTTCTATGCCACTGAGAGACACAAGATACTGGACTCGATGGACCTGTAGTCTGATCCTGTATGACATTTCTTATGTCCTAATCCCAACACCTGCTCCGTACGGGTATACTCATAAGTGAAGTGGAGTCCTAGGCTGTGTCCCCATGAGCGAGAATGTGCAGCTTGTGGCGCCTCAAAGCATTTAGAGGCACCGCAAAATGCACATGCCACATGTTAATATATTAATGTGCTTGGGGGCAAAATTAGACACCAGGAAATCCCAGTATCTAAAAAACCGCACCAAAATAAAGTGGTACAGTGCACGTGGCAACACCATGCAACGTCCAAAATCAGAGCCTGACCAGCAAGAGCCACACTGGCTGCCAACCAGGCTCTGCGTGCCTGGATCACCACCACTGCAG
>NW_017729033.1:59055367-59058695 GCF_001723915.1 Gavialis gangeticus | reverse complement strand
AACCGCACCAAAATAAAGTGGTACAGTGCACGTGGCAACACCATGCAACGTCCAAAATCAGAGCCTGACCAGCAAGAGCCACACTGGCTGCCAACCAGGCTCTGCGTGCCTGGATCACCACCACTGCAGCCCCAGGAGGCCCCCAAGAGAGGCTGCTGGGCCCAGCCCAGGTGCTGGGCCCAGCCTCCCCTACCTCACCTGGGGTAATTTGCCACGTCACAGCATGCCCAGGGACAAGTAGCAGCAGTACAAATATGTGCTGCTGCTATTTGTCCCTGGAAAACGCACGAGTGCACTCATGGGGACATGCCCCTAGAGTTCATCAGTCTCCAGACAGGGGCAAAAGTCAGCTTCTGTGGAGCAAACTAAGTGACTAGAATTGGAGTGACTTTGGTCTCAAACAACGATAAAGTGTTTTAAAAACAAGAAATGAACAGTTTCTTTGATGCAACTGCCTCTGGGGTGGGATACAATGAAATGAGTTAGTTTGGAGTATTGAGAAATGGAGGTGCCAGTGAAACTTCTGTGGGATTTTAAGCAGGTACAATATCATTGCTTAACCTGCATTTAGTATCTTGAATTTGAATCTCATTACCCAACAAATCCACTTCCTGGCTCTAAAGGGGCGCTTCCTGTCACATCAAGAAGGGATATTTGACTAAGTTCTGATCTAGAGGTGTTTCATATGACTCTGAATAGATTAAAATCTTTTACTGCTCCATTGTAAACTCCGTAGTAAAGGTTATTTATTATATTATGCACTGGTATTCTTTTGTATTTTCTTAATTGCTTTTTTCAGCATACGTGTAGGACCAATTAGACTGCAGGGGCGGGCAGTTATTTTGGGCAGAGGGCCGCTTACTGAGTTTTAGCAAGCCATCAAGAGCCGCATGACAGGCAGCCCAGGGCAGATAAATATTAATTTTCTAAATTTTTTAGGGGCCCTGTGGGTCGGATAGAATGGCCTGGCAGGCCACATCTGACCCCCAGGCTGCATTTTGCCCACCCCTGGATTAGAGGGATTGAGAGGGACAGGACAGAGAATTTTGGCCTCATTGCTTCCAGCAATGGCTATTGCTTATTGTTGGAAGAAGTATACAATTTTAAAAAATTAAGATTTCTAGATTTGACTTTTAGGCTAAATTATACAAATCAGATTATTAGATAAGAATTAGAATAAGATTAAAATTATTAGACTGGAATGAATCAAGATCTAATTGAATTTTGGAAGCCCTTAATTTTCACCTATTAAGAATGTGGCAGCCTGCTTGGGGACAATTTGTATAAAGCTTTAAACTTCTGACTGAAGCTTTCTTTAGTTTATGACTTAAGAGAGTCTGGGCTACTCTCTTGAGAGTGAGAAAAACAGATTTGTAGTTCAGAAGCAAGGACTGAACTCTGGGGGCATAAGAGTTCTCTTATTTGTACTGATTTTATATGGTTTGTTTGGAGTTTACAGACTGTTAAGGCTGCATAAAGGGAATGTGGCAAAAGCCTTTGTCAGTTTATCTTCAGAAGTTTAAAACCAGGAACCTGTACATAAATCAACAGTCTCAGAGAGGAACCTTTGTTGTGTTTATCCAGGCCTGCTAGGAACTTCTCAGCCCCCAGGAACCATATATGGATACTCTGTTAGAATGCATAAAACTGAATTAGTCTTCAACAAACATGAAAAAGACTCTATATTAGGGGTATACGAAATTTTGCCAGGTGTTTCGTTTTGAAGCTGTTTTGATACATTTTGAACTCGAAATGAAACAAAAGCATTTGAAACAACTTTGACACAAAACAACGGCACTGAAAATGTTTCAAGTTCCAAAGCCAGACTTAAATGGCTTCAGCACCGGTCCCAGCTGGCAGCAACAGCCTCCTGTCAGCCGGTGCAGATCCGGGGGCCGCGCCTCCTGGGAGGATTCTGGCACAGCCCCCAGCCCTCTCGGGGTGCAGCCCCTGGATCTGTGCACCAGATGACTGCCCACTGGAGCCAGCAGCAACACCAATCTTCCTGGCGCTTGGCACAGCAACGGTCCCAGCAACGGTCCCAGTCAGCAGCAGCCATCTCCTGTCATCTGGCAGGCAGATCAGGGGCCTGCCCGCACCTCCGGGAGGCCTGCAGGGGCTGAGCTGGACTCCTCCTGGGGGTGCAGGCCCCCAATCTGCCTGCTGGACAACAGGAGGCTGCTGCCAGCACTGTGCACCAATCCTCCCGGAGCTGGGTACAGGCTGCACAATGGTCCCAGCCAACAGCAGCAGCAGCAGCCTCCTGTCATCTGGTAGGTAGATCGGGGGCCCGCCTGCACCCCTGGGAGGGCTATGGGGGCTGCGCCGGACTCCTTCCAGGGGTGTGGGCCCCTGATCTGCCTGCTGGATCACAAGGGGCAAGTTCTGCTTTCTGGGGCCAGCGGCAGCACCAGTCTTCCCAGCGCTGAACCAGCTTCCTGTCATCTGACAGGCAGATGAGGGCCCACACCCCTAGGAGGAGTCCGGCACAGCTCTGCAGCCTTCCCGAGAGTGCGGACCCCAGTTTGGTGGGCCATATGACAGGAGGCTGCCGCTGCTGGCAAGTGCTGGAAGTTTTGCTTGTCAACAGCTTGAGGTGCAGTTTCCCAGAAACTTCTGCACCTATCTCCTTGAAACTTGATGGGCTTCATGCCCTCAGAAGGGGCTACCATCCCTGCAAGTTTCATCTGAATCAGACAAGAAATTACAAAGTTATAGGCAGTTTCATGCTTCCCCATTATAGCCTATGGGTGAAACGTTGAAACAGTTTTGACGAAATGAAACAGAACAGAATGAAACAAAATGAAACTCGAAAACTGACCCCCAGGAAAGAGCAAACTTGCTAAATGGGTACTTTGCGTCAGTTTTCCATCAGCCCCATGGAACGGCCCTGCCCACTATGGGTCAGGGAGGCCCGGGCGAGGGAGATTCCTTGCCCTCCATCAAAGCTGACCTTGTAAAGGAACACCTCAACAGGCTGGATACCTTCAAGTCAGCTGGCCCTGATGGGCTACACCCAAGTGTACTCAGGAAGCTGGCAAGCATCATAGCTCAGCCCCTGGCACGGATCTTTGAGAGTTCTTGGTGCTCTGGTGAAGCGCCCGATGATTGGAAGAGGGCCAATGTCGTGCCTATCTTCAAGAAAGGGAGGAAAGTGGATCCGGCAAACTACAGGCCCATCAGCTTGACCTCTATCCTGGGGAAAATCTTGGAAAAGATTATCAAGGAGGCCATCCTTAACAGACTAGCTGAAGGCAATATCCTGAGAGATACCCAGCATGGGTTTGTTGCGGGTAGGTCTTGCTTGACCAATCTCATTTCCTTTTAT
>NW_017729033.1:59053795-59055033 GCF_001723915.1 Gavialis gangeticus | reverse complement strand
ACTTTGAATGCCTTCTAAACACATTTGGATGCTTATCTTGCTGGGATCCTATGATCCCTGCTGACTTCCTGCCCCTGGGGCGGGGGGCTGGACTCGATGATCCTCCAGGGTCCCTTCCAGCCCAAATGTCTATGAAATCGAAACAAAACACTGTTCCGTTGAAATGTTGAATCGGAAGTCAAAGCAGAACGGTACTGTTTTGCACAGCCTTACTCTATATCCAGTCAAATACAGACTAGGAGAAGTATCTCAACTTTTGCATCCCTGCAGAACTCCCACCAACGGCCTCCTGTTAGTAGCTGGAAAAGTTACATAACAGTAAAAATGTAAGAGGAATAAAGAGAATGCAGTTTAGACACCTGAAGTCTGTTCTCCTGCTGATGTACACATGCAACTTACTACTAATTCTCAATACTGGGAATAAGTATCAGAGAGAGAATCAAGCCTTCAACATGCTGAAGTTTGAGATACTCCTACAGGTTCCAAGACAATTTGGCTCTTAAGGGTTGGTAACTGGAAATGGGCTTATTGCATCAAGCCTACTTTGTGCCAGCCTGACAGTTAATGTTTTCACACTAATCAAATATCCAGCTAATGGAACTAAGAGACACTCCAGACCATGAACTGATACCAGACACCAATCTCTGTTGAATAGGCACTGTTTTTGTCTATTTAATATTTATAAATAAACTATATTCTCCCACAAAATATTTTCCTTTGCAATTTTAGCATTTTGCACCTAAAGGTACCTGCATTTTACTTCCTTTATCAAGCTTATTATAGAGCAGAAAAATCAGATAAACGAGGGCTGTGAAACTTTAAATATTTAAAAGGTAAGTATCTTTATACTGGTAAACAAAGTTCTTTGGGTAACTCTGGTATCTTTTATTAGACCAACTCAAATAGTTGGAAAAATTCTTCTTAGTAAGCCTTTGGGTATAAATACCCTTCATCAGGCATGCATTACTGTTACTGTTTAGCATTACAGTTACCATTCAGTGCGGGACAGAGTCTGGCAGGAAAGGGAAGTGGCCTGATGCCCCAGGAAGGGAAAATGGCCTCACCACTTGTTCCGTGTGCAAGCAGATGGCAGGAAAGAGGGGGGAAGAGGGGACTAGTATCCCTTAAAGATGAAGCAAGCATTCAAAAAATAAGCCCTGCCTGTCTGTCTTAGCATATGGTTCTCCCTTCATTCCCCCTACAGACTTGGGCGCGCGCACGCACACACACACACACAC